>NW_018164992.1:3201795-3245244 GCF_001263595.1 Phalaenopsis equestris | reverse complement strand
CTATAAACACTCTTTGTGATAACATATACATTAATTTGATATATATATATATATATATATATATATGTTAAGTTTTATTACAATTATTATTCTTTTTATTTTTATTAATTGCATTAATCTCTCAAATTCCTTCTCATAGTTGCCTTCTTTCTCTGCTCGAGTTGATCATCCTATCATGTTCAAGTCACAGCTTGATCTCGAATGTCGCATGCGAGTAGCTTCACTCGTGCAATCCTCTGCCTACATTTGGACTTTGCTCAAGCTTACAATCGAAGCTAATTCCTTCTCTCTTCGAACATTTTATTTCATAACTTTACCCTTCATATATCCTTTGCCCTTCATCTCCCGATTTGACTTATTTTCACTGTCAATAGTGGATTCACCCTTTTAAAGAGCAAACTAAATAATCAATTCAAATTAACAAGGCTTTATAATATTTGTAAAAGCCCAAACTATTATTCATCGAGATATCATCTACTTTGGCCTAATAGCCTCACAAATTTATCCCATTAGTCTACCTTCTCAAGAGGTCACCCATCGTGAGAGTGCCGATGTACAAGGATACTTAACTTTAGAGTTTCTAATAAAATTTCAACAATCACAATAAAAATCATCTTACTATTTAAGAGTTCAACTTCATTTTACATTAGGAGTCACAAAATTTGTCAATTAATTGACATCCTCATAAATCCAAAATTATTCGCAATATATATAAGATTGTAGAGGTGGCCCCACAAATTAAAAAGATGGCTCTAACTATGTAACACGTTATCTATCTTGGATTCAAAACATAACTCTCACGATGCAACATCTTGTTCTAGAGGACACTTAATTCCTCTTTAAGTTGGTGCAATGCTCTGATACCATTTATAGCTGTATGAACTCCCATCCATCGAGATATTGTCCGATTTAGCTGGATGGCATCATGATTTTGCACATCGGTGTAACTTTTCAAGAGGTCACCCATCTCGAGAGTATTATCATATGAGAACGCTTAACTTTGGAATTTCTTAATGAAATTACAAGAGTTATAACAAAAAGCGTCATGATATTTAAGAGCTCAGTTATCACGACTCAAATTGATGGCTTCGACTTTTCTATTATTAAACAAATGGTCTAATGATAAAATTTAAATCAAAAGGGCCACTAACAAGTATGTTACATTTTTTTCTAATCCAAAGTTATAACATAAAAATATTTCTTTACAATGATGAGTTGTAGGGGTGCAAATGAGTTTAGCCGACTCAAGCTCAGCTCGTTAACAAGCTCACGAGTCGAGCTTATCGAGCCACGAGCTTGAGCTCAAGCTCCTCCAGACTCGGCTCATTGGCTCACGAGCCAACTCGATTAATTTATCAATAGTCCTTTTGATATATTTTCCGATGAGCTTAAGATGCCTCCACCTCCAGTTATAAATACCTTATTTGATAAACTCTCGTAAAAATTGTTTTAGTTTGAGCTCGTGAGCCGGCTCATATCAATACGTGTTGAGCTCGAGCTCACAATTTGTCAGATCGAGCTCGAGCTAGATTCAGTTTCACCTTAGTGAGTTGTCAATACCTTCGTGAATACTCTTATCTCTAAATGACAGTAACATAAATGAAATAAAACTCAACATGCAGGTTTATCAATTACATCAAATTAGTATAAAATCAATTTAAGTTCCTATATTCAAAATGATTATTCATGAAGTTTCATCTGTCTGAAGAGCACAATATAAATATAGCCTAATTCACAAGTGGACGTTACATATCCTATCAACACAACGAGACATAGAACAGGTTTAGTAGTGTAGATGAAAATGTATCTACTCATCCGTGGCCGATACATCCCCTGTCAGTACAACCCAACATCATCTTAATTTTATGATTGTCTGAGGTTATAGGAAAAATCAACGTGTGTACGTATATTAACATCCCTAATTAGGACCATAAGTGGATGCAATTCTATAAACAACCACATACATACATTCTATGCAAATCATACTTACATTCTACATATTATTTAATATCTCACTATAATCAAGTATATGCAAGCATTCTAGTATTTCATTTTCATACCCTTTTTGTGACAATTTGTACACACAACAAACATATTTCATAAACTAAGAGATACAAAACATTCATTCCAACAACATCAAAATACTCGATGAAAAGACAAACATGATTTACTGTGTAATATTATTTGACAGAATAAATTTAAAAATCAACTGAGGTACTAGGTTGAGAAGAAGCAAAAATAATATTGTAACTTAAACATATGAGCATTCATATTGATCACAGATGACTTGTCTTTATATTTTTCATCACCACATTTTCAAGAGAATACTAATAATCATAGGTATAAAATATTTATGTTAATTTATTCCATTTAAATTATAATTTAATGTCACTATTTTATAACAATTTGCCTTTAATTTATCTAAAGAATTTTTTGTTAATTGTTTAATTAATCTAACATTACTTATAAAGGAAACATTTCTATATTTATTTCGTATACAATTCTTATTATAATTCAATTCAATTTGTTTAATGTTGATTAGCCTTCAGTTATTTAAATATATTTGACTATCTTAAATCATTTCACTATTTCTTTAAATATTATTACTATTATTCACTTATAAACTACTAAAATTGCATACAATTCAAAACTTGTAACTATATTTAATAATTGCATTAATTAATCTATATTTTATTTCATGAATAAATTAATAGTATTATAATTGTGTATCTCAAATAAACCTTTATAATCAATTTATCTTACTAAATTTTATATTTTATATTATTCTAAAATAAAGATTTGTAGATAAAATAAACTTTAAAATAAAACCTTAATATCTTATTAATAGTTCATATTTGATCATCTTATCATCTCATGTTCTATCTCCCAAAGCTTATTGAACTTAATATGGCACGAGCTCGTTTTAGTGATCAAAGCTCCCCTTTAGTGTGTTTTCCTTTCTCTTTATCTTCGATTTTATCTCGCTTCCACCCTGCTTTCTCAACAGCTCCTGTTTGCAATCGACACAAGCCCCACTACTGCTCCTCTTATGATTGCACAAGATCGTGTTTGTGCCAACAAACTCGGTTCCACTCAAACCCTTAGCCTCACCTTCTTGTTCTCACTTGTTAACACCCGCTCTTTTCTATCTTTCGCTCATCTTGTCTATTCACATGAAATACTTATTAGCCCAAACCAATCAACCTATGGTTTGCTCATACACACCGATCACCCTTCAATCTCGTATTGTTGCTCTTCTCATGATCAACAAAAGACCACATTGTGAATCTATCTGCAATTTCTCCTTGTTAGTCCTCACATCATTGCTTGCTTGAGCTCACAATCTTGGCACTCTCAAGAACAGATCGGTGCCCCCCTTTCTCGCTCTCTACTTAAAATATGTTACTCGACTCTCTGTTCACTTTGTCTTTCCCGACTCCTACCCTTCGTCTTCATCATCGTCACTTTTGAAGGCAACAAACTAACTAATCATCTTCATCTCGATATCTTGAACTGCTAGAGTCGATTCCATTTAGAGGGTGTTACATTGGCTTCATTTTACTTTTGGGGTTTCATAAAATAACCTAGCATTTACCAAAAGTTAATTAATATTATATAAGATTCATAAGAGGAAACTAAAGCCAAGCGTGCATTCAACGTGAGTGGCAAAAATCCAACAGGGTGGTTGGGCATTGATGATAGTAACACTAAGTGTAACGTGTAACTAGGTGCAACAAGATGAAAAGAGTGATTTCAGAGGCACAGTAAGTTTTTTTTCTTTACCTGGAAAGAAAAAATCATCCTACTTTTCCTCCAGCATGATAAGCCAAAAGGTCATTTTTACCTCTTTTTTTTGTTTCTTTTTGTTGATACAATGTGGATCATCCTAATTTGTTGTAGAGAGTGAAAATAACAACTTCGATTTGAAGAGAGGTGAAAATTAGGCATAAAAAGAATAGAGGAAGAGGATATTGTATATAAAATATTATATAATTAATATACACACACACAATTTAAATAATAAAAACTACTTAATCCATCAGCATACATCAAATAGGGACTGACTTAGATGTGGGTGGGCTTGTTTGAAACATTTTAATACTTGAAACAAAATGAGACCTTAATAAAAAAAATTTAACCGCTAAAAATAAATACCCATATAAAAATTGAGGCGCACAAAATCATATTAAAAATTTATGATCTAAAGTTTAAATTGATCTAATAAATCTTAGAAATCCATAGGATTTACTCAAGTCAAAAACATTTCTAAAATTTAACTAGGATATCTGAAAGCCCATAAGATTTACATAGAGTTTGCGGAACAAGCACTTCAGATTTACCTATGCTAGATCTAAAAGAACCTAGGATTTAACCTAAGGGAGGTTTAAAATCATTATAAGATATTTATAAATTCTCTAAAGAAGACATAAGGCTTACCTAACTAAACTAGGGCATATCAAACTAAGACATAAAGCTTACCTAAGGGAGGTTTAAAATCTTTATAAGTTTTTATAAATTCTCTAAAGAAGACATAAGGCTTGTCTAACTAAACTACGGCATAACAAAAGGTTTCTAAAATTTACTCAAACTAGATCTAAAAGGAACTTAGATTTTCTTAAACTAGATTTACAAAGAATGTAGGAATTGCCTAAAGAAGATCAATGAATTCCTAGAGTCTATATAGGAAAGATAAAGAGAAAACATAGGAATTAGCTAAGATGACTCTAAAAAAACATAGCAATTAGAGTTAATTGAAAAGTCAAGCCCACTCTCTGATAGCGCCCTAGTCCATTCCAGATGCAAAAAAGGCCAATGTCATCTCAACTACCAAGTCTAGAACGCAAGAGATGAACATGAAAAAGAATCACAATATGAAGATAGATGGAAATCTTTCATTTCAAAGAAAAAAAATAAATAATCAAAATTCTTAGCCACAAAGAAAGTTCGTAATTAAATTTAAATTCAACAAAAACTTGATCCAAAGGTTATCCCTCCAAAGGCATCACTTTCCAATTTTTATATAATTTCAAAAATAAAACAGACACTAAGTTTGTGCTTTCATCAAAACCTTCTAGGTTAAAAAATAAAAGATAAGACAGCTAAAAATTGAAACTCAAAATCATATCAACTTTCTTGATGAATAACGAACCACTTTAATGGCTAATCAATATATGTCGTGATACGCCACTAACAAATTTTCATCATCCGACACAAATCTCGAGACATGACACGAATCCCGAGATGATATTTTGAGCAATAAAAGTTCAAATCTTGATAAAAATTCATTCAGAGCTCCGATTTCGGCAAACTTATAGTCAAACTGACCGGCTCGATGAGACAGACCTACTGATATAAAAACTAATCCAATCCAAGTCAAATCAAGCTCAGATCAAGTCATTAAACCGCCCTTGAAAGATTTATGGACATATTTGAAAGGTCAAACAAATGTCGACACTAGCAAGCCTATACCTGATATAAAAACTAATCCAATCCAAGTCAAATCAAGCTCAGATCAAGTCATTAAACCGCCCTTGAAAGATTTATGGACATATTTGAAAGGTCAAACAAATGTCGACACTAGCAAGCCTATACTCGAATCGAGTCTCTCGACAAGACAAATCCAACGAGGTCAGGATCACTCAATTCCGACATTGTTAAGTAACTTAAATGTCCATTAAACGCCGCATGATCCAGTAAAACTCTTTGGACCATCCGATCAAAATGGTTGATATTCCTGCATTAATTGCATCCAAAACACTATAAATAGACCCTCACCCCTCACATGAGGGGAAGCTAAAGTATAGAGAGAGAGCCTGAGGCCTTGAGGAGAAGCTGCAGCTCAACATCACCGTCGATTGTCGTCGCCCACTGCCGACATCCGTCGTCAACAGCTGTCGACCCTCCGCTAACCGTCGTCGACCTCTGCTAACCTTGATCGACCAACACTGACCAACATCGATCAATACCAACTAAACGCCGTCAGCGATGTTGTAATCTAAAAATTATAGTTACTCTTTTCCCATTTATGGGATAAGGAATTTATGTAATTATCAATTCAATAGTGAATTTCCACAACTGGGCCAGACCCCATGATTTTTCCCTTTACGGGTTTTTCACGTAAAAACTTCTGGAGTCATCACCGTTTATTTCTTTTTCATCTGTGTGTTTGTTAAACTTTCGTTCCTCTACCACCGCGAATTTTCAAGCACGCATCATGTCCAATCTCCACCTTGATACAAAATTAGATAAAGATGTTGAAAAACACTCCTCAAGAGACAATCTAAATTTGAAGGAGACCCTCAAAAAGAGCTTTAAATCTTTTAAAGAATCTTGACGTATGGCATCACCCATCACAAATTTCAGGGAGAACATTTTTCCCAATAAGAATAAATAAAGACAAGCCAAGGACAATATGATGAATTGTTCAAGCTCAAGTAAAATCTCTTTAGTGTCAAGTGTTACGGCTCAGTAATAACACTGGCGAATCAAATTAGTTATTAGGAAGAGCTCAACTTTCTCGATGGGGAAAGTAAGGATGAAGCAAGAATCACTTGTAAGGTAAAAAGTAGGGTTGTTAACGAACCGATTTCAAGCCAAGTTTGGGTTGCCTCAAAATCGGCTCTAAAATAAATTGGATCTAAAATTTTGGCTCAAAGATCGGCACATTTATTTCGATCTGATCTCAATCCGAGTCAAAATTTGAATCAGTTTTCGGGCAATTAACAATCTTCAAGCTAAATTCGCAGTACTAGTAAAGTGTCCTCGATTTGGCAACAGCTCTAAAAATTCTGATGAGTATAAAGAAATGAGCCAAAAGTTATTTCCATAGTAATAGTTCCTCTTAAGAGGGGACATTCCAGAAAGGAAGAGAACAAATTTTCACTTTGAATCCAGACATAGACCAAGGTACACAAAAAAACATTCAAAATAAATAAAATTACATCCCAAGCTCCAAAAAAATCTAAAAAACTAAAAAAGTAGCTTCGGAGTACAATATTTTAGCCCAATCTTCACAAATAACCAACTTTACTAGAACAGCTAAAATGCCATCATGATATCCAAATTTTTTTGGTTGAAAGTGTTTAAAACTTCGGTGTCAAAAAGGATTCATAACCTCAACTGACCCAAACATTGAACGAGGCAGAAAACCTAACCTAAATCCAACCTTCAACCCGACTAACCTAAACTTGATTCACAAATCCCATTTAATATAATTCAATAACAGCTAATTGAATTAAATTTTGATCAAACTTGGTAAATTCTGGGTTGCAGATTAAGTTTGGGAATTTCGAGTTCCGGGCAAATTCAATGTAAGTTTGGTTGATGGACTACTAACCCACGCTAGACCCAAAATTTAAACAAGCGAGGGTTCTAGAGCCCAACCCGACTAATCAAGCTAGCCCAAATCTGAATTTTTAGAGCTGAGTTCGGGTCTGGTCAATTTTTAACATCCCCTCATTTTAATGTAATAACTAAAAAAAATAGAATAAAAAAAATTTGATTATGTCAGTTCGAAGGAAAGCAACCGTCTTGACTGATTCATTTTAGGAGATGACTGTCTCTTTCAAACTGGACAAAACGAAAGGAAGGAACAGACAGAGCGAAAACGGAAGACGCGAAGGAGCCATGAACTTCACATACCCGAGCAATGTTGTATCTGTCTCACTAGAAACTATCTAGTCAAGAGGATTCACTTTCTTCTCGCGATCTAAGGATTCGACATTATGGCTATGGGTGATCTCACTGAAATATCTTCTCCCAAAGAAGACAAACCTCTGTAGTAGTTGGAGAATTTCTCATTGCATTTTCTAAATAATAAGTTCCTACGCATCTCACTGAGGGTTTCTCTTGCGGCATGACGTCCTTTTGTCCCGATCAGATTTTCGGTGAATGTAGAATTGTAAATCAAATTTGGTCGAGGGTTTAAATTTTAGGAACAAGCAACAGGGTGAAATTTTTGTAGAGATAGGAAAGTAGGATTTTGAAAATTTTAGGGATAGGACTAAGAGTTATATGAATGATCTTGGGGAAAAAAACTTGTAGGAGTATTTGGTTAGATTATTTGAAATTTTGGTTTGAGGCAAGAAAGACAACTCTAAAATTGTGGATGGTTCACGATTTGATCATTTGATCGAAAGAAAATGTGAAATCTCGCATCTAATTAACCCCGAACGCGATCTCACGTACAGGAAACGCGTCCCGCATCACTTATGGTCAAGGGGACAAATACAACAAAAAAAATAAATTGTTAGAAACAATAATGCAGAGTAAACTAAAACAAGGCCCTTTACATATAAAACCTTAGGAGGATACGAATGTCAGATACTAAATGTTGGCTTTAAAATGTATGTAATAATGCTTAAATGTAATCTCTATATTCTTCTCTCAATGCTTAATAGGAGGTAATAATAGTGGAAAAGAGCCTGTTGGCTTTTTTTTTTTTGAAATAAGATTTTAAAATTTAAATTTAATCTAATATATGATGTAATTTTAATTTTGTGAAAATGGTATTTTTTTTATTTTTGGAAAATGATGAGACCGGATATACCTCATATATCTAATAGTTTCAATAGTTGAGCATGATACCATAAATGATATATCATCTCGAATGTTTATATATCAATCAACAAGCTATTGAAAAAATTAGTGGTTCTTTGTGTACTACTATTTGTGCAGTACCATATGTATCTAATTCATAGACATCAAACTAATCATATGACACATTGTAGATTAAAAAAGCAACGGATGAGACACACAATGTGGGTACATGCGCAAAAATAATATCTATGAAGGAAATAATTAAAAAAGGATCAAGTTTAATCCATGCACATATATGCAAGCAAAGTCATTCATCATTTCCCCTAAAAGTAAGGGTGGAAACTATCCGATTTCGAGCAAATCGAGGGCCAACTCGAAATTGGATAAAAAATTATTTAACCAGTTCAAGATTGGATCGTGGATCGATCGTACTAAATTTCAATCTGAACATGTATGGATCAATCCATTTTTCGAGCCGGCTCAAATACCATTTTTGGTTCGTGGATCGGTACCTGCCTTGGCCCACACAACCAACTACCTACAAAAAATGTATTTTTTTGTGAAAAGAGAAGATTAGAATCCATGCCTCTCATCTCAAGCAAAAAACCCTTCACCAACCGAGCTGGCAATGTGTTATGCATGTAAAACTAAAAGTTTAAGTGTTAAATATATAAATAGTTAAATATATAAATACATAGAATTTATTTTGATTCTGATCTGAGCCAAGGAAGGATTGAAATCAGATCGAAATAAATTTGCTCCTTTAATTTGGCTCAAAACTCAGCTCAAATGGTTCGATCCGATTTCGATCTTAGCTAAAACTCAATCTGATTTTCGAGTGATTTATGATCTTGGAGCCAATTTCACAGCCCTACCTAGAAGTATTCTTTATGGTGACAAACTAGCACCAGTCAATTACAAAAATATCAAGTTAAATCCTTGCAATTAGATTCAAGCAAATTCGTTCATCATTTACCCTATAAATCTTCTTTATAGTGACAGTGCTAGCACCAACCAATTTTAAAGGAAGAACGTCTCTGAGGCAACAAACATAAATATGGAATAATCAAAAACTAGTTCATCCTAGTCAAACACAACATATTTATAATGGATACTAGCAATAAAAATAAGACGGGATTGGAATTTGGAAATAAATAGAATTGGAAGGTGGCAGATAAGTCAGGCAATAAAATAGGAAGAATAACTCTCTATGGAAAGAAGAGGAATAGAAAAGGAGAGGGAAAAGGGGAGGTAATTCCCGCCCCTTACTTAGAAGGCCAACAAGTCCAACAATTAGCATGTTTAGTCGGCTACTTGCAAGCCCCACTTAAGTCTCCCGGAACTGAGGGAGCTTCGACTTTAATCATCAAAGATTTTAGTTCCTAGACTTCAATCCTAGTAGCTTCGAGATCCTAATGTCGACTTCATGTGTTGAAGCTTCTGGTCCCTCAACTTCAATCCTAGCAGCTTTGGGATCCCACTGTCGGCTATACCATCCTCTAAAAAGCCATAGGATTTTTCCTCACCTGCAAGTAGACATCCATCTCGATCCAATCTTCTCGAACTACATGTCGTGCATGTATTGTTAAATCTTCTTGGTGTAACCCACTGTCGGCTTAACTAGATCTGGAGTGGGGGTAACTTGAATCTTCCCGCACGATGGTAGCGTTGGTGATAAGGTGTTGACAGTGATATCCTGAAATGCCCTCTGTCGTGCCTGACTTTTGTCTGGAACTGGTGTCTCTATCGTCACCAAATTTGGTTCCACCGATATTGCTTTGTTGGTAAGGGCTGTCTTGATATCGGGTTGCACCGAAGGAAGAAAGATGATGTGCTTCCCATGTTTGGTGAAGGAATGTGTTTTTTAATCTGTCTTATTGAGTCTTTCAGTCAAATTGTCACGATCTCCCCAATAAAAGATGACATACACCTATAGGAACCATGTCACACCACAACTGATCATGTAATTGGCTTCCAATTGAGAACTCCACTAGACATCTTCAGTCAAAACTGACTTATCCTCCTACAACCACGTCAGGGAATATGACTGGGAATGTCTTTGAGTCATGAGACCTAACTTCGCCACCATTTGTGTGGATGCCACGTTTCTAGCTCCTTTCATCGACGATGAGATTGCATGCCTTTACATTCACGATGCAACAGATGTAAAATATATTGATGAATCCACTGCGAATCCCTCGTATCCTCAGTCTATAAGATCTATCGAACCACGAGCACCACCCTTTAGCTGGTTGAAGATGATGCACCTCACCTTGAGCCTCATTTGTCTCCTCTTCGCAAACCACCTCAATTGTTCCCTACTAGGTAAAAGATTCAACTCCGCTCGTCAGGCAACTGAAGGCTATGTACCAAATCCATAACATTTGAAGCATTCTCTGGCGGGGACTGTAATAGTGTGCTACTCTTCTCAGACTTCTTCTCACTCGAAGTGGCTTTGATCTTATCCAAACAAATTTTCTCGACTCACTGAGCTGTGTTCCTGTCGGTGTTTTTGACTGTGGGTGATTGCCTAACTAGTAGTGGTTGTCTGCTCTGCTTCTGCCACCACTCCATCTTTAAGGCTAAGGTATGGACATTTCATATTGACAAATAAGGTTGTAATTGTGCAACACTGCCAATAGCGGGCTTCAGGACCCCATATATCGGGTGATCATCTGTTCCTCTAGCTTGACTAGCTCACACTTAATCGTAGTTGATCAAGCTCCCTTGTGCATTCCTCCACTATTCAGATCTTGTTGTTTTAAGTGATTGAGCCTTAGAAACATGTATTGCCGGTAATAAGGTGGTAAATATTTCCTCAGCGGGTCTTTCCTCATCTTCTCCCATTTGGAAATTTTATCACAACATTCTCTTTTCCTTTGCCTCTGCAGGTTCTCACACCACAAGGAGGCACTCTTTTTCAACTTGATGGCAACCAACTTTCCCTGCTTATCCTATGGCACATCCTTATATTTGAATCTCTCCATTGATTGTAGCTAGCCGACAAAATCATCCGGATACATGCCTCTATCAAAATCTGGCAGATCCACTCTGATGTCGAAGTCCTTGTGACGATCATATTCGAGCTCCTCCCTCGATTTTCTCTGATAATGAACCTCAGATATCGGGTGATCATATCTGTTCCTCTAGCTCGACTAGCTCACACTTAATTGTAGTTGATCAAGCTCCCTTGTGAATTCCTCCACTATTCAGATCTTGTTGTTTTAAGTGATTGAGCCTTAGAAACATGTATTGCTGGTAATAAGGTGGTAAATATTTCCTCAGCGGGTCTTTCCTCATCTTCTCCCATTTGGAAATTTTATCACAACATTCTCTTTTCCTTTGCCTCTGCAGGTTCTCACACCACAAGGAGGCACTCTTTTTCAACTTGATGGCAACCAACTTTCCCTGCTTATCCTATGGCACATCCTTATATTTGAATCTCTCCATTGATTGTAGCTAGCCGACAAAATCATCTGGATACATGCCTCCATCAAAATCTGGCAGATCCACTCTGATGTCGAAGTCCTTGTGGCGATCATATTCGAGCTCCTCCCTCGATTTTCTCTGATAATGAATTTCGAAGCTGCATGGTTGGTATTCCTCGTTGTTGATGTCTTCCCTGTGGAATGGATTCAGATCTTTGTCCTTGTCTCCCCCCCCCCCCCCCCCCCCCCCCCCCCCTAACATGTATTGCTGGTAATAAGGTGGTAAATATTTCCTCAACAGTTCTTTCCTCATCTTCTCCCATTTGGAAATTTTAACACAACATCCTCTTTTCTTTTGCCTCTGCAAGTTCTCCCACCACAAGGAGACACTCTTTTTCAACTTGATGGCAACCAACTTTACCTGCTTATCCTATGGCACATCCTTATATTTGAATCTCTCCATTGATTGTAGCTAGCCGACAAAATCATCCGGATACATGCCTCTATCAAAATCTGGCAGATCCACTCTGATGTCGAAGTCCTTGTGACGATCATATTCGAGCTCCTCCCTCGATTTTCTCTGATAATGAATTTCGAAGCTGCATGGTTGGTATTCCTCGTTGTTGATGTCTTCCCTGTGGAATGGATTCAGATCTTTGTCCTTGTCTCCCCCCCCCCCCCCCCCCCCCCTCTCTCAATCGCGGTTAAGGATAATCTACCCTTGGGTCCCATCATTCAATTTCACCAGTCTCTGTTACAGGCGACGAATATTTCGTTGTATCTCGTCCCGAGTCGAGCCTGACATGTATCACTGTGGAGGTATGATTTCGGTTTGGTTTAGAAGAAGTTTTGAAGGTAGGAAAGCAAATAAAAAAACAGAGTAAAGAAGAAAGAAAAGAGAAGAAAGAAAAGAAGAAGAAAAAAATTCTTGGTGACATGGGTACCAGTCTCTGTTACAAGCGACGAATATTTCGTTGTATCTTGTCCCGAATAGAGTCTGACATGTATCTCTGTAGCGGTATGATTTAAGTTTGGTTTAGAAGTTCGGGTCTGTTTGGGGCAGCTGCAGCTTATTGAATAATCTACTGATAAGCTGATTAAAAATAATCTGTTGATAAGCTAAGCAGCTGCAGCTTTTTGGAAAAGTCAGACTTCTTTCAGAAAGTTGTCATCGCACATAGATAAGTGTGGTGTAAAAACGTTATTTTGGGCGTTTTGAAAACTCATAAACTGTCAAAACGCAGTTTACTCAAACAGGCCAAATGCGTTTTCAAAACGCCACCGCACCAAATAAGCTACCCCAAACGGACCCGAAGTTTTGAAGGTAGAAAAGCAAATAAAGAAATAAGAGTAAAGAAGAAAGAAAAGAAGGAAAAAAAATTCTTGGTGACATGGGTAGGGAGGATGTTAAAGAATCTTATGATAGAACTAGAATTTTGCTAGCTCTGATTTTTAATGATACCGGAGTCAACCCACACCACGACCGAACGATGAAACATTTTATTATTGAATTCAAAAATTGCAACGTCTCTCAACATAAAACAACGCCATGTAAACTATTAATAGACAATGACGACTCCTCAAACAAGAATAAAAATAGCCCTAAATAATAAATAAAATGGTAGAAAACACATTAACGGCTGATTCAAGTAGAGGACAACAGGTTCGAGTAGAAAAGAAGGGGGTGTGGTAGTGCCAGAGGAAACTAGAATGGTGTTGAGATGCTAGCTGGGTGCCCGGAGCAGCTGTCGACGACATTGGAGGGGTGCAGAAATAATGGCGACTCACTAGGAGAGGCTGAAGGCAGGTGGTGGTAGCGCTAGGAGTTGTGAGCTGCAGAAACATCTTGGAAGGCTGTTGGAAATAGATTCGACGAGGCTGAAGTGAGCAGAGAGCAGTGGTGGCCTGCTGGAAGGGTACTGGAAGCAAATCCGGGGATGCTAGAGTGATCAGAAGTCTGGCAACCTGGAGTGGTGTTGGAGAGGAGACGGCCTGCTGGAAGGGAGCAGGGAAGTCTGGTGGGAACCTGGGAGAGGCTAAAGTTGGTGCGACCTATTGAAAGGGAGCAATGAAAGTCTTGCGACAATGTGGGAGAGAGAGCAAGACGTCTGGACCACAATTGGGAAGGTCGGTCGGTCGGTCAGCTGGTCGGCAAATGGAAACAAGGATAGTAAGTAAGCAGTAAGAGGGCATGTGCAACAGCTGGAAGATGGGTCAGAGGATTGAGGAGGGGACTTGCAAGGATAAATATCTAGGTGGAGTCAAGCTATAGCTGTAGCACCACCACAACCCTTGAAGACTGTCACCACCTTGAACGAGTTGCAACCGGAGCACTTTTTCGCCATCGATACAACCCTATGAAGGGAAGAACACCTCAAATGAAGCAAATTGAAATCTGGAATAATCAAAAACTAGTTAACCCTAGGCAAACACAACATATGTATAATGGATCCTAACAATAAGAATAGGAAGGGATTGAAAATTGGAAAGGAATAGAACCAGCATGTGTTAGATAAGACAGGCAATGGAATAGGAAGAACTCTCTATGAAAAGAAGTGGAATAGAAAAGGAGAGGGGGAAGGGGCAATAACTCCCTCCCCTTAGAGGGTTGAACGGTTCAACACTTGGTCGGTCCAGCGCTTGGACGATTCAGCCGACTCCCGGCAAGCCCCACATCAATTATCTTGTTAAAAAATAGCCTATATCATTCCAACATTTCAATTATTTTAGAAAACGTCTCAATAATCGAAATTGCAAGACATGTAGAAAGCATAAATCAAGGTATGTCACTATGTATAACTGTATCAAAAAAAAATTTACAAATGAAGATGGAATACCATTTCTAACATTTATGAAAATACCTTGTAATGAAAAACATTTTGTTTGCTCTACAGTTATAGACAATCACATAACAATCAATTCATTTTTCACATTTTTGTCCCTAATGACCCTTATAAATAAATGCACAAAGATTTGTTCACATTCATTTTCAACATCAATAAAAATCTAAAGGCAATCATTAATACCCCTACATACTATTCCAATAATTGTCTTAGAAGATTGAATAAACATATACAAAAATTTAATTATAAAACGATAACTTATGCAACCTTAAAAAGCATTGATATGTTTGAGAGTTCGCCAATAACAAGTAAATTCCCTAAAGTAAGAAGTTGCAATGACATATGAAACAACATTGTATAGATCGCCATCAAAGTTAAAAGCATCAAAACTTGAATAAACATCCCTACTAGTTAACATGTATAAATTATGTCAAAATTAAACTTCACATGAACAATTGGCTTAAAAAATTGTAGAAAATATAGATCCAGGTTAGAGTAAACATCTTATGCATTTACATATATACCACACAAATCATATGTATTTAAATATCTAACCCCTAAACTTTCATATTTATATTTATAACACTAAAATCTATAATATCACATCAAACATACCATAGTTACTTTCAAGTGAAATACTCCTTTTTTAATGTATAGGATTATGAAACCAAAATATTATAAATGTAACTAAAAATGTTTAGGTGTTAATATATAAATACATAAAAAATGTGGTGGTATGTATGTAAATTTCCCAACAATATAATATATCATAATGTGTATTTAAACTTTGAGGTTTGCACAAAAACATGCAAAACGGAAAGCTAGTTATAGAATAATGAAGTATATTTACCTGTTAACGGTTAAGCATGCAGTACTAAAGATATAAAAGCAGATAATCAAGAATTGACCAAGAGAAAAGCTAATCACCAGTGAACAAACAGTTTTTAGGCTCCATGCGGACTTGAGCCCTTCCCTTCCCCTTTCAGTTTGGGATGCCTGTGTGACTCGTTACAGCAAACCTGCAGACGGCCATTAAAACCACCAAGATACTGGTTCTCGGAGGAGGCTCCCTCTGCATCTGCAATTGGAATAGAAGCACCAAGGAAGAAAGGCAAGTTTGCACCTTCAACAAGATGGTGGTGATGAGGTGAATTGGACTGAAGGGTCCCCCTATTAAATCCAGTAGAAACAGAAGAAATGGAGACGTTAAGGTCATAATCTACCCCGGGCGCCATTGCTGCAACAGGAATTACGTGATCCTGCATTAAAGAATAATGCTGCATATCCTGATGGTCTCCCGCAACAGCAGCGTTGTAAGCCAACATCCCCATTCCCATGTGAGGGTTGTTTCCTGTATGCAGCATCGAAGAATATCCTGGCATCAATTGAGGAATTTTGTGCACCTGCCCAAAGATCCCAGCTTGGCCAAAATAATCTGCTGTAGAAGCGGCTAATTGTGGCCTCAGCTGCTTCTGGCCAAAACCGGTGCCGCAATCCGCCATTTCAGTGGTCGATCCTGCGGTAAGCAGCTCTGTGAAAGAGCTGTGCGTTATCAGATTCGGATGCTGATGGGCTGTAGCATCCTGTTCGTTCTTCTTCTCTTTTGCCGTATTTTCCCTGGCGAGCCCCCCCACCTGGCACCTCGAAAGTGACAGTGTCGACCCCTTACTAGTCTCCGACGCGCTACTGCATGTTGACTTGGACTGCGAGATCTGCTGCTCAGCTGCCGCTGCTCTATCTGGTAGATTTGCTCGACTGGGAAGAACAATATCAGGTGGCAGAGGCAATTCGCCATCAAGTTCAGGAAGATCAGCGATGGCAGCGTCAGCAGCCTTGATGAGCCAGTCCACGGCTTTGCTTGGCTGGTCATAACCAAGGCGGTCTTGTAGGTCGTAGAAATCTATGGCAGTAGAAAATGACAGACGAAAACGACGGTCTCGCAGACCCTTCGTCGTCCACACCTTCCTATGTCGGTCCTTTCCGCCGGAGACGCGAGAAACCCTAATAATCCTAGATGAAGTGTTCCGCCATGGCTGCCATGGCCGTAAGCCGCCGATGCCCTTCACATCTCCGTTTTCCTCGTCCTTATCCCTCCTGAGCCGCTTGCTCGAGTGGATCCCCTCCGGCTCCATCGCTCTCTCATGCCCCTCACTGCTCCCGGGATAAAGGATTTACACTCAAATTCGCCTCTTGTCCTCTGACAGAACAACTCTGCCTTTGCCTTTTAGCTTTTCACTTTCTTCTGCATCTTTATATGGAAAAGTAAGGCAAGGCGTTTAGGGTTTCAACTTTCACCGTGTCCTATTTCATTGATGTGGAATGCGAAGTAAGGTGAGAAAAAGAGATGCTCGTTTGACGCTGGATATGGGGTTGTGCAGAGGTGTCAGCTAGCAGCTGCTTTTACCAGCGTTATCATCCTACCCCTGCCTGGATGGCTGAGCCTCGCGCTGCTCGCTACCAGCGCACAGCGCTCCGCAGCTCCTGCTCCACTAAGCTGCTCAATGTACTGCCCAACTGATAAAAATTTATGTTATATAATAATACAGGCGATATTTTCGAGAGCAAAATACGGCAAATATCGTACAGCCAACTTTAGCAGTAGTCTTGAGATGAGTTGCAAAACTGGTTTTACAGCGTTTCGTTGCTGAGAAAAAGGTAACCCTACATGGCTCTCAGATCTGTTAAGTAGGGACCGATAGGCCAGCCTACAATTGTTCTTCTTCTTCTAGAATACAAAAACAAAGCAGCTAGCAATATAGGAATCAGAAACTGCGCCCTCGATCAACTTCTCTCGCTTAATTATCTCCAAATGTTGGCCTAATACCGCGCAGATCGAGCTAGCTAGCATCGAACCGCCATTAATGGAGCTAAACTTCTCCAACGAGATCGAAGCTGCACTTTTAGCTGAAAACAATTGCATCCAAAAAACGAAGATAATTTAAGTGGAAAATCGCTGATCGAAGAATAGGAATTATGAAATATACTTTCGAAATTAAAAACCATAGGGAAGGAAGTAAGTGGAGGAGCTCGGGATCCGATCATTACAGGCTCCGTTTCCGCCAACCACCACCGCGTCGCAGCAGTCGCCGCCGTGCTTTATAGGCTAAGAAACAATAACACGAATGCCCACAACATTTATAAAATTTTCAAATCTGCCATCAAGTCGCGACAATAGTAAAGCTGGTCTCGACTACCCTACACCGACGATTTTTTTTTTATTCTAGACAGATAATTACATAAATGCCACTTCCAGCATTGTTTGTCCTATAATGGTTTTGTGCTGGTGGGCTATGAGAATTGACAGTTCGTCGATCGGTGCCACGTGGTAAAGGTCTGGATGTCTCTTGCGTTGCAAGAAGTGATTAGTGGAAATATATGTCTGCTGTTTGACAGATTCAGCAGATAGTATCCGGCTTGTTCTATTGGGGTGGTATGGTATGGGGACGTGAACCGGCAGCGACGGTTAGGGCTGTCAAAAAAGCTCGTTGTTCGCGAACAGTTCGTGTTTGGTTCGTCAACGAGTTTGTGTTCGATTCGTTCGATAAGTAAACGAGACAAACACGAACAAATTTTTTTCGTTCGGTTAGTTAAACGAACCAAACACGAACAGTGATGCGTTCGTTCGTGTTCGAATCGTTATTGTTTGAAATATAAAATAATATAAAATAATTATATATAAAAAATTTATTATATTTTAAAACATTAAATTTTATAAATTATAATATATAATAAAATAATAATAATAATAATATTAATATACTATAGTAGTAATATACTAATATAGATATTGTATATTTATATAATATAAGTTATATAATTAATATATAATATTATTTTTATATATTAATATTAGAGATGTCAAATTGGCTCGTCGTTCGCGACTAGCGACGGTAGACAACCGTTGGAAAAGTCGTTCCTAGTTTCTTATTATTTATAAAATAATCACTTTTTCTATATTTTTTTTAATTAAGGCTTAGTTCGAGCTGAAAAAAGTGTGTTCGTGTTCGGCTCGTTTGCTTAGCAAGTCAAACACGAGTCATTCACGAACAAATAGTCATTTTAAAAACTCTAATCACGTAGTCATAATAGGTTAAGGATTGGGGCAAGATTTAAAACATCATTTAAATCTGATTTAATAATTTTTATTCTATTTTATTCATTAATACTTTTAATTGATTATAAATCTTTGTAGCCTTGTAGTCAATTAAATTTCTAAAAATATTACTCATCAAATATATATAAATAATTAATTAGTAGTATTTCGAGCTAAAATGAGCCGAACACGAATGAACAAATATTTTGAACAAATATTTGTTTGTGTTGTTCGTGTTCGGCTCGTTAACTCAGCGAACGAGTCGAACGCTAGCTTCTTAACTAGCCAAACACGAGCTGTTCTCGAACAAAGAGCCATTTTGACAGCTCTATTAGGATTGAGGCCCCTTTTAACTTTTTATATATCATATAAGGACAAATTCTTGAAATGGACTAGTTTCAAAGCTCAATTATTTAATACCGCGTGGTATTTAATTTTTTTTTTTAAGGAGGAAGGAATTCATTTTGAGTACTTTTTTTGTTATATTTTACATGATTGGGCAGCTCCAATCATTCTTTTTTATTTTTTTAATGAACTTTTGGGGGCTCTTTTTCTTTCATATCTTCCTCATTTTGATTTATTTAATAAAAACAATCAATTTAATTTTTAAAATCAATTCTAAAAGAGAATTTAATTTTTAAATTATGAATTATTATTTTTAAATATATATTATATCGATTTAATCTAAGTTTGGATGTTTTTAAATTTAATTTTAATTAAAATATATATTGGTTTATTTTATGTTAAATTTGTATTAAATAATTTGACTGACTACCTAACTAGTTTAGATGAGTTCAATTTTGACTTATTAGCACTATGAGTGTAACTCAAGAGCTTTTCATCAAGTTGTCATTTGTGTTTTGTTGATTGTTTTGGGGTGTGTTTGTGTATTATAATACACTTTATTTTCTTATAAATAAAGTTTCTTCAATATAGTTCATACTATTTAGAAAAAAAATCATGCAATATATATCACTCCTAATAAAATATATATTATACATATTATTTAAATTCTAATATAATACAAGTTTAAAAAAAATTACTTATGTTTTCGTATACATCATCATGGTCTAACGTCAATTTCTGTTGTATAATGATTAGGAACTCAAAGTGACCACTCTCTCAAATGATGTTCGTATACTACCTCATCAGCAACATTTTCTACATCACGTGGTGTGGCTATTTGACTAGATTGTGTAAATATATGTGGTCGTTGTTGTAGTGATGAAGTTGACATGTAATAAGTTATTGGATATTGTGGTGGCATGGGTATTGAATTCGATGTCATCATACACGGAGTTTATAGGAAGAAGTATGTCAGTGATTGTGCTTGCATAGAGCATCCAAGTTGTTCCCCATCATGATAGATTAAACAAAGGCTAATATGTATATGAAGCAAAACTACTTGAGTATTCAAAACCCTATTATAATAATGTACCTGACTAACTGGATATTTCACATGATGCTTGATTTATGCGAGTAGATGGACCTAAGTTTTAAGGGATAAGAAGATGTTGGTGCACAGGCATCATATTATTTATCTTGACCTCCACACCAATCATTAGGACATGCATGTTCCGACTGATGGCATTCAATTTGATTTATTGCATGTTGGATAAGGTTATCTTCAACTTTTCCAATGAATGACTGAGATGCCTCTTTGGTTCTAAAAAGTAACGATATTGCGAAAATTTAAAAAATCATTAATATGAACATAAAATCTGATCATAAAAATTTGAAAATTTTATAATAAATGAGATTAAAATATAAAAGAAACCAACATTCTTTCCTCATGTGCTATAAGACAATAATAATGGGTTGGTCCGTTGATGCATTTAGTAAGTATAACGATGCTCAAAACTTATACCAATCCAAATATTATTTAAGCCAATTTTTATCTTCATCAATATAATCGCATGTAATAACAAATGCATGTATGTTATCCCATGATTGAATGTAAGAGTGATGAAAGTCAACTTAGAATACACTCTATTTTTCTCAACCATCCACCGTTCTACATCCAGGCACCATCGACTCCATGCCTATGCTATGTAACTCCAAACTATCTCATTACACAGCCTAATAAATGTCACTCAACTCGTAATCAATTGACGAGCGATACACAAGACTGTCAAATCGCACACTCTAGATACATATGATTAACAACTTGAAGCATTTTATGAATATTATTGGGCTCCCAAATCACCTATGTATAATTTTTTTTTAAAAGTTTAGCAGTATAATAAATTACATTATTTGTGGAAATGTTCAACAATGAGGATGATACTAACTTAATGTTTCATTATCAACTCTACAGATCCTAACAGCATTTGACTGCATTTGTCTTAGTTGATTCTCGCGCCATCTAATATGATTAGTCAACATGTAATAAATTATACCAATTATAATAAAGAAATTATTAAAACTTGCTTTGGTACCTATAGCCTAAACACCTCCCCTGAAGCTCTTTGGGGACACAGTCTCCGCATATATTTAAGACATGCACACAAACCTGGCTTGGTGGCCTCTACAGATGTAAACAAGCCAAACTTTAGCGAGCCTGCAGCCAAACTTTAGGGAGCCATGGTCCAAATTTAATCAACTCGTGTTTATAAAATTTTTAGTCTGCTCAAATTGAGTTCAAATTAGCCCAAATTAGCTTGAAAAATATGAGCTGTAGTTACCGCGAGGCATAACACCATGGCCTATGGCCTATGGGCATGCCCAAATCGGGACTGAGAGTGTTTCAGCTCTTTTAAAGAGTGATGGGTGAAGCCAATTTTGGAACGATCTGATGTGGGGCTATATTGCGTGAGGCGGTATTTTATTTAATTTTAGTATTTAGTTTCTGAAGGCATTTACAGCTAAAACGAGCCGAATGAAATTTAATTTTTATAAATCTTAAAGGCATTTCCAAACCTAAATGAAGAAAATATACCATGGAAAGCCGGATTTGGAGGAACTCTACGAACATTTACGTACATACCATCCAATTCTTATGTATTTACATATTAATTTTTTGTTAAGATTTACAAAAATTGAATTTTTGAATTTATTTCAAAGATACCATTATTTAATTTTTTATTTATTTTGAGCCAAAAAAGAGCCGAACACTAACAAACAACTCATTTTATTTGTGTCTGGCTCATTTATAAATCGAGCTAAAAAATTTGTCTGTGTTTAGTTCGTTTGTTTAACGAACGAATCAAACACATGCTACTTTGTGAACTGAACACAAGTTGTTTGCAAACGAGAAACTTTTTTGACAGCCCTAGCAGCCTCTCATAACTCTTAGCATAAATGTGTTAAAATTGCCCTCCTGAGTACTTTAAAACCAAACTAAATCATCCACAAAAGATAAATGTTATAGATGAATCTTAAATTGTCTTGAATGAATAAAATATATACCCGAATATGTCATTCAAACTAAGTATCAATCTGATCAATGTAAGAATCAGAATAAAATATGCACTGAAGCAAAAAAGAAAATAAAAAAAAATAAAAAAAAATAAAAAAGGGATAAGTGTGTTTGAGCATGTGGTTATCCCATCGAAAAATTCAATGTCAGCTTTGCCATATTAAGATAGTGGTGTAAAACTCTGGTCTCATGATAAGAACTAAATATATCGTGATCCTTAGGGGTGTAAACAAACTGAACACAAACGAACAGAACGTGTGCTTGTGCTCGGTTCGTTTGAAATTAATCGTGTTTGAATATGTTCGTTCAATTTGTTTCCCGTGTTCGGTTTGATTTGTTTGAAATAAGTTTGAATTGTTCAAAATGTTTGAATTTTTTGAATTATATCAATGGTTTGAATTGTTTGAATTGTTCGAATTATTCGAATTGTTTGATTTGTTTGAAATGTTCGAATTATTCGAAAATATTAAAATTTGTTTACATTATTTAAAATATGATAAATTTTTAGAATATATAAATATTTTTATTTTTTATACGTAACTATTTTAAATTATTTTATATTTCAAACATTAACAAATCGAACACGAACGAACGATCATTGTTCGTGTTTAATTCGTTTAACAAACCGAACAAAAATAATTGTTCGCGTTTTCGAACGAATCAAACATGAACTCCCTGACGAACCGAACACGAACTGTTCGCGAACAACAAGCTTATTGACAGCCCTAGTGATCATCAAAACATTTTGGTCATGATTACCTCATTTTTCCTCACCAATATTTTTTTCCAAATAAAAGGAAAATCATTAATGTATAATCTCAATATAACACTAACATCAAGAAATGTATGTATGTGTGTGTGTGTGTGTCTATATATATATATATATATATATATACACACACACATATATTTTGTACGCATCGCGTACTCAGATCAGTTGGTCAGTCATTTGCTTATTAGTTTTAAGTCTTCTATGGTCTGAGATTCGATTCCCCCAAAGTGTAGGGCGTGATACTCGAATTCTTAGGAAATATATATATAATGCTCGCAGAACTAGCACTTTGGATTTACATGTTTAAAAAATATTTATTTTGCACTAACAAGTAACTTGAAACTATGATTTAATTCAAAAATTTTGTAAATTCAAAACTAAAACCATGTTATCGATGTACTTCCCTCATTAATTTTAATCACAACCTACAAGGAGAATGGCATGCAAGTAAATAATTGATGAGTGTAACAATTCAGCCAACACTTTACATAACATCATTATATAAATTTATGCTTTGTATAAAATAGGATTATGACAAAAATTAATTTTAAAAGTACTACTAGTAACTAGGGTTGTAAACGAGCCGAGCTTGAGCAAGCTCATGCTGGGCTCGTTTTCGGCTTGTTCGAAACTGCTCGTGTTTGACTCGAAATTAACTCCTTAAAATTAAATGGAAAAAAAAAAAGATATAAAGTGTTTGATTTGAATCCGGACCAAATGTATGCAAAAGAAAGCACTAACCACATTACCACACGTGGTGTTACAATTTAAACTTAGATATAAACATATATAATATATTATTATAAAAATAATTATATAATTTATTTATTTATTTTTATTTTGAGCTAAAATGAGCCGTACACGAGCGAACAAAGAGTTGTTCGCGTTCGGCTCGTTTACAATTCGAGCTTTAAAAAATTGTTTGTGTTCGGCTCGTTCACTTAACGAAGGAGCCGAACACGAGCTACTTAATGAGTCGAATAATATTTGTTCGTGAACAACGAGCTTTTTTTACATCCCTATTAGTAATTAATTATAGTTTATTTATATTTACTATTAAAAATATATGGGAGGATAGGGGAAAAATTGTGTCTAGTTGGTACAATTTGATCTCATTTTGAAAAAATTAAATAATATGTTGCGTTAAATAAATAGTTGTGAAATTAATCTGATTTAAAAATTTGTCCCTTATATACAACAAAATTAAACAAATGTATTTTAAATAGTCAAAAATATCTGATTAGTTACAAAAATATTTGATTAGTTGAAAAATAATGCTAAATTTCTATTGCTTTATATTTTTAAACATATAGTTTTTTTTTTTTTATAAATATATTCTCTTATACTTTTTAAAATAAATTTATGGTATGATGGTGAGAACACATGTCACAATCTCATCATTTTAAGGTTACAATAATTAATTAGTAATTTGATATCTATTTTAATTTTTGTAATATTCATTAAACATAGAATTATTTCTAAATTTATAAATATATCAAAATTCATTCTTTATATCATTAAACCAAAACCGGCAACAACAACAAGCCTTTATCTCACTAAGTGGGATTGGCTACATGAATCCTTTTTCTCTTGTCTCCTATAGAGTGTCATATTTTTGTTTAAATCTAATAAATTAAGATCATTTTATATATAATATGCCCAAGTCTTTCTAGGCCTTCCACTACATTTCTTATTATAAATCGAATCTAAAATATATACTCTCATAACCGGATCATCAGATGGTCAATGTTTAATGTGATCAAACCATGTAAGACGACCGATCTCTCTAATCTTGTCCGCAGCTGAGTTACACCAACCCTATCGCGGATATATTCATTTCGCATTTTTTTCTCTAAGTGTAAGGCCATTCATTCACCTAAACATTCTCATCTCACCAACACTTAACTTAGTTTTATGTTTATCTTTTAAAGGCCAACATTTTGTGCCATAGAGCATTGCAGGTATCACTGCCATCTTATAAAATTTCCCTTTCTGTCTAAGTAGTACTTTTATATCACATAATGAGACTGAAGCATTCTCCACTTCAACAAACCAACTTGAATTCTACTAATAACATCACCATCTATAAAACCAACACTTTGAACAATATACCCAATATATCTAAAGCGTTCACACTTATTAAAAATTTGATCACCCATAATTACAACTATGTCACTAGAGCTACTAGTACTAAAATTACATTCTATATATTCAGTTTTAGTTCTACAAAAACAAAGGCATTGAGGCTCCAACGTATACCTCCATAATTCAAGTTTTTCCCGAGCTCTTTTTCTAGTATTATCCACAAGAAGGATATTATTAGCAAAAAAAGCATACACCAAGGTACATCCTTCAGTCAATGTCCTGTAAGAGCATCCATAACTAAAGCAAAAAGATATGGGTCAATCCCTAATGTAATCCAACTAAAATAGGACAGTATTTGGTTAATCCTCCTTCTGTTTGAACACGAGGAATAGCTCTAATATACATATCTTTAATGACTTGAATATAAGTCATGTCAACTTCTTTATTTCTCTAAAATGCTCCTAAGGATATCAACTGAAAGCTTATTGTATGCTTTTTCTAAAGCAATAAAAATCATATGTGATCCTTCCCATTCTTTTGTACTTCTCCATCCAACCTTTTAATAAATGTATATCATTCATAATAGATCTGTCCGACATAAATCCAAATTAATTATAAAAAATCATTGTAATACATTTTAACCTATGTTGAGTTGCTCTCTCCCATAACTCAATTCCTTTATAATTTGCACACTCTTGTGCATCCTCTTTATTCTTAAAAATGAGGACCAAAATACTTTTCCTCCGCTTTTGAGACATCTTTTTAGTTTTTAAGATAATATTAAAGAGTTTAGTAAGCCAATAAACTCTCAAATCTCTTAGATATTTTCATACTTCAATTGGGATATCATCAGGTCCTACAAACTTTACACTCTTAGTTTTCTTTAAATTATCCTCAACCTCTTTTTTTTTATTAATACGATGGTAAAAATGGAACATTTTATTATTATTAACGATAATAAGACCGATTGTATCCGATTGTATTTTTAGAAAGTTCATTGAAAAGTTTATCAAAATAACACGCCCACCTATGTGAGTTAAACTGTGCAACGAAGATAGAATATTACCACGTGCTTAGTGTATTCATGCCACATAGCAATGTATTAATATAGACTTGTACGAAGATCCAATACACATATGGATAAATAAATTTTTTAATCTAGAACGCCGGAGTATTTTATATGAAAAACTTAGAAGCAAAAAAAAAAGAGGGCATTGACATACTTACCCCACAATTACTATTAATTTATATATCCAACACCAAAATCACTTTTTTTTACATTTATACCACCCAAAAAAAAATTTTCACATAACAATGCTCCCATTTTAATTTTTAAAAAGTGAAATCTTCCATTCAATGCATTAATAAGCTGGCATGTATGTAATTTAGATGTTAGGTATATAAATACATAGGAATTGAGTGGTATGTATGTAAATCTTCCAGATAAAACTATACGGTCTGATCCTCACTAATATATCTCAAACGCTACAAGTAATTCTCTTCCCTATAATTGGGGAAGGCTCTTGTAATGCAGTTGACGTGAATTATGCAGAATGAATTTTATGATAACAGATGGAGGATACTTGAAATATTGGATTTGTCATCATGAGTAAATTGTATGTTATATTGTTTTGATGTTGATGATATGATGATAATGAACAATTGTTTATATTGATCATGTTCCTGGTATTAATGGGCAACAAATATAGAGGGCCTCGGCATCAACCCTTTTAAATGATGGCATGCATCGATAATATGGATGACGACATGCGATAATGACGGTAGAGATCAGCAATTGTATTAATGTCATTCATCAACTTTCTAGGTGATAACATGCATTGACATTAATAGAGATAATGAGCAATGAGATATGCACTCATATGAATTGGTGTGGATGGTATGTATCAAATTTATAAGTTGAGGAGTCAATTTGAATTTATCAGTTGGGCTAGAGTCTGGCCTAAAATTACCCTAATATTGATCCGACTGGAAACTACTTCACCTATACTCAGGCTCAAATTTTAAAAGAGTTGGAAAGCTTAATAAAACTTGACATGTTTTCAGCTCGACAGACTCAATACATGACCAATGTAACCCATTTAACGTATATATGATTGCTATTATGGTTAATTTCAGGTCAACTTTGAGCCAAAATTTGGTCAATTGTGAGTTGGTGGATAGAAATCAGAGCAATTTTTGGTAGCGAGTTAATCCAAAGCCAAGAAAATAATTAGATAACTGAATGTGATGGAATAGAGCGCTACAAAGCAATTGCCACTGGGAGTTATCATCGAGTATTTAATAAACTATGTTCAAGGTGTGTCGTTGCACATTATTTGATATATTTGTTAGTTAACAGAGAACTTAGTTATTTAGCAGAATACTTAGTACTCAAGAGAATACTTCATCACTTAACATGATACTTAATTAAATAATAGAGTACCTCGTTACTCAAAAGAGTCTTTTGTTACTCAACATGTTACTTCATTGCTCAATAAAGTCAACCAAGTACTGGAATTAGGCTCATGCTCCTCTTCTTCTCCCACATCCTTAAGTGGAGATGAGGTCTATTTATAGACCCTTGAAGAGAAGCATTTTTATTTTTTAGCAAATAACCGCCCAATCTAGCTACCCACATTGATTCGCCATGATCATAAAATATTTTTTTGATGATTTAAGAACTTTAATGACCTCATAATATTTGGTTTGTTGGATTCTTCTCATCAAGAAGCTCGATTTGATTATCGACACATCAAATTTGGAATTCATTTGACCCCTAAATAAACCAACCAACTTACTCAGATCGGATCAATTTTTGTATCACAGGGTTATTCTCCATGAGTTGGTCACTTTAGCTATAAATTTACTGAAGTCAAAGATCTAGATGATTTTAATTTGAATCAAATCACTTCTTGCAAAAAATATACCTCGAGATCTGTATGAAATGCCTCAGGGTTCGTGCCAAATGATAAAATTCGTTGATTATGCATTAGTAAATATTGCATGAATCCAAAAAACTTGCATTGATCAAAAGATAATTTACGAGTGTTTGAGTGCCTTACTGATGCCAGAATTAAGTGACATTAAGATTTAGATTCATCTCATCATGAAGCTCAATTTGACTAAATTTGTCAGATTTGAAGACCATTTAATCGCCCAAAATAAATTTCAAAGTTTCTTATTATGTTTTAAGTTCATGATCTGATTTCACGATATGATTTCACTTGGACTTGAATCGGATCATGTTTGATGTCATCTGATTCGTCTTACTCAGATACAACATTTGAATTGGAGTATAGGTATTAAGCTCTCAATTCCAAACGTGCATCGAGATTCCTGCTTGATTAAGATAATTTTTAAAGAGGTATCAATTATTTTTCTTTTTTTTTAATTCACTTTCAAAAATTGATGCTTTTGAGACTAGCACTTGGATACATATAATTCACCAATAATCACCACAAGAACAAACCCCCTGCTTAAAATGATGAAAACGGCTAGTATCCCTGACAACAATCTCCCTGCCCACAATCTTGGACATCACCTTGATCGCCTCATGGCAATCAACACACGCCCGCAAATTCTTCATAACCCTAACCGTCGATCCCGCCGGCGTGCTGATCAACGCGTACCCTATCGCCAACCTCTCACTGTGCCGCTTCAAAGCCTCCGCCTTCCTCCCTTCCTCGCCGACGTTCCTCAACGAGCAGCTCGTTTCAGCTCTGTACCCTTCTTTCTCCATCTCCACTTCCAATTCCTCCAGCTTCGCCCTGATTTCCCTAATCCTCGGATTCCTCTCATCGTCTGATGAGAAAACATGGATCTTCTCCTTAATCTCAACCCAGCTACATCCTCTCTCCTTCTTCACTCCTCGCTCCCTCATCATCTTCTTCACGCCGGCAGCTTCGTTCCATCGCCCGGACTGAGAGTAGATGTTCGACATGATTATGTAAGGTGCGGCATCGCTGAGCTCCATGGCGAACAACTTCTCCGCAGCTTTTGCCGCCAGCTCCTCGTTTCGGTGTTTCCGGCAGGAATTCAGAACAGAATTCCATATGATTTCGTCGGCGTCGAAAGGCATCTGATTGAGCAAACTCTCCAATTCATCAAACCTGCCCACTCGACCCAACAGATCCACTGCGCAGGCGTAATGGTCTTTTCTGGGTTCTTCCATGGCGCGGAAGTATTGAAGCCCTTGTTCAACGAAGCCATTGTGGCTGCAAGCAGAGAGGATGCTGAGGTAAGTCACTGAATCCGGCTTGATTCCTTGGCGAAGCATTTCATCAAACACCTTCATTGCCTCTTCGGCGCTTCCATTTTGGCCATAAGCGGTGATCATGGCGTTCCAGGTCACGATGTTTTGAACGGGCATTTCGTTCAATGCTTGATGCGTATCGTCCAGACAGCCGCATTTTGCGTACATGTCCAGCAAGGCGCTGCCGACGAATACGTTTGATGAAATGCCTAGCTGAATAGCTGATGAGTGAATCTGCTTCCCAAGAACAAGAAGAGCTAGGGTTGCAGTAGCGCTGAGGATGGACGAGAAGGTGGCTCGATCGGGACTAATTCCAGCTTTTCTCATAGAAGAGAAGAATCTCAGTGCTTCTTCATCCAACCCATTGTGTATGTACCCTGTGATGATCGCCGTCCATGAAACGGTGTTCTTCTCTGATTTGGATAAAAATACCAACTTTCCCTTCTCCATCTCCCCGCATTTGAAGTACATATCGATGAGGGCGTTAGTGACCATATCATCAGATTCAGCGCCGGCAAGAATGATCTGAGCATGAATCCGTCGGCCGGTTTCGAGATCTGGAAGAGATCCGGCAACGCTGAGCAGGCTGGGGAAAGGGAAGAGCTTTCGATCTAAATCCGTTTGCTGGAGTTCTTGAAAGAGTTGGGAAAGCTCTTCAACCAGTCCGCTCCAAGCGTAGCATGAGATCATCACATTGTAGGAGATATTATCTCTGTCCGACATTTCATCAAACAGATATCTGGCTTCGTCAATCTGATAGCTTTTAGAGTAGAAATCGAGCAACGAGTTTATCACAAACACATTCCATTGGAAATTTGTTCTTACTACGAGTCCATGAGTCTGGAGTCCAAGGCCTATATCATCAAGCCCGGAGGCGGCGACGAGAACACCGGAAAAGGTGAATTGAGAAGGTTTCAATCCCGACTCCCTCATTTTTTCAAAGAGCTCAAGCGCAGAATCATGGAATCCATCCTTGGCAAAGCCATTCATCATGGCGTTGTAAGTCACTGAATCCTTTTCAGGCGATTGTTCAAACATCTTATTGGCAGATCCCACCAGCCCAGATTTACAGTACGAATCCACCAAAGTGTTCAACACCTGAACAGAATCATCAAATCCAAATTTCAAAACATGCCCATGAATCTGTACAACAGATCCCGCCATGTTCCGATCCTGGCATGAACTAAGCAATGCAATGATCGTGACCCGATCCGGCATGATGCCAGAGCTCGACATCTCGCGGAAGAGCTCGAAGGCCTCATGGACGCGACTCGAGCTTGAATAGGCGCCGATCATGATGGTCCATGTGACGGCGGTGCGGTTGGCGGTGCCATTGAAGAGTTTCCGGGCCTCATCGAGGTGGCCGGACTTGGCATAGCCTGAGATCATGCGGTTGGAGGTGAAGGTGTTCCGGTGGGGCATTTGATCGAATACCTTGCGTGCGGCGGGTAAGTTTCCCCTGTGGAGGAGGGATTCGATGAGCTGATTGGCGTGGAAGATTTCGATGTGGAAGCATGTTTTGATGGCATCGGCGTCTATGAGTTTGGGGGAAGGGATTTGGGAGGAGAGAGTTGTTAGGGCGCGAAGATTTTGGGAGATTTTGGATTTGAAAAGTTTAAATATCATGGGGAACACCTTCGTGTTATTTGTGTAATAATATTTATGCTATAAAGTTTTGGAAGAAAAACAAACAAAAAAAGGTCTTTTTTACGTGCCTTCAGAAACAGCCACCCGGTGACGGATCGCTAGCCTCCGTCACTCGCCGGTGGCTATCATTCGCCGCCCGCCTGCATTTCCGGCAAACTTCAACCTGTATTTCCCTCCAACTTCAACATTTCCTATCAAACTTTGTATTTAAAATGCCACAACAGTTGTTACTTGTTTAGTGCCTTGTTACTGGTTCGATGCTTTCCTCTCCAATTTCTTTAGAATTTAAAATGCCACAGCTTCTCATCTAAAAGATACAAATCAACATAAAAGATCACATCAATGCAGTCTGAATACTTCATTTGTGATTAAGACAACATAGCTGAAGAAGTGCATCAACTTAATGGCAGAAGAACGACTTATAGATGACCAGATATGGAATGGACGGTGAGAAAAGGTGGTGGAGGCGAGCAACTGAAGCAAATCAGCGAGAGATGGAATGTAAGAGCACCGTGTGCATGGGGAAATATTTGAGTACATATTATGCATGCAGAGTTGTGTGCGTAATAACCTCGCAATAACTTTGGCGTCGTGGTTGTTAGAGGGTTATTGGAAAATTATTGAGATATTAATTCCAATAATCTATAAACCTTCGCGGGTTTTATTTAGATGTTATTCATAGGTTGTTAAGAGAGTATAACACACATAGAGTTGTGTGCATAAATATCTCCCGTGTGCATGAGATGACTCTTTATGAAGGGGCGTGGGTTGTGGTTGGCTACAACGTAAATATTAAAGTTTGGGAGGCATGCACGCTTTTTATATTAGGAGTTTTAGGTGTAAGGTATGTAAAAAAAACCACCCCCCGAAAAACAAGCACCCTTATATTAGAAGTTTTGAGAAATTTACATACATGCCATACAATTCGTATGTATTTAAATATTTAACATGTAACTTTGATATTTATGCTTTAGATAACTCGGGTCAATTTTTCAAAGTGATAGTGATATTGATGGGTATGTTATTAGTAGAATTCAGGTTGGTTGGTTGAAGTGGATGAATGCTTCGGCGTATTGTATGATGGAAAAGTACTGCTAAGAGTGAAAGGAAAATTTTATAAGATGGCGGTGAGTCCTACAATTCTTTATGGCGTTGAATGTTGGCATTTAAAAGAGCAACATAAAACTAAGTTGAGTGTTGCTGAGAAGAGAATGATTTGGTGGATGTGTGGCTTTACACTTAGTGACAAAATGCGAAATGAATATATTTGTGATAGGATTGTTGTTGCTCACAAAATTAGAAAGAGTCGTCTTAGATGGTTTGGCCAGATTAAACGTCGACCCTCTGATGATCCAGTTAGAAGAGTAGATGTTTTAGATTAGACTGATGTTAAGCAAGTCAGAGATAGACCTAGGAAGACTGGACATATTGTATACAAAAATGATCTTAATTTATTAGAATTAAATGAAAATACAATACTAAATAGAAATCAATGGAGAAAAAGGATTCATGTAGTCGACCCCACTTAGTGGGATAAAAGTTTTGTTTTTGTTATTTGTAAAACTCCGTATTTATATTTATAACATTTTAGTGTCTTAACTTATGCATGACAATGACAATAATAATGTACATATCTTTTTTTAAAACTTAATAATTGTGATATTTATGGGTTATTAAAGATTTCAGTCGCAGCGTATGTAAATAAGAAACATTAGGTGTTAGATATACGAAAACATAAGAATTATTAGGCACATATGCAAATGCCCCTTATGCTTACAGAAATTTATATATATATAAGAAATGGTCGGAGGCTATTATAAGAGGCCCGACCAACCCTCATGCACATAAGAATTCAATTATCACACCCTACACTCGGGAGAAATCGAACCACATACCAGAAGAGACTTATAACTGACAAGCAGATGTCCAACCAACTGATCTGATTATGCGGCGCAAGTTATATATATTTATACATACATAATAGTTATTAACTATTTTTATAAAATATAAAATCTTGTTTTATGCTAAATATGATAAATTTAAAGAAATTTTTTTTAAAAAAAAGGAGTTAACAGAATACTAGGCTAAATTTACAGCCTAAAACAACAGGGTTCAAGTCATCATTTTCAATAATCATGGTATTTGCATTTTATGCAGTCGTTGAAATCTTAATTTACTTCTGATAACTCAGATTAACTTCTTAATCTGAACACTCTTAAGAAATTGCAAGGCATTAATCAAATAAATCCAATATCTCCTTCAAAAGAAGACAGGAGATTGTATTAACAGGTATGGACTCACAATTTTTAAATGGGTAATTTTGTAATGAAATTGTCGAGCAATAAATTACAAACTATGTAACTCAAATTTAGATTTTAAAAAAAAAATGATGAGTTTGGAACCCTCTCGCTATTACGACTTGCTTAAAAGTTCGATTGGTCTGTCTTATTGCAGAGAAAAGCTAGAAGGAAACATCCCCACAGCCTCTAAAAAACATAAAATTATAGGGAAATTTTCAACCATACCACAAAAATTCTTATGTATTTACATTTACAACATTTTGGCAGTATTATAAATAGGGGTGTAAACGCTCGTGTTCGGCTCGTTTATATTTCGAGCTCGAAAAGTGTGTTCACGAACAAACGAGCCTAATCATGTAGTCATAAAACAACCCTAATCAAACGAGTCTAATCGTGTTAAGCAAACGAGCTGTTCACGAACGAAAAGTCCTTTTAACAACCCTAATCATGTAGTCATAAAACAATAAGAGTTTGAGCAAGATTTAAAAATTATTATTTATATTAAAACATCATTTGAATTTAATTTAATAATTTTTATTCTATTTTCTTAATCAATATTTTAATTGATTATAAATCTTTGTAGCCTTCTAGTCAATTAGATTTGTTTAAAATACTACTTAATATATATATACTTGATGAGTAGTATTTCGAGCCAAAACGAGCCGAACACGAATAAACACATCTTAGTTTGTGTTCGGCTCATTAACTTATCGAACAAAATTAACGAGCCGAACACGAGCTTCTTAACGAGACGAAAACGAGGTGTTGTTCGCAAATAATGAGCCGTTTTGACAACCCTAATTATAAATATGTATATGAAAAAATCATATTTTCAGTTTTAAAATAGCAGCAATACTACTTTTTTGATATGATATTAAAGATGTGTGTGATAGGCTTGTAAATATGAAAGCTAGGTGTCAAAACATCTAAATCTATAAGAATTGCATGGTCCATGTGTAAATGACGCGCCTTTCACCAATTTGGAAACAAACCTAACATAGAAGGCTGGATACCAACACATTATAAAATCAAGTCATTTTGGTCAAATTATTTTGAGCTAGATTTATAAAAAAAATAAAAAATATTTATTTATTTATTTATTTTACTTCATCTACCTTACATAAAAATTGAGTATATTTTAAAAAACAATATTATTTAAAAATTATTATTTTAAATGAAATTGTACTTCAAGTCTCTTCCACCTCTCTTCTCAGAACAAAGAATCCAAACATTTCTACTAAAGCATGAAAATAAAAATAAAAAATAAAAAAATAAAAAATAGGCATTTAAAATCATCTTTTTAAGCGTAAAATATGCCATTATTCGGTCCAAATATTTCATCAACTTAGTTTGCACCTTTTATCATTACAGTTGACTGTAAGGTATAGGCTACTGCAAAAAAAAAAGGGGGGGGGGGGGGGGGGGAGCGAAAGAGAAACAAGAGGGCTTAAAATGAAATATCTGTAAAACATCATTTATAGGTGCCAAGTAAAACTTAACAGGTTCAGGTTCAGGTTCAGTTTCAGCTCAACATTGCGTCATGACCAATTCCTTGATTGTACAATGGAAGCTCAAAAAGGAATGCTACCTTGAACCAGGCCGGTATACTTTCATATAGTGCAGGTGGCAGAGGAATTAGGGGGCTAAAAGGCAAAACACACATAAACAAAAAAAAAATGTTGGTCAGAAATTCTAGCTTGCAAATCTACAGCATTTTGTGATTTAAAAGCTTTTAATTAAAGGAAGATTTTACATCAATACCACTCAATTCTTATGTATTTATATATCTAACACTTAAAATTCAATTTTTACATATATCCCACTTTATGTATGCATGAAATTGAGTATTTCAGTTTTTAAAGGATAAAATAGTGATAATTTTGATGTGATATGAAAATTTTGGGAGGTATAAATGTAATTAATCCAGAGTTTAGAAGGTAGAAATGTAAAACACATACCTGGTGGTTGATCTGTAGATACGGTACTCCTCTACAGAGCCAAAGCGCTTATTTGCTGAAGCCTACATGAATTTATGTAAAATACAACGCCAAAATTAGAATCAGCAGCAGAGAAAAACAAAGAATACAATATGATAAAGATGGGAAAGAAGTCTCAAACCTCCAGAAGTGGAATACCACTAACAAATAGAAGCAGAACTGTCAGAAAGATTGGACCGAATACAACGAGCCATTCGGCGTCTTTTAGAACTGGGGTTGAAGCGACAAATATTCCCCACCAAAGCAGAATCTATATGCATGGCATAAAGATTTAACAAATTTTGATCATAGAAGCTATCAGTGGCTAGAAATAAATTAAAGGGAAATTCAAACTTACATACTGCACAAGTCTTATATATTTACATATATCTAGAATGAGTGCCATGAGAAATAAGGGTAATAAGGGTGACATGTTGAGCAATGGGAGAACAACCAAAATTTTTTGAGTAGTTATGATCATGACCACAATTACCCAACTACACTTTTATGCTAACCATAAAGCTAGTCTATTCATGATCAAAAGAAGGCAAAACAAGAAACTCAATGACTGAGAAAATCCATGAAGAACCCTAGAGATGTTGACCATAATATAGTTGGTCATTAATTTAGCTCAGATAGATCGGAAAGTAAATGACGATCAGAGAGAAATTTGACAGCAAGAAATTTCTAATTTTATTTTTGATTAAGCGGTACGATCAATGATAAAGAGATGAAATGAAAAAAGTTCATCCCTATTGTTATTCTTGAAAATATTTATCACTCTATTGTAAGGAAATGATGTTAATAGTTAAGGGTTTAAGATTGAGAGATGTTATTGCCTTGAGAAATAGTTGATAGGAGGGAGCAAACGATTAACAACTAAACCAGAATCAAGTCTATAATAACAGGCAAAAATAAAAAGAAATAAGTTGACATATTTACATTAACATAGGTGATTTAGAATAGAAAACAAATGACAAGAAAAACATCCTTCCATAAGAGAATAAGTTATACAATAATAATAGAATATTTAATAATTACTAATTCCAAAAACTTAACAATAACACGTACAACAATAAATTTTGTGAGTTTCACCTATCACAGCACTATGCTGCTGATGGCACTACAACTTGTCTAAATGATATCTTTGCGATGTACATAATTGGAACTTTTTTTGGAAGATTTATATTTTGAATAATAGTACCAAAATAAATCTAAAAAAGGGGGCCACAAGTTAGTTATGCATATGAAAATTGATATGGCCAAATTCAAATTGAGTACTAATGCTACAAAACGATGCCATGGATGATCTTCATGTATCTTTATATCTAGTTAGTTATGCATATATCCTTATAAAAAAACTAAAGTCTGAATTTATAAAAAAAAAAAAAAAAACTTACATTCAATAAAACCTTAAATCTGGTTCAAAAATCTTCTAGTTTAGTAAAAAGTTCTTATGTTGACCAGGAAGTCTTAAACCTGATAAAATCATGCGCCCAAGTCAAGTATCCTATATCTAGTAAACCCTTATATCAAGATCAAAGAATATACATTAAATTATCTTATAATTGAATAAGACACCTTAGATATGGGCAAAAATCTTATATATGATAAACACAGTTGGTTAAGATCCTTCCCCACCTTTTTCTATAAAATTGTTAATGACAATGGTCCCATTTAAGGCTGAATCTACATGGTGAGTGTAGCAGCCTCTTCAAACTGGAACTAAGACTACCTACTAAATGTGATGTTTATGCGCCAAACAATTCCTAGAGGTAAAAGGGTAAATAATTTATGATTAATGACACACTCCAAACAAATCAACACAAAAAATTGGGGTCCATCTTTTAGTTGGCCAACCAAAATGGGGAGAGTTAAATGAACATTGCATGCGGAGGTTTTCATCGGCCCACTTAATCAGATAAATTTCAGCTTGGGAGATGTGACGTGACATTTGTCTTTGAGTAGATTTTATCGGGAGTATAACATTTCTCATAATTTATAAGAAATGATCAGACATTGCTAAAAAAAATCAGGGTAATAAATAAGGTGTTTGTACTGGAAAGTGCTAATCATCAATAAGAAGGGGTTTTATTTCAATATGTGTATTTCCTTTTTATGCTTTTTCTTAGGAGGATTCCTATTTTATTTCCTTTCAGTATATATATATATATATATGGGGGTGGGGGTGGGGCTGTTAAAAGGGCAAAGTATAATGTATAGATTAGGACGAGAAATAAAATTTATTCAGATTTCTACATGGTATTAGAGAAACATGGCTGTTCATCGTCTCAGCTTGCCTAAGAAAATCAACAGCCATATGTTATGTTTGACCAGAACACCTCAGGTCGAACATCCTCGGCCCCTCTCCTTTGCTCGGGTCAATTTGCTACATGAAGCAAAGAACACTTCTATCGTCCGTCCAAACAGATGAATAACACTTGTTAAACAGCTCTTCCCTTGCTCTCTAGATTGTTGCCTTGACATCCATCTCGTTTTACCAGATAACTGTGTTCGAACAATTCGAGGGTAGATTGCAAACACGCACCTTTCAATTTGCACATGCGTGCAAATTTCCACAAGCTCTATACGATCACTAATTTCTGTACGCACTTGTCAATTTCCCCACAAGCACAGATTTCCACACGCTCCGTTCTTCTTCTTCCATTTACTAAAGCCAAGAATGAATTTGGTACTTGCGATCAACTTGAATTGCCCTAATCATCACCTCAAGAGAGCCCTAGCAGCCATCTCAAGAGTCGTTGGCTTGAAAAACATGATTGACATCAGAGCTATCATCTCAAAAGTTGAACTTGATTCACAACATCAAGTGTCCTCTTACGAGTCGCCACTTACAAACGACCCGACCATCTCTTGTTTTGTAAAACTCATGGAAACCTAGAGCAGCCCATCACCATCTAGTTGTAGTCCAGTCGAGCAGTCAAACTAAGGGTCCTCCTCTAGTCTCCGTCTGCCTTCTCGAGTCGGGCTTCGCAATCTTATCATGGCCAAACACGATGTGGCTTCATCATGGTCTTTCTTGAATGTCACATCCAGATCTGAGCCTACATCTTCAGTCCATATCATGTCTTCCAACAATAATTCAGAATTCAACAAAATCACCAAGGAACAAATTGAGGAACTGTAGAAAATGTTTAGTAATAGTTCTAATTTTGGATAAGCACTACAATCATCTGTCGAGCAATCTATCAGACTGTTAGTATAACTGGATATATCAATATCTTCAAAAATTACAACCCATCTACCAGTCATTCTTCAGTTTGAATAGTTGATTATTCAATCTCACCAATAGCAAGAACTGGATCAATCAAATTGACAGTATTTTCACCTCTACTCTGCGCTTTTATGTTTCAAAATTAAATTATAACCTACTCTCAATCAACAAATATCTTCCTCGTGACCTAAAATGTGTGACTGAATTTTATTCAAATTGTTGCGATTTTAAAGTTGTGGATTCGGGTAAGGAGATTGGTAGTCCTGAAATGCATTGTGGTTTATAATTGCTCAAAGAAAATAACTTCATCGATAGGCAACATCATCTGTCAATTTATATTTCTGAGTCCAATTTAAATCTTGATTTAGTTGAAAATCAAGTCATGTTGAGTTGTTGCAGACTTGGTCATCCAATAATTGCATACATGGAAAAGATGTTTCCACATTTATTTATGACTAAAAAATTCAATCTTTATTAATGTGAAACTTGTTAACTTGCAAAGCATACCATATATGTATATTCCAAAATACAATATAAGCCTTCACGTCATTTGTTTGTAATTCATAGTAATATATGGGGACCCTCACAAGTAAATAATATAAATGAGACACGATGATTTGTATCATTCATAGATAATTACACAAGAACAACATGGATATTCCTTATGAAAGAAAAATCTTAAACAACCATTATATTTCAATCATGTCACTCAATGATTCTCACTCAATTCCAAAGCCAACTCAATCCAAGAGGCTCTATAAGTTCTAGCTTTGAAACAAGCAGTTGAGGAAGACAATCGGGCCCTACAAAAGAATAACATATAAAGACTAACATAATTACAACATACAAAAAATCCTATAGGCTGAAAAATGGATAGTTTGAGTCGAGTACAAAGGATATGGGAAGTGTAGAGAGATTCAAAGCCAAACCGGTTGCTAAGGACTTCACGTAGTAATACAAAACTGACAATAAAAAAATATTTGCACCTGTTATCAAACATAATATGGTTTGGGTTTTACTCTCTCTTGCAGTAAATCATGATTGACATTTATACCAACTTGATGTCAAAAATGCATTCTTGAATGAAGATCTTGATGAAGTCTACATGACTATACCTCTGGGCTTGAAAAATAGGCCGAACATGTTGGTTTACAAGTTGAATAAGTCATTTTACGATTTGAAGCAATTTCCTTGTACTTGGTATGACATGTTTGCTAAAACAGTGATTACAAAAGGATATCATCAGTGTCAAGCTGATCATACATTATTTGTTAAATCTAATTCAAAAGGCAAAATTAGTATTTTCATAGTATATGTGAGGATATTATCTTAATAGGTGATGATTTAGAGGAAACTATCACATTAAAAAGAATACTTACAATAAAATTTGAGATCAAAGACCTAAAAAATCTCTAATATTTTCTAGGAATGAAGGTGGCTCGGTTTAAGGAGGCAATTGTCATTTCCCAAAAAAAAATACATCTTAAATATATTAGGTGAAAGTGGCATGTCTGGTTATAAACTTGTCGACACACCTATGAATTCCAACAAAAAGCTGAACAGAAGTGAAGAAAGCAATCCAATTGACAAAGAAATATATCAAAGACTTGTGGGCAAAATAACTTTACCTATCACACATAAGACCCAATATTACATACTCAGTCAATGCAATAAGCCGACATATGAATAACCTAAATGAGGATCATTTGGAAGTTGCGAACAAAATTTTGAGATACTTGAAGATAACTCCTGGATACGGTTTGTTCTTCAAAAGATTTGAAAATCGTGAGATTGAAAAATACATAGATGCTAGTTGGGCAGGAGAGGTAATTGATAGAAAATTAATCGTTGCATATTGTTCACATGTCTGGGGCAATCATGTCACATGGAGAAGCAAAAAAACATATTTTTGTCTCTCGTAGTGCAGAAATTGAATGTCGTGCTCTTGCACTAAAAATATACAAGAAAATGTGGATTCAAAGGCTATCAAGCGAACTTAAGGTTGAGATGAAAGACACAGTTAAGATGTTAGCCAAGCGCCTATTAGTATAGCCAAAAATCCTATGTATCATACGGAACAAAACACATAAAGATACGCTACATCTCAGAAAAGGACAACAATGGAATTGTTTAGCCTGGATATGTTCCTACATGACTTCAAACTACTGATTTTCTTACCAAAGTATTACCAAGGGTGAATAATGTTGAATTGAAGTAAAAGCCTGGGTTATGTACAATCCAACTTGAGAGGGAGTATTGAAAAGTGCCAAAAAACATTAGGAAGGAATTTATTTCCTCATAATATATTTCACTAATTGCATTTTTTTTTATTAGACATTTTCTTTTTTTTTGCTTTTTCTTATTTTGGAGAATTCCTATTTTGTTTCCTTTTAGCATTGCATATATGTCACAAAGTATGATGTATAGATTAGAACGAGAAATAAAATTTATTTCATTATTTATTTCAGCTTTCTACAGTTTTCAATCAATGAGATGTTTTTCATTAACAGCCAACATTGACAGGTTCAGCTCTGAATGAACTGGCAGCCAGTTCTGATTCAGCATCCCTTGGCCAATTAAAAACTACTATAGAATATTATATACCAGTAAAAATGTAGCTATTTTAAGTCAATTAAAATGTTAAAAAAAAAATATTGCCCCGTCCCCTGACTGTTTACATGATGTAATTTCAGTCCAGAGTCTAAAAAAGTGCCAAATTAATACCCAAACTTTTTGAGCTGGGAACTATTTCAGCCCCCACAATAAAAGAGTATCTGGCTAAATTGACATTTTTATGCTCTCTGGTACTAAAAATGATCCCTTGCAAAAAGTTAGGAGACTTTTTTGACATATTTTTTTTTAAAGTTAAATAATGAAAGAAGAAAAACAAGGGATCTAGCAAAAACTGACTTCGCCAAAGTAATTTGGATGCCGGGAATATTTCCAGACACCCATGTTGCACCATTTTCCTCTGTTTGCAGGAGAATTCTTGAACACAAGCTTCTGCTGATCAGCAGTAGCCTCCACAGTTAACCCCACAAACCACATTACCCATCCAATTACATCTTGAGCTTTTATCGACGGATTTCTATCACTAGCATTCACAATTGTAAGAGGCAAGCTTACAGTCCAAACCCATAGGGCCTGTAATAGAGTAGAAAGCATTTGATGAACAAGTACGACGACTTATAAATATATATAAGTTGAGGTTAAAAATGGAAAATGAAGAGCTGAGAACTAATAAATTAAACCTGTAAGATCCAGAAAACTGATAACTTTGCCAGATTATCACGCATATTATCAAAACGGCGGTCTTCTCCCCATTGCAAGATTCTATTTCAGCATAAAAACAAAGCCATTTCTATGTTTCACATAAAGCTGAATCAAGAGAAAATAGACAGCATGAAATGTCAATGCCATTGCCTACACCTAATGGCATTAAGAATAGCATTGAGTGTGAGCCAAAACTGGGTGGCAACAACAACGCTCCATGTTCATTATTACCTCATTAACAGAAATAAACCCAATCGAAGACCCCATACTACCACAAGAGTTGTCAAGACAATCTGAACAAACAAAAAGAATCACATTTATGTTAATAAAAAAGAGCAATGAGAAAGGATTTCATAATGTTACACAAGACATGTTTCATTTAATGTATTGAACATTTCTAGGAAAAAACGATGGAAAAAAAATCAAATCATTCTCAAAGTAACACGAGTAAGCACAATTACATTGAGATTTAAGAAGCACAAATGAAGGTTGTTAGGGCAAGACCTGATTATGGTATGCATTCATCCCAAAAATTAACCTATTAAACATTGTTTATGGAATTCAGATGCTCGTGGCAGCAGTTTTCAAGTGCTTTTAGACTCTTTGTAGAGTGTCCCTTTATAAATTAGAGGTAGTTGTTCCAGGCGGGGGAGAAATTTGGATTACTTGAGCTGGAATCCAGAAGGACATCTTTACGCCGATGCCTAAGAACAACTGTCTTTTGTGCGCCTAAGGACAATTTAGTCTTCTATTATTTATTATTGTTTGGTAAAAATAGAGTTAATATATTTAGGGATAGGGTTATGCAAGAGAGTGTGGTTGAGTCTTAGCGTTAGGGATTAGAAGAGATTTCCTACCTCTCAAATTGTAGGATTTGGTAGAGATCCCCTACCTCTTGAATTGTAGGTGTTTATCCTTTATGTGTGGTGTTGTTTGTGTTATTAAAGAAAAAAAAATATTTTTCCATAATTTATGTATAGAAATCTATGTCAGATTGTATCGAATTGGTATCCAAGCATTCGACCGCTACCAAGCATATGATCATGTTGAAATTGTCCAATCGCCGCTTCGAACCTTGTTATACTCGCGATTCATGCTAGCTGGGAAGCAAATACGGAATCGCGATGTACAAGATTGAAATTTTAGAACCAAACTCACGGTACAGTGCGATCAGAGCAAGTTGCGAGAAGCCACCGATGGGATCAACATCCATCGAGTTCTAACCTCACGATACAGTCGAGATTCGTGGGGAAGCGATGACGGGTTCAGATCACCCAGAGGAAGCCAACGAAGGGGCTGCAGCACCTCCTTTGCGATACAGCGCAACACAATTGCTAGCTGAAAGCCGACGAGATACTGGAGCGACTCACAACTTCATCTCAAATCGGGTCGTGGACCAGTTGGAATTGATGTTGATAGATACATTAAGTTTTAAAGTTATGATAGGATAGAGAAGGTGGAGAAAATCAAGGGAAATAATTGTCGGCAGCTGAAAAGTTTAGGGAGGTTGCCCGTAAGAAGCTGTCGGTCGCTGGAAGTGAAGTCCCGTCGCCCGCTTCGGAAGGACGTTTAATTTACATATATATATA
>NW_018164992.1:3200338-3201612 GCF_001263595.1 Phalaenopsis equestris | reverse complement strand
CATCCGTTTGGTCTGCGAAACCGTTTTATTTGCCGACAAGTTCCCTTATTTAATACAAAGAATTAAATAGGGTTTATTTTAAGCTGGGTTCAGAAAAACTTCCTATAAGGACAAACCCCTATAGTTAATTATATCTTAAATGACCGAAGTCACCTAAGAAAACTCTCGATAAAAAACAAAGAATATTATCTTCAAAGAGGTCAAAAGGATAAGACTTTTTAACGAAATCGGACGAAGAGGTGTGAAAGGGGGAATGCTCGAACCTGGAACAATGTTGAGGAATCCAAATGAAGAGAAACTAGGGTAGGCCACAGACCCTGAGGAGAACCTCAGTGACTTCCCAGTCTATCCTATGATTTGACTTCAGTTTGAGAAGAAATTATTACAATGTTTCATCCTGCCAATTTTATTAAATTAGGGCTTATATTTGTGTGACAGGGTCACACAAATTGCCTAGAAGATATGAAGGTTTACGTCGTACCGGACGACAACCTCAGAACCTAGAACGAGTTAGAGCTTAAATCGTACAATAGAGCTATACGAATGCCTAAAGAAAAAGGTGGAGGACTTATGTTGCGCTAGGCAAACAACCTCGAAATCCTATGGATTGTTGTTTAATTTCTAGGAAAAGGAATAGTTTTGCTGGGGAAGACATGTTCTGCTGTTGAAGATGGTCGTGCTGCCCACTGCGCTAGCTCCAAGCTCCCCGACATGACGAGTTTAAGTTTTCTAGGGTGTCCAGTTATATTGTCAAATCAAACGGCCCTATGGTTGTAGTCCTCTAAACATCATATACAAAAAAGAAAACATGCTTGAAACTATATAATATAAAACGTGCAATACAGGACAAACAGTACAATGCATGTGAAACAGTAACATGTAGAAACAGAAAAAGTATAACATGTTATACATGAAGAACAATAGCAGGTGAAAAACAGGAGTAATATGACATGCTATACAATACAGTAGCAGTTAGAAACATGACAAGTATAACGTGTTGTACAGTACAAGTATAACATGTTGTACAGTACGGTAGCAGACAGAAATATGACAAGTGTAACATACTTTACAGTACGGTAGCAGGTAGGAATATGACAAGTGTAACATGCCACACAGGAAGAACAACAGCAGGTAGAAACGGGAAAATTAAGTGCTGTAAAATGTAAAGCAAACCTGTACGCACGTGAGATCCGATGTTCCTTAAGTATAACAAGCCTATATGCATCGCAAAAAGTGAAGTCTGAAAGAAACGTCGTCCAGGAAACCCGAGAAAC
>NW_018164992.1:3198557-3200119 GCF_001263595.1 Phalaenopsis equestris | reverse complement strand
CCCCCCGGAATATAGACACCCCGCCACTCGTCTAGAATGACGTCTTGAACCTCACTTAGAGGGCTATTTCCGAGCCTAAACAGGTATTCGTCAGGTGGAAAACCAACTTTAAAACGTATTTTAAAATTTATATTTTTGACATACACACAAATTTTAAACATGCAAAGAAGAGGTATCAATTTTTGTTTCGTAGAAAAGTATGTTTTTGTTTGAAAATGGTTTATCAAAACTTATATTCTTTTCTTTTTAGAAATTTTTTGTTATCCACGAGTCGATTACGCTACCAGACATAGGACTGCTAACAACCTGAGGAGGTTCGAGTCAACTCCCGCTAGACTTATGTCGGTGAAGGATACCATATCTTATTGTTCATCAAATGCTTGGATCTTGATGTTATAGGATAGCGCATCTTTCTGCTCTATCTTCGGTGTGTCTTCTCATCAACACCGTACGCCCCAAAACGACTACTTGCGACCTTACTTGATGGTTTCACGTATAGCAAAAGGCTATACGTGGACACTTATGCATCGGACATAAGCATCGAAAATCGAACCATGAAGCAAGGAAAAGAAAAGAACAAAAGTGGGGTGAGAGAGAGGAGGGACTGATTCACCCAAAACATCGAAAAGAACGAAGGATGAATCAACCCTCAAAGCTACAGTCATTTCAGCCCGCAAAAACATATTTTTAAAAGGTTCCAAATAGTTTGCCAAAATCAGCCCACAAAAGGTGCATTTTAAAAGTTCCCCACTGTATTAAGGTAAGCATATGAAAAGCTTTAAGAATGCTTGCATGCATACAACCCCACTCCCATATGTTTACACACCTAAAATCCAAAGTTCTGTAAAATAAAACCAAAGGAAATTTACATACACACCATTCAGTTTCTTATGCATTCACAAGCAGCTTGGAAGACCCATTTATAACTCCTCATTTCTTTCTCACTTTTTTCTATGTCCTCAAGCAACATATAAGCCTAAATGATCATTACCTTGTTGATCCTTTCCCACAACGAACAAACTATGCAAGGCTTAAAGTAAAGCCACTTATCTAATTATTTCCAAGATAAATTATAATCATATCAACAGAGATCAACACTAGCAAGGTTCTGCAAATAAACATAGTTGTGTGATGTATGCCTGGAAAATCCATAACAAAAAGAAATCAAACCAGCTCATTTTCTAATCAAAACAAAGAGACGTCAAAAAAATGTTGTAGGAAAGCATTAGGATAAGAAATATGGAGTGTAGCTTTCCTTAAAATGTGATAACATCTTTTTTTTTATGTATCCCGAAAGATCAGGTGTTAGAAATGTAAATAGCAAGTTTCTGGTGATCTATATGTAATTGTCCCCGATTTATTTTGCACCTTAGACACATTCGTCATGAGAATAACAAATTTATTATCAGCATACATATGCTGCAATCGAATTAAGCAAACCAATCCTGCCAAGAAAAATGCCCTCGGGGTACAGGAAACCGCATGCTTAGCAAGCTCAGCAGCATGTAGAGGCATAACGAACAGCTTATAATATACTTTTCCACCTCTATCATATACACCCA
>NW_018164992.1:3100534-3198261 GCF_001263595.1 Phalaenopsis equestris | reverse complement strand
AAGGAAGGTATAGCATGCCATTCAAAACCTCCACCTAAAATCCAATACTAAAACCATATGTATTTGATGCCATTTTCAATAAAACGAGAAATTGCAGAGCTTGTAACAATAAGGGAGGGAAAAGAGATGCTAATAGGCTGGCTGGTTAAACCTTGCCACAAAAAGAACTTCCAACAAACAAGCATACCAAGACATTAAGCAAAGGGTTTATACCTCAGTGGTGAAACAAATAACTAAGCGAGAGTACCGAGTGAACCAGCAGGTAGGCCGAGAAACCCAGCCAAAATGTCGAGCAAACAAGGAGCTCAAGCAAACCAAAAATCCGGCAGCACCTCCCCCTTCTCCAAGAGTTTCGGCCAACCCTCGAACTCCTCTACACAAAGATGTTCACTTCTCTACTCAAGCCCAAATGAATCCGGGGTAAACCTTCCCCCAAGATGTTTCAGCCCTCCTTCCCCTTCAAACTTTACCCAAGAGAAGACAAAGCCCTCACAATGCCTCAAAGACACACACAGAATGAAGAAGAAAAAAAAGGCAGTACCTCCCCCCACTCACGGTAAAATTTGGCCAGCCCCAGGAACTCCCCAAAATGGGATTTATATAGCCAGGGAAGAGGAGACGTGTTTCCTGCACTCACCTGGGCGGTGAGCCGAGCAGAGAGAAGCGACAAGAGTCGAGCGGGAGGGGGGAAATGACGACAGCGGCGTAGCTTTGTCGCAGAGGAGCAGCTCGCGTGGGCCGGCGTGGAAGACGACGGCAGAGGCGTGGGAGGGGAAAGCCGGAGCGCGACTGGAGTAGGTGAAGACAGAGCGTGTGGTGACAGGGAACAACCTTTAGGCAGAGCGACAGGCGTACGAGGAGGGGACCTCGGGTCGATTTCTCGCGCCGGAGATCTTCGGCTGAGGCGAATGCGGGAGGAAGAGACGGACGCGGAAGGAAGAGGCGGACGGGCTAGGGCTCGGGGGCGAACCATTTGGGGATCGGGTGCGTGAGTTAGGGATTTAGGGCTTAAAGAGGGAAAGAAATAATTTGGTTTATATAAATTTAATATATATATATATATATATATTAAATAATATGCGATTTATTCACGCGCGGCGACGCAACAAAATGGATGTCCTCACTAGGCAAAATCGACGTTCCGGACGTGTCGGTGCAGTCTGTTTTGTCATCCGAGGTCGCTCGGACGACGTCGTCAATAATCGTATCAAAAATGCGCCAAAATTTAAACTTCACAAAATTTTAACCCGCGATCGATCGTTTCAAAAAATTTATTCGAGCCTTTGATAAGTAACAGAGCAAGCGATGTGAATTGTGGAGATCGGACGTGTCGACTCTCCGCAATTCGGAGTGTGTGCTGCGAAGTTTGTGCGCGCAGGAGTGCGAATTGTGCAGAATTCCACCCTAAGGCTCAGAAAGGTCCTATACGAATCCCTTTTGGGTTTCCTCATGTCGGTTTCATCTTTCTAAGTGCTAGAAGTTGACACCTCACACCCGAAACCACAAAAGAGAACAGAAGTGGGTCGAACTTGTAAAATGAGGCGGGTCATATTTTTAAGGTTCTAAGATAGTCGAAGGGAGATCCCTAAGGCTAGATCCTAAACCCTAAGAGGAAGACTAAACGTCACCAAAAATGAGGTCAACAATAATTTGCAGGGATTGGTGTTAACATTACAAGGTATACAGGTGATGGAGGATTTCCTTCCCTTGAAATTAGGAAGTAATAATGTGACTCTGGGGAAGAAGTGGTTATAGACAATCGAAGAGACAATGATGGATTGGAAATCCTTGACCATGGAGATTGGGATGGAGGGGAAGAAGGTGGTGCTTCGCGGTGACCCTAGCTTGTGCAAGACCAAGGTGTCAGCGGGTTCATCAAAGATGGAGGCAATGTTGGAGGGTTCACTAATTAAGACGTGGAACGAGTTGAGAAAGTTTATGGGACTTACAGGATACTACTGGACATTCGTGATGAATGAAAATTTGATTGTGGTTGTCGATGAAGAAATTGAAGAAGGATAACTTTCATTGGGGGAAAATAATGATCCAGATTTCTGAGAAGTAAAGAAATTCATGACAAGTGTATAAATGTTGACAGTGAGAACCATACTACAACCAGTTTATGAGCTGGAGCAAGACAAATTGATACAGCAACAGTTTCCTTATTTCCACGTTGAAGACAAGATGTCTTTTTTGGAAGGGGAATATTGTTATGCCAGTGTCTAATAACAATTTTATCTTTCGTGCGCCTAAGGACAATTTAGACTTTTGTTATTTATTATTATTTAGCATAAATAAAACTAATACGTTTAGGGTTAGTGTTAGAGATATGCACGAGATTGTAGTTGAGTATTAAAGTAAAGGTTTGGTAGAGATTTCCTACCTCTCAATTGTAAAATTTGGGACATATCAACTGCCTCTCGAATTGTAAGTGTTTATCTTTTATGTGTGATATTGTTTGTGCTATTAAAAAAAGAAATTTATTTTGCCCTAATTTTTTTGTGAAAATCAGTGTTGGATTGTATCGGATTTATTTGATGATTTTACTTTACAGTGTAATACAAATTTAGAAGCAGATGTTTTTCATTTCCTGGAACTTTTACTATATCCCAACTTCGGCTTCGGTAAAAACCCCTAGCCCCATCTATCCATCAGCTGCTGCCTACAATTTTTTCACATGGGTTTGCTTCTTGTGGTTTCCTTTCATGTGCTGCACATATGCTGACTTGTCCGGGTTTTTTTTTTATTAAGGCCCCAAAAGTATGGCAGCGTTTTTGAAAACGCCGCCTTGGTGTTTGGTTCATGCGTTTCTCCCACGATTTTAAAACCCGTGTTTCACTGTTTAGGGTAAACACTGAACGCGGGGTTTTGCCTGTGTATCGCGTTTGCGACATCCTATTTTCCTTCGCTGCGCTCACTACTCTCGCTTGCCCTGGTTCTTCGCCCTATCGATCGTGCCCTAGCTACCAAGAAGGTGTATTCTGGTAAAAAAAATTTGTGCCCCCTCTCCTCCCATTTCTTCTTCCTTCCTCGTCTTCTTTTCTCCTCCCCCCTCTCGTCCTCCATTGATCTGCGAGAATGATTTTTGTGGCAACGGTTGTGACTTTCTGGTGTTATATATGTATGCGATTTCATGGTTACTGTTAGATCCATAAACCTCAACATCGTTTATGTATTGTAAGCGTGAAGCAGTTGGTTTTGATCTTTGTAGCTTAGATCTTTGAGGTTTTTCCATATACCTTATTTTTACATTTACTCCTAAATTTTATTCAATTTTAATGTCAGAAATAGTTGGTCTTTGCAGTTTTTTGTTGAAGCTGGAAAGATGTATTTGCGTTTTAATAATTGGAATGATCAGTTACTTACTAAATGTTGTTTTTGATGCGTTAGAGAATCGGAAAGATTTGAAACTTCTCTGTTTTTAATACGGCAAGTACTCCATATGTTTGGTTAGTTCAGATTTGATACTTCTCGGTTTTTGATCTGCCAAGATTCGTAGGTTTCACTAGAAACAACTTCTTTGCTGCATTAATGTTTTTGTCACTCACATCACGCCAGTCACATAGTTACGAGAGACAATTCTACATGTGTCCGCGGTGGACACAAGGACAGGAGAACTGCAATTTCTTTAGGTGGGCCGACAGTACATCCATTTCTATGATATCCCAACTGGACACTGGTGCTCGGAGTTCGTCAGTATCACAATTTTAGAACACCGTTTCTGGTTCGAGTGTTTCCATTTCTACGATATCTCAATCCGACAATTTTGCTTGGAGTTTTGAAGTGTCAGAACCGGGCAACATGCATTGTGGCATGCTTTTACATTTTAAAGTCAATATTATAATTTTTTCCTTGTAATTTTAACATGTTATTTTTTTCTTTTTTTTGTCTCATTATAGTACATATTAGCGTGTTAATGTGTATTTCACTTTTGTTTAGGTAACTATGCTTATGTGATTGTTCTAAAATATTTAAGTGATATAAATATTTGGTATTTTCTTGTCTTAACATTTGAACATTAGATTTTAAGAATATTTTGTATTTTCATGTTATTGAATCTATTGAATCTTCACTTTTATCTCACTTTTATCTCCCCTTTATGATTGCATTAAGAAGATTGATAAATTTGTAAATATCAAATTTTTTGCGGCCTATATGTGTCAAGTGAGTCTGAAGTGAGTTAATTAATTCTGAAATAGCAAAATGGTAGATATTGCTGTTTTTTTAGAATAATACCAAGTTTACGTGCCAGATTGTTCATTTAACTAAAAAAATCTACAAATCAGTTGTTTACAAAAAAACACAAACCAAATAGCTGCAGCTTATCTAGAACAGGGGCAGATTGATAATTTTTTCAAAATCGGTTGTTCTTTAAACGCACAAACAAAATAGTCAGTCAGCTTATCCGGATCAGTTGGTCATCAGCAGATTATCAAGATAAGCTGTTTATCAGCATAAGCTAGATAAGCTGCAGCTGCCCAAAATAGACCCTAAGGGGCACCATCCAATTCTTATGTATTTACATAACTAACACCTAAACTTTACCTTTTACATTAATACCATCCAAATCTTTTATATCACATAAAAATATCACTATTTTTAACTTGACTTTTAAAAGTGAAATACATTCATGCATGGGTAAGATGACATAAATACATTTAAATGTGAAACACAAGAACTTAGTGATATGCATGTAAATCATCTTTTACTTAATTAACATGAATTGTTCGCCTTCTTGCAATCACTTACTAAAAACTTGTACTGAGTTGTTGATTGCCTAAAAAGGCTTAGAATTTATAGTTTTGATTGATTCTTAGAGGATTTTAAATAATTGTTTATTTTAAATTTTTAGCGAGCCATATACAGAATTTAGGGCATGCAAAATAAAATAATAAATAATTCAATAAAAATTAAAAAATTTTAATACGTGTTCATGATGCGGGGCTTATAAATATGTTTCTTATAGAGTTAGGGTTTAGTTCTTTTTTTTTTTCAGATTTTGGCCACAACGTTTCCCCTTGCTAGAGTTGTATCCAAGAATAGGTGGTGCTCTGGTTGTATTCTGCTCCGATGTGATGATTATCTCCTTGATTGCCTCCACAATTTTCGTTCTCCCTGTTCAAACTGTCGGCCACCCTCTCCCCACCTTTTTAGTCCAGCAGCCAGCCACCCTATCCCCTCTTTTCCTTTTATAGTCGTCAGTCATCCCTTTTCCCTCCTCCCAGTCCAGCCGCAAACCTCCTACCCTCTCTCTATCTTCCAGCTTTCAGTCCACCAACCTCCCAGATTCTAGTTGCAGACTTTCCACCATCTCTCTCCTTGATTTCCAAGTCGTTGATCACCCCTCCCCTTCCCTGTAACTATCCACGAGCCACATGTTTCTTACCCTTCCCTATTTCAGCCAGTAGCCATCGCGACATCACCATCACTGTCACGGGATCTTCCTACCCTACCTAAGCCGAATATGGACGTTGTTGTGTTTTCTATTTCTGTTTGAATCTTGATTGTAATCCAATCTATTTTTGAGTAATAATATTTGCTTCCGTTTTGTGATTTTGGAATAAATCTGGTATAAATTGGCATAAGAGCTAGCCTAACCCTAGTCCTATCTTAGGGTTTCCTAGCATCTACCTTGCCACCCAACCAAATTTTGTTTTTTTTTTCCTTATCCTCAACCCTCTTTCCAATCCCAAACCCTAATCATGCCACCACGTAGATAAATGTTGGAACCTACCTAGGACAAGATATAACGAGAGATTCATCAACTTCAATAGAGGCTCGCAGAGATTGATAATGGAACCCAGAAGAATTTATCCTCGACCGCGATCTGGAGAGTCAAAGGGAATATAGAGACAGAAATCTGAATCTATTCCACAAAAAAGACATCATTGATGAGGAATAAAGACCCCGCCATTATGGGATTCAATATTAGAGGAGGTAGAGAGAGGAGCCCACATATGGAGGACACAAGGATTTTGGCATCAAGATGAATCTACCAGAGTTCGATGGAGCTATGGATCTGGGTGACTTTATCGACTGAATACAATCGGTTGAGCGAATATTTGAATATAAAAAAGTGACAGAGGATAAACGAGTAAAATTAACAGCCATCAAGTTGAAAAAGAATGCATCTTTGTTGTGGGAAAATTTGTAGAGGTAGGGGTAGAGAGAAAGCGGTGATAAGATTACCAAGTGAGAAAAGATGAGGAAAGAAATACAGAAGAAATATATTTTACCTCACTACCGTCAAGATATGTTTTAGAGACTCCACCTACAACAGAGGAACTTATCAGTGAAAGAGAGTGTACAACACAAGTTGATCAGTTGCAAATGAAGTGTGAGTTAGTCGAGCAAGAGAAACACACCATAACTAGGTATTTAAGCGGCCTGAAGCCCGCTATTAGTAACGTTATGCAGTTATAACCATATTGGTCACTAGGGGATGTCCAAAGCTTAACTTTGAAGGTAAAAAGAAAACAGAAACAAAGTAGGCAACAACCCTCATTCATATGGTAGTTCTCAGTCAGGCAATCACCTAGGACTACAACGACTGATAAGGGTACCTCACGAGGAATTGGCAAGACAAGACTGAGGATTGATAAGACAAATTTGCCCGTAAAGAAGTTGAAAAAAAAAAGCATATTTAATAGCATAATTCTTATATAGCATATTTAACTAAACAAAAAATTAGATGGTTGAAAGTCTAAAGGCATAAATGGTTGAAAGTTTAAGGTCATAATTCCATAAAGAGAGCAATCTGATGAGTTCCAAACATATGTTCCAGGCAATAATAAAGGGCAGCGAAGATAATGGCGAGAAAAGTAAAATGTGGGAGAAGAAGAATGGCAGAGAAGTAAAATGGGGGACAAGAAGAATGACAGAAGATAATGGAGAGATGAGAAGAATGATGTAGAAGTTATCAGACAAGAGGAGAAGGCAAGACGAGGATCGAGAGCGCTAGGGTTGTGAGCTCCGGAGAAGAAAGAAGGTGCAGAGGAGATCGGGAGCACTCTCTAGTGCACGATTCGGATTTGCGAACGAAGGGTAGAATGGCGAACCGCAGGCAATCCTTATTAGCGAACGGCGGAACGCACCTATGGTTTCGCATTTGCGTCTGAAAAGTATTCCAAACCGCCGTTCAAGACGGGTAGAGCCAAATACAAAAAACAAACACACAGAAACGTGTTATTAGATACACGGTTTTAAAAACCGAAACTAACGCGCCATTAAATGTGTATTTTTGGTACATAGTAAAAAAATAATATATTTAGCAAGACTATAATATGAAATGCAACAAAAACCTGAAATTATCTTTTAGCCTTAAATGGATTAATCTTATGATTATCACTTTAAACTCTTCATAAGTCTTTCTTATAATTAGAACATGTTTAACAAAGTAACCCCAGAAAAGCCTAATGCCTTGGGCATTAAATAGTTATATCATCTTAAAGGATGCCCTTGACAAAACTAGTTATAAGCTTTAAAATTTTCCTTGAAGCATAAATGGGCTTATAGACCAGCAATTTCAAGTCCATACCATTGATACATTTGAAAGGCCAGGCATATGAGCTGATCCATATTCTTAAAAAGTACAACAGTACAGGTAAGCATTGATATCTCAAAAAAATTAATAATTAAAAAAAGGAGGGAGGGGGCGTGGGGGAGAACTATAACCTGTCTAAAATGCCACGATCCTTTCAACAAAAGAGTTAGTATTGCAAGTAGAACAAAGTTTGTACTGCCTGCATAATACAATATGATATGTTAAGTGAACATCAGGCATACGCTTTTATCAAATAGGTAGCAAATTTAGATAATAAAGAATACAAGGATGTAGTTGGACCCATTTAACTTGAACAACACCAATGTATAAAAACACGAGAAAAAAGACACTAAGTTAAACTATATGGATGTAATGTTAAAAGAGCGAGAACCAAATTTTTACAATTGTGCCTTATTTTATTTCTTAATCGTTCTTTTTGTTATAACCACTCATCATTTTATTGTTCTATTTTCTTGAGAAAACTGAGAGCCATAGACAAGATTTTGAAAGCCAAACTGAACATTGAATTAGAAGAAAGATTCACGATTCTCAAGTTAAATGAAAGTTAAACCAGAGGTAGAACTTGTATAATAACTATTAATTTTTTTTTAATATTACTTGAATAAATAATAATGACGCAAAAATGTGATAAAAAAAATGACTATGTAATATAAAAATATACAAGAAATATCTCCCATACTTGCATATTTAATAACATTCAATATTTAAGTAATTGACGTCTTCTATTGTACCCATAAAAAAAAATTCAGAAAGCCTCTTGAAATCTTCTATATTTTTTAAAATATAATTCAAATGCTTTTTAATTTAATACAAAAATGTTGAAAACATATTCCACCTTCAGCCTAATATAGAGATTCAAATGAAATAATCAATACATAGATATTTGAATGGAGTAATCAATATATAAACATTCCACAATAATTTCTAACATCTTGTTAGCCATATACAATCTATAAATATAATTAAGAGAAAAAATTCATACAGCACAAAGAAATAGGGTAGACACAATAGAAGACATATCAAACTATTGGAGTAGCTGAACCATCAGCTCTGTCCACCTTGAGAAACAGAGAGCCAAAGAGGGAAGAAAGGGTACGAGTGAAAATGGCGACGAAAGAGGAAACCTATGCGATCATTGCGACTTGGTTGTAGCATAGTCTTTTAGGTAAGAATTAAGAGTTAGATAAGTTTTTAAATTTAATTAAAATCATTACTCACCACTAGATTGAAAAGCAACAATGATGAGAATATTAAAATTTGAACTATGCGGTTTAATAAAATTGGGGCCGCTAGTTCCCAATGGCTCATTCCAGTTCTAGTCAAAAAAGATTTTAATCGTTCCCCGAACTAGCTTTGAGACTAGTCCATGCTCTAAACAAGAGGGCTCGTCGGTCCAGTTCAGTTTTTTTTCTTGGTCATAGAGCAATTCTATTATAAAAAATAGTTACAAATACAACTGTTTTGCAGAGGAAGAAAAAAATAAATATAGAAGACAAGGTTGTGGTAAATAATATAAAAAAATAAACATAAAAGAAACATCCAAAAAATATTTAAAGAAAAAAGAAAGACTAGAGATCAGAAAGTCCCAATTTAATCCAAGTTGTGTATATACAACATCGCACCAAAACAAAAATGAGAGAAATCAATAGTCCAAGTAGGTTTCATCCTAAAGGAAGAAACACAAAGTCCAAAGCAAAATGAAGCAAAGAAGACAACAACAAACCAAAAAATTTCAACTTTGAAATAACAAGTCACCCTCTTGCACATAGAAAATGAGGAATAATAAAGCCAATACATAAAGAGACCCAAAAATGGCCAAAAACATATTAGATTGCTTATTGCTAAATTTTCTATCATTTTTATGGGATCCAAAAATTTGCCCCTCTGGCCTCCCTCGAGAAGAAATAAATAAAAATGAAAATGAAATGAGGGTGAGTGAAGGCCATGACCCATGAGATTCCAGGCCAAGTTTTCAAAAGGCACATGAATTTTACATTTCAAACATGCTCGCATCGAATCTCTTCGTCTACCAGTCTTTAGAAGCATCGATGTTTACTATATAGGATCCCAACACAAGCCTACGGATCCTCGCTTTAGTTCTTTCCATATTTTTCAGTCATTTTACATTTGTTCTCATTTGTTCTTAAATTGCATTCTATCATACTCTCTTCCCGTGCTTTCTTTATATACTTTTATTTTGTTCTGTCAATCTTCCTTATTAAAATAGTTGGTTGACCTAATTCCCAACTCGACCTCTTTGACATAGAGGTCACAAAATATTAATGTCATCTCTTTATCCTAGATAGCAGATGAACTGATTTTTTTTGTCTTGCCTAGTACAACAACTAACATGTAAAGAACTAAGAAAACATAAACATTGCAACACCACCACCGTATCAAAACCACCACCATCATATCTATCAACACATCACACTACCTCAAAACCAACACCATACCACTTCCTCCAAACCACACACCACCATCTCAACACAACCAACGACCAACATCAATATCACACCACACCACCTCCACATCACCTGCCTCCACAACACACCACCACCTTCACACAAACTACAACCAACACCAATAGCACCACCTCCACATCACTTGCCTCCACAACACACCACTACCTCCAAAAAAAACCTACAACCAACATCAATAGCACACAACCACCATATCACCAAAAACCAACACCAACACCACACCACACCACCTCCTCCAAACCACACACAAGCACCTCCAGACCACCAACCACCAACATGAAAGGTTTGATAGTGTCAAGCGTAAATGCATTGGTTATGGGTGCTTGTATGTAATTTACACAAAACATTCTGGTCTACGAATCAAGCACCCTCCTTTATCCATTTTTCAAATTCACACTCAAACATCAAAAGTAGTGATAAAACCTCATCCCATATTTTTCATTTGAGGCAATTACATACAAGACACTTGAAATGTTGCTATCTACAAATTAACATCCTCTTTCATCCATTTTTCAAATTCTAGTTCAAACATCAAAGATAAACATTCCATATTTTTGAATTGAGGCAATTAAATACAGGGCATAGAAAACAATGCCATGTACAAATCAAGCTCCCTATTTCATCCATTTTTCAAATTTCCACTCAAAAACCAGTGAAGATAATGATAGAAGGCCATCCCATACATTCAAGGCACCCAAAATATTTCTATCTACAAATCAAGCGTACTCTTTCATCCATTTATCAAATTCTCACTCAAAAAAATCACTGAAGATAAAAAAAACTATTCCACATATTTCCTTTTTATCACAAATTTCAAATCACAAAATCAGAGATAAATCAGAAACCACAAATCGCAAATATCACAAACTTCTCACAATAAATTGCAAATGAGAAAGCCAAAAATTCAAACGAGAAAGTCATTCCATAAAAAATGATCACAGGAATTATGTACAAAGCACGGTAACCAAAGATTAGAGGGAAGAGGGAAGAGGGAGAGTAGAAAGGCAACCATCGAAGAGAGGCGCGTGAGAGGCTCGAGAAGCGTGAGAAAGGCGCAAGAGAGAAACGAAAGAGAGAGAGAGAGGGGAACCTAGGGTTCGAGAGAAGCGTGAGAAAGAGAAAGGTACCTAAGGCAAAAGAGAAACCGCGACCTGCATTTAACACGGATTAAAAGAAAAAGCCACCGCGCCGCAAGAACCAAACACTTCAACCAGCGTTTTCAAAACACACCGCACCAAATAAGCTGCCGCAAAACGGTCCCCAAGCAGAAATAGAGATTATATTTATTAAAAACGAATTATTTAATAACCTATAACTTACCATATAATCATAGTGGTTGCGCATAACACTACTTGGAGCTGAAGGGAACCATATATTTTTCATAAGAAATTAAAAAAATGGAAAAGTATGACTTTCTGCCCTAATGAAAGCATTGAATATTTTACTACAAAGTTACTCGAATTTTCCTCGATTAAAAAGAAAAAGAAACATGGGAAAGCTTAGACACAGTATGTTAAATCTACACTCCACACTGGAATGCCACTACACAAGGAAAGTAAGGTTTAAACTCAACAATCAAGCAAACAAATATAATCGAAGTAAAGTTATAACATAAGGTCCAATATTTTTCAGTATTTGCAAGTAACATTATCTATTTTCTTGGAGTTTTATTCTTCGTACTCCAAAGAATAACATCTCCGTACAATATCTTGATATCTAGCATGGCTATCCTTAAATATATTAAAATTTTGAATTAATTCAGCGTTAATATTATATTGACTCAACAAAAAATTCTCTAATTAATCACTTACAACAAATTTGAAAAATTGAAAATTCCTTTTGTATTTAGCATTTTGCATTGGGATTTCAACCTGCTATGGGAAAACTACAATCAGGAATTGAGATATCAGTCTCAGGATTCTCATTGTGTAGCATTGATCTACATGCAATGTCAATCTTTGTTCGAAATCTCTCTTCTTTTTTTGTCGACTAGGGCTATCAAAAAAACTTGTTGTTCGCGAACGGCTCGTGATCGGCTCTCTAAGTAGCTCGTGTTCGATTCTTTCGTTAAGTAAACATGGAAAACATGAATATTTTTTTTTGAACTCAATGTATAAACGAGCCAAACATAAGCAAAAACTTGTTCGTTCGTGTTCAGCTCAATTTGACTTGAAATAATTAAATAATAAATAAATAATATTGGTAAAATATTTATATATTAATTTTTTAAATTATATTTTAAAAATATTAAATTTTATTATATTTTAAAAAAATTTAGTTAGAACTTACAATGAAAAATAAAATTCTCATATTGAATTATATAAATACATAAGAATTAGTTACCGGAATGTAAGAAAATTTCATTAAAAATTTTTAGCTAAGTCCTCGCGCCTCGGTGGAATGGTGAGGAAATAAAACAGGGGAGTTTGACGGCGTTTAGACGGAGACAAGCTACAATCGATGGCTGCCCAGGCTGACAATAGCGAAAAAAAATCAAAATTGGCAACGTTCAAGTAGCGAGGAGGTTCCACCATTTGTTCCCGAGCAACAGACAAGTACACCACTTGCAAAAGAAAAGAATACAACACTCTGAATAGCATAAAACAAATAACTACATCTCCAAACACAATAACAATGTCAAATTTCTTCAAAATCAAAAAATAATATATAAATAGTTCATCACGTAAAATGTCTACTTTGAAATAAGAAAAATAAGAAATAAGGAAATAAGAAATAAAAGAATAGGAAATAAATCAAAAGGAAAAAAAATATGATAAAAATAAGGAAATTTGAGCGGCTATGTCGATAACTACATCTCTACACACAATAACAATGTCAAAAATCTTCAAAATCGAAAACTTATAGTTCATCAAGTAAAACCCAACTTTGAAATAAGAAAAATAGGAAATAATAAAATAAGAAATAAAAGAATAGGAAATAAATAAAAAAAGAAAAGAAATATGATAAAAATAAGGAAATTTGAGCGACGCTATTGATTGCCTTGTAGCATCGAACGCAAATGCTTCTCTTTTTCCACGGTGTCATCTTCCCACTCCTCACTATGTGTCTCCTCCTTCTCATGAACGACAAGGATATGTAGAACGCATTCCTTACAATAGTGCCCTAGGGCATACTTCTAGTCACATTGAAAATATAATCCTTTTGCTCTGTTATCCTACACTTCAGCATTGTTGAAGCACTTAAATTTTCCCCCATAATGGGTCCCGACATTCTCCTCCTTTAGTGTCCTTTTTGAAACGATATGGTTTGGGTCATCGGTGTCTTAGTCGTCAAGGCACTTTTGTAGAATCACCGTCGATGTTGCCTTTTTTTGGTTTTCTTCATATGTTTCTTGTCTTTCATCATATGGATGAGCTCCATCATCCCCCTCAATCCCCCACGATATCAAAGATCAGAGGGTTGCTCGCCTACTCGGATGTTGGGCTTCATGTCCTTCAAGAAGTTCCCCCTAGTCCTACTCTAGAAATACCACTTAGCCGCCCCAACCAAAGCATGAAATTCTCCCTATATTATGTGATTGTCCCCTCTTGAGTCAGAGCGTAGAATTGCTCATGTAAGTTTCCTTTGCGGATGGCTCGATAACGTTCCAATAAGCAGTCCTTAAACTCTTCCCACGAATGTAACATTTACCTCGCCTCCATCCACTGAAAGCATGCTTAGGCATTTCCATCCAAACATAATTCTGTCGCTATGACTTCTCTCAATTAACTCATTCACTGCAAAGTATCACCCCATTCAATACTCACCCATATGAATCTCCCCTTCAAAGATCGATAAATTCAGTTTCCTTACCCTCACATTGTCATCCCAACTTCTTCCCACTTCGATGTTTCCCTCCATTTGTTAAGGGTAAAACTCCCTCCTTCGGTCATAATCATATACCCCCCTCACGCTTCTCTCATTCATCGTGCTCCTATGTGCCCCTTGCACCACCCCTCCAATTTTCGGCCAATCTACCTCACTCATAACTTCTCATCCCTCCTCTCAGAGTCTTAGAGGGTAGCTCTTCATGATAGATGCTTTCCTCATCACCCTCTCATTTTATTTCTTCCCCTTTTGATCTGGTCAAGGATTCTCCGATTAACCCTTGGTTAGAATTTGCAATTTGAAGTGGAAGGGTTCATGGATTGCATCTTTAGTAGCCTCTTCATCATTTCGTCCATGGTCCTAAATTGATCATCCATTCAGTTATTTATGAAAGAAAATCTATCCTCCATGGCGGTAAACCTTTCCTCCATGCCTGATCTAACTTGTCATACTTCTTCTTCTAATACACCCACTTTCTTAGTTGTCATTCCTTCAAGAACTCACTTTGATACCATTTTGATATGAAATGAAACCAAACATAGCAAATCAACAGGGAATAAATTGCAATAAAGAGATGGAAGAGCTCAAATGAGGGTTGATTTTACTAATACCAACGAAAGCAAATAAGATACAACGTTAATCTACTGTTAAGGAGATAGATCGTCTCTCCACAAACCCTAGACGCCACTAGGAACAACAACATAAAAGAAAACTACAGCTAACAAAACATAAAACAAATCCTAGATAATTAACTCTCATAGATACTCTTGAGGGTCCACTTTCAAACTTTCCCCCCAAAACCACCTTGATTCCCCTCTTGTACAAGATTAGCAACTGTGTGGGCCCCGCCCGAGCGTTGAAATCTTGCTCAGCCTCTTCTAGGTATCTTGCGCCTATATGTTGGGTCGGCTGGCTCAACCTAGCCGTCAGTTGGGCTGGTTAGGTCTAGCCAGTCCAACCTAGATCGACTCGCCTCTTCCCCTTATGTTAGCTCTCCCGTCCCTCTGAGTAGGCACAGACATATCTTGTTGCATATGGGAAACCAAAATAAAGTTAAACAGCAGCCATAAGGAACTTTGAGACAATTAGGATAGTTAGTTGAATCATTGAACCATAGATCCTAAGGGGCATTACCTAGTGACATTGAGGTAAACCGAAGGACCAAGGTGAAGAGCAATGTAAATCCATTAAACTTAGGAGTGGGAAGGAGTTGGAAGCGGTGACCATACAGAAAGTTAATTATAATAACTCGAGTCTAATAAACCAACTAAAAAACCTTGAAAAGACTTCGAGAAAACCACCATCATATGCTAAGAAAGAACTTGAAAAACATCCACCACATTTTCCTCAAAGAATAATAAGACAAAAATTGGATCAAAATTTTTTTAAAGTCTTAGAAGAGTTCAAGAAGTTCACTATTAACATCCCATTTTCAGAAACTCATAAACAAATGTCAAGTTATATGAAATTCATGAAAAAAAATTTAAATAAAAATAAGGAATTTCATATTTTAAAACTGTAACATTAACTGAGGATTGTAGTATTATAATAAAAAAAAAAATCTCATTAAAATTGAAAGATGTGCAGTTTTACCGTTTCATACACCGTATAAAACCAATTTACGAGAAATGCATTATGTGATTTAGGAGCTAGCATAAATTTAATGTATTTTTCAGTATTAGCTAGAATAAAGAAGACCTCAACCTACCACTGTGAACCTTCAATTAGTTGACCGCGTTATAGAGAATGTCATAGTCAAGGTTAATAAGTTCATCTTACCAGTTAATTTTATTAATTTAGATATAAAGAAAGATGTTGAGATCCCAATTATTTTAGAAAGCCTAATTATTGCAACTAGTGGGATAAATATTGATTTACAGAAAAGGGACTTGACTATTAAATGACAAAATCATGAGTTAATATTTCTAATTTATAATTCAATTCATTCCCTTATATATCCATCTAAAGAGTGTTTTAACATAGAAATAGAGAAGTTACAAGAAATTTTAAATGAGAATTTAAACAATAAGAAATAAATATTCAAAGAAAGAATTTCGTATCACAAGTGCATAATATAAGAAGTCTCCAGAACATCTAAAATATTGGGTGATTGATTGAGAACTTAGAATGATAATTTAATCCTGGAAGAATACCCCTTGTATGATTTGACCATGTCAAGCTGATGCGTTAAAATATATATTTATTGGGAGACAACCCAGTCGTTGTCTCATGATTTGAATGCATGTTTACTTTGTTTAAGGATGTATGTGTGCTATGTGTGTGATTTGATTAGGTTGAGGATGTTAAACAAAGCATTTATTGAGAGGCAACTCTATAAATCTTCTCTTATTTTATAGTTTGCATTCTTGTGTTTGATTACTTATATCTCTAGAGCCACCTATCTTTCACTTATGTTTAGAAGCACAATGATGATATCCCAATTGCTTATGATTTTGACCTTGATATTGTTCCTGCGTATTTATGTTAATAGATGTTTATATTTATGTTTATGAGACTTCATGTTTTATCTTTTGTAGACTACTGTTATGTGGTTTTCTTTTGTATCATGTGTTAAGACTTAACTGCTTCATGTGATAGGTATGTCATTCAGATATCGTGTTTAGACCTAGGCGTTGGGCGGGTCTAGCTGGGCTTGGATCGGATTTATTATGGCTTTGACTAATAAAAACGGGTTAGGGTCGGGCTTGGGCTCATTTTTTATTAAAAAACTCATAGCCAAACCCGCCCACACTATGCATCGAGTAGGGCCAGGCCGGCCCACGGGCCTACATATGTAAATTTTGCAAGAAAAGGAATATAAATCATTACTATCAAATATCTAACCGATCAGACCAACAACAACTATGAATGCCACATAATAGTTAATTTTATATAAATTCAAACACACCTCAATTAGGGCTATCAGAAAAGCTCGTTCTTCGCAATTAGATCGTGTTCGGCTCATTCGTTAAGTAAACGAGTCAAACACGAGCAATTTTTTTAAGCTTGAATTATAAATGAGCCGAACACGAACAACTCTTTATTCACTCGTATTCAACACGTTTTAACTCAAAATAAAAAAATCATATAATTATTTAAATAATAACATAATAAATATATTATTTATATAATAATATATTATACATATTTACATCTGAGTTTAAATCATAATAGTTCATGTGGTAATGTGGTTATGTGTTTTCTTTTGCATAGCTTTGGTCCAGGTTCGAATCCAATACTCTATTTTATCCAATTAATTTTAACAAAACAATTTCAATTCTACCAAGAGCCGAACATAAATAAGAATATTTAAATCGAGTCGAACGCAAACACACTGTTCAAGAACCGATTTCGAACTCGAGCAATTTCAAACAAGCCGATTTTGAACTCGAGCAAATTCAAACCAGCCGAACACGAGCCAACCCTGAGCTCGCTCAAGCTTGGCTCGCTTAGAGCCCCAAGCTCAACAATAAAAAAATAGTGTAAGCGGGATGAAATGAAAACTTATACGCAGTAGCCTATCATACAGAAAAAAAAGACATAATCAGAAAAAACTGTAAATTTTCGTAGATCTACAAAATATTCAACATTTAGTGCATGTTTTCCATGATGCACAAGCTTCCATTCAAAAATTCACTCATGCATTATCGCTACATTGTTTTATCTCCACACGATTCAAACTTAAAAACAAAATCAAACCATTTTTACGAAAATCAACAAATCCATTCTTCAATCAAACCAAATAAAAAGGTTAGGAAAGCTCCCAATATCTCAAACTAAAAACACAATATCGAAATAATACATAAATGAATAAATTAAACGCCCTGGATCAGAAAACAAATACATATAACCTAAGGAAATAAAATAGCTGGCATGAAAGCATTGAGAAAGAAGAACCTTAGCAAAAAATTAAGGAAAAAATTCTCCATTAAGAGAAGAAATGAGTTTTTGCGCGGAGAGTCAGCCTGCATAGTCGGTAAGTAAAAAAAAAAGCAAAAAAAGGTAGAGACAACAAAATGAAAGAAAAACTCTAAAACAGATTAGATCGAGTTATAGATAGAGAAATACCATGATTGTTGATAACCGAAAGCACAAAAAGAGAATTTGCCCGGCCGTGAAGAAATTATGAAGGGCTCAGTGAGTGATTTGTGATGCGAGAATAAATTTTGAGATTTTTAATTCGGGTGGGTTTTATGTAGCTGGCAGGGTTTGGTTGTGTCGGGCTTTGACTAAGTCAAAGCAGCCTCGAGCCGAACTGAGCCCGCAAAAAATTTATTTTTCCACAGCCAAGCCCGCCCTTTTCGAGCAAGCTTATGGAGAGTCCGTCGAGCCACCTGCCCAATGCCCATGTCTAATAGCGATCATTACTGCTTCTGAAGTATTTCTCTTTTTATTGCATATTCATGTTTCTACTTTGTTATGTTTTTTTTTTTCTATCTTGTTATTATTTGTATGTATAGTATAAAAGAAATTTGGGAGAGGGATTTATGTAAGAACTATGCCCTAAAGTAAAAGTAAATATATAAATTCAAGTTTTATTAAAAATTGTAAATTTAATTAGGATTCAGGGAGATTTATTAATATGCAAAAAAATAATTAGAAGTGACATGAATCTTTATCAAATTTTGAAGCAATTATTGACTTCCTAATAACTGACCTCTTACCATAATTAAGGATTCAACAATATAAGAAATTCTAAATATTTAGCTAAAACTGACTATAGTTAAAATTAACTCTTCAAATATATAAAATTTAATAACTAATCAATTCAAATAATTATTTCTTACTATCCCTTAAATTATAATATTTTGAAATGAGTGTTGTGGTAATTAAGAATTTGACTTAAGAAAAAAAATATTCAAAATTTAAATACATAAAATAAAATTTTAACCAAATATAATAATCCTCTTTGAATGAAAAAAAAACAAAAGAAAAAGAAAAACATTAATAAAAACCTAGTTATAATGAACAAATTTTAGAAACTTTTAGAAGAGAAGTTTGAAGTTAAGCTTGAAATCTCAGCTTGGTATCAATCTCCCTTTCTGAAAGTTGAACCAAAAAATTCTTTGACTCTAAATTCAAAATCTTATATTCAACAAGATAATAATTGAATTAATATTATTTAGTTGACTAGTAAATTTTCAATTATACAAATTTAAAAAATAATATTCTTTTATTCAACCAAACATAAGTGATTTTAGGATAATTATATAGAAATAGTGTTAATAAAAGTAATGTTGGGATATATTGTGAGTTTCCAAAAAAGATCGATTTTAAGAAGAGATTTATGAATCTTGAAATATTTGTTTACCTTATTACTTGAGAACACTACAAAATTAAATCTCAATCTATCATGATTTTTTAAATATTCTAATTTTTAGATTTTAAAATTACTTGAGCGCAAGTAATGTTTAAATTTGGAGGTATTTGATGTTCATCAAATGCATGTTATTTCCATGTTATTCATATATTTAATTGTGTTACTTTTATATTTTATGTGAATATTTTAGTATTTTATACAGTATACAGATGATTAGGCAAATTGGAAAGCAAAGGAGTTGAAACAGAGTGCCTAGGGGCTGCCCGGGCACCAGTCATATGTCCCCTAGCTAGTATACGCGCCCTCTACAAGTCTTACACACCTGAGTGCCCGAAGAGGGAGCCCCAGGCACCCAGGAGTCAAACCTAGGTGCATAGGCACCTGAATATGCGAGAATACAATTTTTAAGGCTTATATTATGATTCTTCGCTTATAAAAGATTAAATTAGTAGGATTTGAAAGTTTCAAAGCACCTGACGTGTTATTTACTTGATCAGTCGTATAGAGAGAAGTATTTGGAAAGTCTGTGTGTGTTAGCATTTTAGAGCACTTAGTAAGTAATTTGTATCGTATTGTAAGTGTGGAGAACCAAATCAAAGTGAAGTTTCATTGTAAGAAGAAGATTCGAAGTGGAACAAAAGGAAAATAATTTTAAGTTTGATTGTTCTCATTTTTGTAAACTTTTTTTTGAATTTTGTTTTCTTCAAACATGTTTAGAAAAAAAAATTTTATACTCTTGCATTTTGGACATGTGATGAATCTCATTTTCTATATGAGATTTCTCTAGATTGAGTAAGATTTTGATAAATGTTGACATGTTAACTTTTTGAATTTAATTTACATCTAAATTGATCATTTAGATTTTTAAAATAAATTGTGATATAGTACAACGGGAGAAGACTAGAACAATTAGGTTAATATAAACTGCTTTACGAGAATAGGAATATTGTTGCTAGAGAAGTGCAACGGCGAAGTTAAACACAAAAATACGGAAATACGGGAGTTTTTGCAGGGTTGAGAAACTAACTGTAATATGAAACACCAATACATTTAAAAAACACATAAAATGGCTAGGAAATGCTATTGTTCCTAGTTGTTAACTATAATGTGGGAAACTCATCAGAAGAATGTTGAGGACTCATAAGAGTATGGTCTTTCATAAAATTTTAAAAAAACTCTAAAATCATAGTTAAGTAGATGCCTTAAAAACATTAAACTCTTCAAACTAAGTTTAGGGTTCAGTAGACTTGAAATTCACTGCTTAGAAAAATTATAAGTTCCTGTGAGAACGATACTGAAACTTTTATTTCGTATATTACTTGATCGACACGTAAACTTATGTGGTTGACATGTGTTTCACAATAAATTGGGTATCAAGGAGTTTGAGAGGTAAGTAAAAGAATGCCATTAAAGGTGACATGCCATGAGATAATGGTTTTGTTTGATGTTTGTTAGTAGCATTTATATTGAATATCCAATGAATATGTAAAGTGAAGTTGTTGGATGTAGTTTATTGGGTGTAAGAAGCTTTTGACATGGGAAACTGGAGCATCCAAACACTCTTAGGTGAGTATATGTAGATAGTGTTTGATGTAGGAGTTCATAAGGTGTCTTCATCAGTAGAGTTCGGCTAGGCAATCTATTGAATAGATAAAATGCAATGAGCAGTACATCTATCTAGAACAAGGCTGGTAGGTGAGATGTTAAAAGGAAGGTTATGGTTGTTTCTATGAGATGTCTATGCTTTCTTTCAGCCACCCTTTTTTTTTAAGGAATATAAGGCCAACTTAGTTGATGTATGAAGCCATGAGAGAAGAGGTAGTACGATAGAAAGTGATATGTGTATTTTCCACCAGCATTGATTTTAAAATTTTTTGGTTACAACAACAGCAAGCCTTTATCCCGCTAAGTGGGGTCAGCTACATGAATCCTTCTTCTCAATTGCGTCCTATTGAGATTCATATTTTTTTGTTAGCGTGGAATTAATTTTGAACCATTTTATAGACTTCTATAAACTTAGATGAAGTTACAGACTTAACAAATAGTAGAAATATCCAATAGTAACGTGAGTAATAATCAATGAAAACTAAATAATATTTATACCCTTGTAATGAGAAAATAGGTGCGGCTCCCTAAACATCAAAATGAACAATATTAAATAGTGTAGTAGGCCGAGAAGTACGCTTGGGAAAGGGTTGCTTGCGGATTTTGGATGAGTTGCATTCATCGTAGAAAATTGGAGAAGTAGTGATGTGGAGAGGCTTGTGTAGTTTGGAGATAGCAGCAACCATTGCATTATGAGGATATCAAGCCTTTTGTGCCATAACTAAGTTGATGATGTTGTTGTGCGAAGAGTTGAGAGGGGTGGGACAGGATAGTGGCCATCTCAACAAGGTCCCTCGAATATGGTGTGATTTTTCTTCTAATCAAGGATGACAAAACCGGATTTAGTGAAAGGGATTGTGCAATTGTTATATGCAGCTAACTTTGTGGACTAAGGAAATTATGAGATAATTGAGGAGAATTAAGGTAGAATGATCTTACGGTAAGGAGTAGGTTGCGCTCTTCGGCCATGGTGAGTTATTGGGAGAGTGGATCCATCGCTACAACAACTTGCTCATTACATTTGTTGAAAGATGGCTGCTGTATGTGATCATAGTTGGCAGTGAGGTCGGATGTAACACCCAATTCTAGGATTCATTGAGTTGATTTTGGATTTTGAGTGGCAATGAGTGTTGTATCAGCCTTCGTAAAGGGATATATATCAAAATTTATTCTATTACAGCATATAAGAGTTTTGTGTCCATATTTGCCACATATTTGAAAGGTTGTGATAGAATTGTTAGAGCGATCACCCCTGGTGTTGTTGGTTTAGTTCCAACTTTGCGAGAGGTGTAGGTATTTGATCTTCCACCACCTCTGGAAGAGTTTCGACCACCCTAGAGGTGGTATAAAGAGCCATAGTTGCAGCAGCTGTGGTATCCTTTATTTTTTCTGCAGTGATGTTCACTTCTTCACTACACGGTAGGACGTATAGATCATCCAACTTAATGGGTCAGACTTCATTCTGATGACGGTTTTGAATGATTGGAAGGAGGGAAGAAGACCATTGAGAATATATAAGATTATATCATCATTGTCAATGCTGCCACTAGCAGCAGCTATATACCGTCCAGCAATGTTTTATATCAAGTAAATATTGAGTCATGGATGATTATTTCTTGGAGAAAGATGTAATTTATTCTTTACCTGGGTAACGCTTGAGCGGTTTGTAAATCTCTTGTCCAGAGATTCTCAAATTTCAGCAATGGATTGGAGATCTAGGATATAGAGTAATATAGATGATGAAATTGTAGAGTACATTGCAGCATATAAAGATTGATCAATAAGCTTCCAGATTGGCGTTGGGGATTTCGAGATGGAATTCCATCATGCTCTTGAATTTGAGTAGGTGGAAGGGTTGATGATCATCAAGGAAGGCTTCAAAGACATTTGCTTTAAATAGTTCCTGAATTTAAGCTTTCCATATAGGAAAGTTCTCGGCAGTGAGTTTGGATGTTGACAATCGATCGGAGGTTGGACACTAGGAACTTGAGAGAGGGATGCATGGTAATCTCTGACATGGTGAAGATTTTGGGTCTGTAGTTATGCTGTTAGATGAGTCAAACATGGATGAATAAAAGGTGAGGATAATTTTAAGAAGAAGATGCAGTAGAAGAAGCTGGCTCAGATATGAAGGTAACCAATAACAGCAGATCAAAGGATAGATTGAATTGTATTGTAATTCCTTGTATATACTGTAGTGTACAAAGATTATGTATATATAGACTTTAGTATAGGTAGAGAAGAATCTAGAGTGTAGACAGCTAGAAGTAGCATAGCAGGTAATAATGATGAGAGAGTTGGCTATTGACAAAGGCTGACCCTGTTGTTCTGATTTTATTATTACAACAAGTGATCTAACCTTTTGATGATAATAAAAGCCATAAAAAATGACCATTTCCAACTCCGATAAATAACCACTCAAAAGTAAGATAGGAAACTTTTTTTTTTCTCACTTTTGTAATAGCTCTATAGAAATTTTTTTTCAGGTCTCCTTTAATCTCTTTTAACTTTAGTGCACTGTGTTCTCCCATGGAAACCTCCCTAGTAGCAACCTCGCTCTCTTTCATGGTTGTGTGCATGCAAGAAGTGATGGGAATCTAGTGAAGATTTCCTCCAAAATATTCTACTGGTATAGATTCATTTTCACAAGCTCCAGAGTTCGATGAAAACATGCAGTAAAGCAAGACATAGCTGATCAAAGATTTGAATATCAGAGGGATAAAACTAACAAGTATAGAAAAGAATGGATAAGATCTAACAGCGAAAAGGACAGTGAACAAGAAAATTAAGCAGGCAATGTAGCGGTATAGAAGAGTCAACGTAATGGACAGATAGCAAGATAGAAAAGAAGGAAAAGCGTATAGCATGGAAAAAGAAGAATAAAAATTGGACGGTGGAGAAAAAATGTTTGAATAACTACAAAACTGATCACCGCAGACCTTCGGATCATTGGTGGAGAGAAAGTATTTGAAGAACTAGAAAAATGATGGTCGGATGTTTTTAGATGCTAGGTGCTACGCCAAAACATTTACTCGAACAAAGCCACTCCAAGATGACAGCCATTGAGAAGCAATTAGAGTTTTTACTCTGTAACTTAAACAAAAGAAAACAACAATTCTCACATATAAGAGCTAAAGGATTAAAGATGAATTGTTCATTTTAACAGAGTGAGTATTCCAACTCGCAAGTAAGAGGAGCAGAAGAAAATATGGACATCTGATAGACGGACAGTTAATGATGCTAGAAATCAGATGAATCAACCATTAAATTTGAAAAAAAAAAAACTCAGCAACTTAATTTGATCCTTTAAATTTAATAATTCATAAGCATATTCAAAAACTACATGTGAAAAATACAAACAAGCTATCTTACCTGCAAAATCTGTGAGCTTATCGAATCTGAGAAGTGCAGTAACGAAAAAGAAAAGCATCTGATACCCTACCTGTGAAACACGATCATGTAAGCATTCGCAGATCAAGCAGGGGAAAACAAAAAGAAGCGGCGGAAAGGAGAAGTACTGTGACAATGGCTGTGAGCGCTAGAAAATGGGAGTCGAGAACGGTCCCCATTCTTCGCTGATGGAGCAAGGGTTGCAATCCCGCAGGCGCGTTCAAATTTTAAAGGCTCGAAGGATGGAATAGCAATTTCTCGTCTTTGGCATTACGGCAAACAGGTGGCGCGCAACTTCACACGGAGGCGTTGAACGGGACCGAATGCTATGACCAGCGAGTATGTGGACGGGGAAGATCCAAACGTTCTTAGTCTAGTTAACATATCTATATGATTGTTCATAAAAAAAAAGGGAAATTTACATCCATACCGCTTTAAACTCATTTATTTATATGTTTACCCTCTAAACTTTAACTTTTACATGACTAATTTATGTATGAAAATATATACTTTAATTTTATGAGATATTAAATATTTGGGTGGTATAAGCATAGCAAATAAAATTTGTGTTAGATATGTTAATACAAAGGAATTGGTCGGTATGTATGTAAATTCACTAAAAAAATTATTTAATTGAGAATAATTTTGGGTCAACATTTTTCATATAATTTAATTAGGAAAATAATTTAGGCCAAGAGCTCAAAATGAATGAATATATTTATCATATATTTTTTTGTTAACACAACATACAAAATTTGAAAACTCGATCAATTATTTTATTAAATGCATGTTGATAATATTTTACAAAATAACAAAAACATAAAATTGATCTTATAATGTTATAAAGTTTTTCACTAGTAGGGAATAAGATAATAAAAGCTTTCAATTATTATGGTGGGTGGCTAAGAATATGTGGATAATATTCCCGCGTTGCATTAGCTTCTTAGTATTAATAGTGTTTGGTTAATAGTGTTTGTTGCTCTATCATACATTGCATTAGCTTCTTCATTAATATTCTAAATATTAAGATCTTCGATTTTACTTTTAAAAATATATATTTTTTTTTTGTCTTTTTAGTATCTTAATCTAATTCTATGATAATATTTTATATATTTTTCATCGTCCTACCTTTCCTCTTAAAATCTAAACCAATAATCAATGTTGATAAATTAACTTTTTACTTTAAATGACCTTACAGTACTTGCAATCTAGATAACCTCTTTTTCTCGGGGAAAAACAATCAATCTATATTTTATTAGATCCATTCTTATAAGTGATAATATGTTATTTCTTTTTTTCAATAAAATATTTGCAACAGCAAAATCTTAAGATAAAGCAAAATCCAATATGACTTTAGCTTATTCATTAATCGCTCCAAAATCGTACATCAACACTTTAAATTTTTCTAGGATCTTCTACCACTACCAACATGTTCATTTAAATCTCCTATAATATTTTTTTTTCGAAAAGTACAATTTGTATTAATTCTTTTAGATTACTTTACTTTTTTTTTTATTAGAACATAGAAGCATAAACACTAATAACATTTAGAATCTTAGTATCAAGAACAATATTTAAGACTATAATTCTATTAATAAGTATATTGATTTTTATAGCATTGTCTTTCTAGCTATTATATATAATAACACTTATATCATTTCTAGTATTACTTGTACTTGAATTCCGAAGTTTAAAATCTAAACTATCAATCTCCTTAGTTGTTTCTGCAACTCATTTAGTTTATTGAATGCAAAAAATATTTATCTTTATATGAACCACAATATGAACTAATTTCATTTTTTTACCAATTAGAGTACATATATTCCAATATTTTATCACAATAATAGTTTCAAGTACTAGCGTCTTTGCACTCTCATCCATAATACAAAAATTCTTACTTATTTAACACTACACCGGACACCAATGCAGCAACCCATGCATATATTCATTGCATTAAGAACATACAATACGTCGCTTCAAAGAGCGCCATAGTATTTACACAATAATTTAAGGGATTCGTGCCTCTATTTTTAACAAAACATTAAGCAGACTATCGACTATCTTACACACCAACTACTTAAAATGTTTAAATAAACAAGTAGGCCATACAACATGATAAACTACACCATAGATTAATTCTCATAATCCTTTCTTAGATGATCAAAGAAAAATGTGTCAAACTAAATAGCATAAGATACAAATCCAATAATGTGAAACCAATTTTTGACTGGGAAGCACACATACATTTTTGTATCAAAAAAAATCAAGTATGAAATTCAAATTATTATATTGAGATTTTTTGGAAAGATAATTATTGAAATGGGGAATAACCCAAGTAAAATAATATTTTTGTAGAATTAATTTGATTGACTAATGTAAACCGAAATGTAAATACATAAAATAAAATTTAGGCATATAAATAATTCATTTTTAATAAAAACCATCATGTTTAAGTGATCAAAAACATATTTATCGTTTAAAAAATGCCAGATTCACCATAGGCCTCGGTTTATTATTTAATAATAAACTAAATAATAGAATTGCGATCCAAAAGCTCTCGTAGCTCAGTTGGTTAGAGCACCCGTTTAGTAAGCGGGAGGTCTTGAGTTCAAATCTCAACGAGAGCATTTTTATATTTATTTTAATTTTATGTGACATGTCTCATATTTTGTTTAGAAGACGGAAACTAGGGTGCTCTCATAATACTTTAATGCTCCTAAATTATAGTCATGTATTTTCATAATATGTGCGATTATTGGAAATTTTACATATATGCTTCGAATATTTTTTGCATTTATTTATTTAACATTTAAAGTTTAGTATTTATATTTATAATTTTTTATGTTTATGCATGATAGTATATTTTATTTTTAAATTGTTAGTGATAATGATTTTTGGTGTGATATATGTAATATGTGTTAGATCTATATATATATATATATATATATATATTGTTTGGAATGTATATAAATGCCCTAAATTATTTTATTTAAGTTTGTCTTTTTTTTTCTTGAAACTTTTCATGAAAAAAAAAAATTCAAACCCTTATGATTTGCTATTATCTTACCCTTGTGTGGGAGCAACTTTTAATAATACAAAGTTAATAAATTTTCTTTGCATAGCTTTAAATGTTGTAATATGCAACAAAAATATTGTCTTTTTGGATAAACTGCATTTTGGCAGCCGCTGAAATCAGTGTTTTTTCACTTGTCCTGATTAGGCGCATTGACAGTTTTCTAGCTACGATTTGACTTTTTTGAACATAAGCTATTGCAACATCAATTTTTTCTTCAACAGCGTTATAATTGCTTCATAATAAGTTGCAATTGCCCTAAACAGATCCTTAATTGATACTTGTCTATCACAATAATAAATAAGATAGAAAAATCTATAATTGCATGAAATTCATCTATTGTTAATGTAACGATTTCCATCATAAGGATTGGCTTCAATGCCAATAAATTGTATTATATCTATTTTAAAACTAAATTCAAAAACATTTAAAATATTCAAAATAAATTTATTTTATTTGAAATTGTTAGGACCTAAATCGGTTTTAATATGCCATTAAAATGTTTTCATGACAGTCAAATGCAAATTCAAGCCCTTAACGTGTGTCAAAAATTAAAATTCGAAGAATATTAATTTGTAATTTATTCGAATAAAAAAACTATATGTGCTCACATTTCTTGAACCTATATTTCAAGTGCCTTTTTTTTATTATTTCTTCTTCATTTATTACAATCTATCAGCCTGTGCAAAGATTATTTAAGCAATAGAATAGCCCAACAAGACTATTAACTAGTAGCATATATGTTAGCACAAATTGACAGTTTAAATCTCAATTTTATGAGATTTCACTCGTTTTGCGAAGACTTAGATCTAGAGTTTGAGATTTTTCATAGAATGTGCGAACGATTTAGATATCTCTGGTTTGTTATTTAAAGAGGTAGTGATATAGATAAGGATGTTAATAGTAGAATTCAAGTTAGTTGGTTGAAATGGAGGAATGCTTCGGGCCTTTTGTGTGATAAAAATTTACCGCTTAAACTAAAAGAAAAATTTTATAAGAGGGTGGTGAGACTTGCAATGCTCTATGGCTCTAAATTCTAAATGTTGGCCTTTAAAAGGCTCTAAATGTTGGCCTTTAAAAGAGAAGCATAATACTAAGTTAAGTGTTGCCGAGATGAGAATGATTAGATACTTTACACTTTTTATGCTTAGAGACAAAATGTGAAATGAATATATCCGTGATAGGGTTGGTGTAACTCAAGTGACCAACAAAATTAGAGAGAGTCGTCATAGATGGTTTGGTCACATTTAACGTGACCATCTGAGGATCCAATTTGGAGAGCAGATGTTTTAGATTCGACTTATGTTAAGAAAGGAAGAGGTAGACCTATGAAGACTTGGGCTTATTGTATAAAGGGCTTATTATTGTATAAAAAATGATCTTAATTTATTAGAACTGAATGAAAATATGACACTAAGTAGGACTCAATGGAGAAAAATGATTCATGAAGCCGACTCAACGCAGTGCGATTAAGGCTTTGTTGTTGTTGCAAGCGTTGATGATTAATTAACATTCTTGATAATTATAAAACTGAAAGATAAAATCAAGATTTGAAATTTTAGCAATCAGCTTAGCAAAATTCCAAATCAATATTTAGGGGAACAATTCTTCATGCACTATTTTATTATTTGAAATGACACATGCACTTGCATATACCTCAAAATTGTGGTTAACAATGTCTTTGATGAGCGAAGTGATTTGAACTTAGTTTGCATAATATTATATCAATTGGTCATTATACCACCCTATCTTAGGCATATCAAATGCTCTAAACAGCTAATTTTAATGAATGTTAGCTTATTTTGGGAGACTTCAATCGTATTCGTTCGGCAAATAAAAAATCTAGTGGCATGTTCTCTCCCTCTTGCTAGCTAAAGGGCTTCCAACTCTTGTGGATTTGATTTTAAGCTTTTGGATACTCCCAACATAGCTCAATCTCTTAGTTGGTTTACTAAACTTTGTAACCCTACAGTATGTTTGTTACGTCAAGGTCATTAGTGTGTAGTGAATTCAACATTTATTTGGGATAACTACATGTAGATCGCCCGAAACATTGATATCTACAATTAACCACCCAGTTGATTTTTTTGAACAATTGAACTAATGTATTTAGGCATGCTACAACCAAACTATTGAGAATTTGATAATAATGAAGAAAATATGGGTTAGGGTTTTGCCAAGAATTTCAATATTTGAGTTTTATTTTGAAAAATAGATGAAAAAGATTGATTGATTTGTAAATAGCAAGTTTCAGCAGGTCTGTATGTAATTATAGTTGCAGTGTGGGTAGAAGAACCTTTAATCCTAGACAAACATCACTAAATACAAATCTTAAATAATTAAACGCATTTTTTAAAAATTATTCCCGTATAATTATAGCAATAGCACATGACAAAAGCCCTCATCATTATCAAGAACAATAGCAACTAGCAAATAATTTAATAAAAACTCTTAATTTAATCACAATGTTCCACCAACTCACCAACCAAAAGCAAATTTCACCCTCCAAGCAGCTTTTTGGTAAATGAAATAGATGGCAATTTATGACTAATCAACCATAATCTCTCTCACTTTTCCTTAAAAAAAAATTTGAGTGCAAAATAATTAATATTATACATATTATTCATAAGATCTTACCAACTAAATCAACCAAGATAGCCATTGCCAATTTCAGATTAAAATATTGTGCATTTTTCACATATATTAGCTATAAAATTATATATATATATATATATATATATATATGCCAAGAGCATTTTACAGCAAAACAGTGACAATATTCTGAAAAAAGAAACACAATAAAAAAATATTAAAAAAAAAACTTTAATGATAAATGAACTAAAGAAACTCCACCCAACCAACATATTCCTGTAACTTTCAAGAGGAAACATGGCTTCATGGCCAGCTTTGCAAGCCATGATTGCCTCCACAGCCACATCATTCAAGTGACCCACTTGCCACCCTTCACGGCCTGATCATCCACCACACATTCCTCCATGAACGTTGGTGATGGGACCAAGCTTCCATTAAACAAAACAAGAAAAGCAAAGCATGGAGCTGCGCAAGGAGCCTCCTTTCCTTCACGTTGCTGTGTCTGCTTCCTCTTCTCCTTTTTCCTCACCAAAAAAAAAAAAAAAAAAAAAAAAAAAAAAAAAAAACAGCTTTAAACTTTACAAAAACACAAGCTGAGCAACAGCTTATGCTTAACTCAAACTACTAAACAGTACAAGGAATCCAAATCAGATATCAATATGCCTTGAACAAAGCTCCACAGTTCTTAAATCACGAAGATGATGAAGAATTTCTTGAAGGAGATCTGTCCCTCTTTCTCCTTTCTTTAAGGAAGACAAACAATGCTTTAGAAATTCGCGGTCTGCTTCAAGAGCCTGCAGTCTCTCATAAACATGATCAACCTCCTCAGCTATAGCCAGCTGCTTGTGGTTGATACAAAGCTTATCTTCATTTTCAAAGCCAATGGCATCAAAGAGGGGGTTCAGCCTCTTCCCTCCGATCCACGCACTCTTTTGATCGATATCAAAAATTCCATTCATATCAAATGAATCTAAAGAACCATTCACAGAACCAAATTCATAGACTCCATTGATGATCCCATGGCCATTTTCAATCTGTAATTGCTTCATATGTTTTGAATTGAAAGAATCATGCTCATCATCCATTGTGAAAAGCTTCTCCTCCAAAGCCTTTAGCTGCTCAAGGATGGCAAGCCTCTCCTCCTCAAATTCAGCCAAGGACTCATCCAGAGTAATGAGATTCTTGGCATCATCATCATCTTCCATGGAATTCTGGTTACCTTTCTGAGACTCAACTGAGATTTCATCGCTCTCTTCAGCGCTGGAAGAAGTTCCACTCCTGCTTCCCTTAGCCATTTTCCTACGCTCAATTGCCGCGTAAACACGAACCTTATGCTGACAGACCTCGAGTTCCTTCTTCAGCTCCTGCTTCTCCTTCTCCCTTTTCATCATTAGCTCATTGAGGAGCTGCAATGCCTCCTGATCATACTCCGCTTGCTCCTCCATCATCCTCTGATATTGTAGTGCTTCCATCTGCATAGCGGCCTTCTCCTCTTGGAGCCTGGTTATCATTGCCATGGTTTGGTTGGTAGCTATAGCAGAAGCACTCCTTTCTTCTTCTAGTTCAGCATATAACGCAATGAGAGCTTTTCGTTCCGATTTTAAAGCTGTTTTGAGACGATCTATGGTCGCTGGCTCAAGATTGTCTGTGTCACTGGCAATGCTTCCATCTAGAGACTCGGTTCCAGATTCTCTCCTTTCTAGCAGAAACCTCTTGTGCAGAAAATGAAAATTGTTGTCTAAGTAATTAGGAGTTGTAGGTGTTTCAGGCATTATTCTCTCCTCCTCAATTTCATTAAGAACTGGACAGATTTTTAGGTGTCTTGTTCGCTGAGAAGTTTGTTCTGATGGCTCAGTTTCAGTTACTGATGAAAATTCAAATAGAAATTTGGCATCAGGATCTGAAAGAAATAAAAATTCAGAATTGGGCTTCATGAGGGATAAGAAAGTGGGTACCTGATTCGTTAGGGGTTGTTTCATTCAATACATTCAGATTTTGATGATCAATTGCGGCAGTTAGAGAGACAATTTTAGAAAATTGGGTGGGCTCGATCTGTTCCTGATCACAAATCTCACTTCCTATGGATATTTCGCAGTTAGCTTCATCATTTCCTTTTCCATCTTCAGAAACTGAAATTAGAATCATAAAAAACATATTTTTGAGAAAACTAATAATTTTGTAAGAAATTCCAGAGACAGAGAAACAAAAACAACAAATTCTTGCCTTGTTGAACTTTGAATTCTAGCACCTCGGCAGTTTTGGCATGCGTTGAGAAATCATCGCAGGGCTCCTCGGTCGGAACAAGAACGTACGAATGCTGTTCAATTTCCTGCTTTTCAGAAGCTGGAACCGGCATTGTGGAGGAATCGATCAATTCAACAGGATGAATCCGATCCAAAACAACCATCTTGTCCGCACCAGGGGAGATGATATCCACTAATGCATCCTCCACTACAACAGGAGGAGAAGGAAGAAAGGCCTCACCTTTTCCTTCTTCTTCTTCCGCCTCTTTATCTTTCAGTTCTTTACCCTGCACCATCTTCTTCAATCCGAAGCCCTCTCCTTTCTCCGATTTTTCTGTCGGAGCGAACTCCAAAACATCCCAAGAATCGGCCATGAAAAGCAAATAGGGAGAATAGAAGCCGCTCTCCAAAGCCACGCCACAGCAAGAACATCGCAGATCCTTCTCTCCCTGCTCGCTTCTTTTCATCCATGAAAGCAAAGCAACGCCCCGATCCGTCTCGCCGGGCTTGGAGGCAGCGCAGTCCTCGCACATATCTCCGGCATCCGCCAGCCGGCGATGGTTGGAGCAAAACCCAAGCTTTGATACTTCTCCGGCATGAGACTCGCAGAGCAAATCGCTGCAGGAGCTCGGAGACCTTCCCGGCTCGAAAATATGATCGATCCTCGAGCAAAAGATGCAAGGGGGCTTCAAACCGAAGAAAGACGCAAACTTTGAGATCATGTAGGAGAGGACAGCATTGAGGAGAATGAGAATGATTAAGATCCATTCCAGAACTATGTATATTAGAAGGAAGATGAGCCAGTGGGTGTTCCTATGAAGAATTGTTGCAAATTTGTTGGCCGCCATGTCTCTCGTTCTCTTTCCCATAATGAAGCTATTTACAATGTTTTGAAGAAGAGGGTTGGAGGAGGGGGGGACGAGTAGGTTAGAAAATATGAAATTAGGGAGTTTTAATGGAGATAGGATTCAGGAGGGGTTGGAAGAAGAGGAGTCTGCCAAAGGAGACCGGAGAAATGTTCTACAGTCAGAAAAGAACAAATATTTATGAGGAATGAACAATTACATACATATATATAATAAAAAATTATATTAAATAATTTTAAAAATATTAAAATTAAAATAAAGTAGATTTAATATTAAGTATTTTCTTATCACAATCATTTTAAAATAAAATATATTTTTTTCTAATTTGCGATCAAAATTGTAATGAGAGTGTACTGACTTTTTTTCTTTCATTATTTTTTTGTTTTTTGTTACTACAGCTGAAATTTCGGGCAGCTTTCGGCTTTTGGAAAAGGGCTCTGCAGTTCCGGATTCGGGGCAGAATGGAGGTTGAATTTTTAAGCTTTATAATATTGTTATTAATAATGGTTTTTATAAACATAAATTAATTAAAAGCAAGAATAAAAATAACATTTTAATTTTTTATTATTAAATATTTATTATACATTGAGCTTTTTTTATTTTATAATTATGTGAAATATATTTTTAAATGTGGTTGTAATTTCATTATTTGAAAGAGTTTGTAATGATGATCTTTTGAAATTATCAAAAAATTCATAGTGCCATTTTTCTATGAATAAATATTAAAATTTAATTACTTGAAGTATTTTGTTATAAGATTTAGGTTATGCCTTTGAGACCGTTGTTGAAAAATAAATTTTCAATTGTTTTTTTAATATATGTGAAAAAATAATCATGTTTTATTAACAAAACATTTAATGGGTCATTTGAAAATATTTTTGTTATTATTATTATTATTATTATTTTGTTTGTATTTTGATTTTGAACTAATAGATAATTGATTTTAGTATTTCTTTTTGAAAATAAAAATAAAATGGGCATTTACAAACATACAAGCAAGTGCTTATGTATATATATATATATCTGATACGTGCTAGAAAATTCGCAACGGTAGAGTAATGAATTATCGTCTGAGCGTTACATGAAGATTCAACACACACTCAGATGAAAGAGAATCAACCTGGATGACACCAAAAGTTTTTACGTGGAAAACCCGTAAATAAAAAAACCCACGGGGTCTGACTCAGTTAAAAAAATATACTATAAGTTGATGATTACAGATGTCACTTGTCCCACAGACAGGTTAAAGTTATTAGATTTTTCAAGTTGCAATGTCGATTGACGACGTCTGGTTAGCGGTGATCGACGACAGTTGATGATAGTCGACGGTGGTTGACGGTAATTGATGGAGGTCAACGGTGTTCGTTGATCGTTGGTGCTAGTCGGCGGTGATTAACAGTGGTCGACGACAGTCGATGACGGTCAGCGGTGGTCAACGGAGGTAAACGGTGATCGGTGGTGGTTGACGGCGGTCTGCGATGACAGTGATGATGTTTGACTTAAACTTCTTCTCAAAGTCTTAAGTTCTCTCTCAAGCCTCTTCTCTTATGTGAGGGGTGAGACTCTATTTATAGTGTTATTGGTGCAATTAATGTTGGAATATGAAATATTTTGATCTGACAATCCTGAGAGATTTCCTCGATCAGATGATGTTTGAGTGCCTTAACAGTGTCAGAATTGAACAATTTTGGGATTGTTGGATTTGTCTTATCGAGACGTTCGATTCAACTATGAACTTCCTAGATCTGACATAAGTTTGACCATCCAAATGCCACTGAAAATCCTCCAAGAGTGGTTTAATGATTTGATCTGGACTTGATTTGACTAAAATTGTATTAGTTTTTATATCATTGGGTCTGTCTCACCGAGCCGGTCAGTTTGACTATAAGTTTACTGAAATCGGAGCTCTGGATGACTCTTAATTGAAGTTTGAATGTTTATTGCACAAAAATTTACCTCGAGAATCATGTCATGCCTCGAGATTCGTGATGGGTGATGAAAATTTGTTGGTGGAGTATCCATATCCAACTCCAAAACTTTTATTTTTACATTTATGCCACCAAAATGTTGCACATCAAATAAAAAATAGCACCAATTTCATTTTTAAAATGTGAAATACAGCTTTGCATGCATAAGTGATATGTAGGTAAAAATTAAATTTTAGGTGCAGGACATGTAATTACATAGGAATTGAGTGCTGCGCATCTAAATCTTCCTTCTAAAATTACAACAAAACAATTTTTTTAATGATAAATGAAAAAGAAAAATAAGAATAGAGGATAAAGTGATGCCAATTGGCGCTAAAATGACAATATAAAATTTAAGTATTTTAAAATATAATATTGCAGGCTCTAATTTTTATTGTAATTTCTAAGATTTACATGATGTTGACCTCAATAAAGGTCATTAGTAAATCTACTGGCATGCGATGGAATTCTGGGCAGCCGCAATGAGAGATTTGTAAATTATCTAATTTGACTAATTTCTAAGTCTTAGAAAAAAATAAAATAAAATAAGTTGTATGATTATATATAAATATTTTATTAAAATCTTTTAATTGTTGTAGATTCCAAATTAGTCATGTTAGTGCCCAAGTGATAGAGTTTGGCGGCCAAGGGAAAGATAAAAGAGAGAAATTAGGAGTGTTTAATTGATTAGAAAATAGAAGTTATAGAAGAGGAAGGGGGAGAGAGCTCTCCCTGCACGAAGGTTTGAGAGAGAGGAGTGCCCAATGACCCCCTAATACATGACATCGGTTTCCAATTGATAGCTTATCAAAGAAAAAAAATATAATATTTTATTTCTACCATTGCTTTAAGGAGCTTTGTACGAGTTATTTTGGTCATTTCCTTCCTCGGATCTATCGTTTTGGAGCTTTTCGGTCGACTGGGTTCGTCGGCGTCGAGAGGCCGGCCAGTTTGATGTTGGTCGACAGCCCGAGGAGGCTGGCCCAACAGAGCTGGGGTGGTTGGCGGACACGAGCTGGGTGGCCGATTGGCTGTAGGTGACCAGCCCAAGTGGATGATCGAATGGAAGAAAGTCCAGGACCAATTGGGAGAGATGGTTGTAGATGCGACGCCAATGGCAGTTCATTCTGCCTGACTAGGACCCCAATAGTTTCCTGTCTTACAATCATCATAAATACTTCATCAAAAGGATCTAGAATTAAATCATTGTATTCCCATTCATGGCTGTAAATTTTATTTTCTTTTCTTTTCGGTATTTTTCTTGGCAGCACGATCGATGAATGACAGTGATTTGCGAGAAATGAGGAATTAAAAAGGCAACATTACTGAGAAATTTACATATATACCTCATAATTCCTATGTATTTACATAGTTAACTCCTAAAATTTAATGTTTGCATCTATAACAAAGTTCATAAAATTACTCATAAAAAGGTGTATTTTGTTTTTAAAAAAAGACTAATAATGGTAATATTTTAATTATGATATTAAATATTTGAAAAATATGTATATAGATATGAAATTTTATATACTGAATATATAAATAAATAAGAATTATGTGATATTTACATAAATACATCATGAATAAAGCGAGCGAGGCTATCCACACCAAATATTTTATTACCTTTCTGAGCTAATTTAAATTTTGAAAAGGAGAAATGTCAAAATAATCCTGATTATTTACATGGATAGTTTTAGTCCAAGAAAGCATAGACATGCTAAAATAGTCCTTGTCTGTTTTAAAATTGAACTCTAATGCGTATTTTAGCTCAAACTTAATGAGTTTGATGACTATTTTGACACTTCTATAAATTCTAAAACAAAAAAATTCCCTAATAACGAACTATTTTGAATCTTATTTAAAAAAATTATCTAATTTATTGCGTCAAGAGCCCCTCGGAAAAATTAAAATTACACAATAAACAACCATTTCTCCACTTGTAACGGTTGACATCTTCAATATTATAATGTGAAAACCTGTTCATCAGCTAATTCTAAAGTTCTTCCAATAAATATAATGTCTGCTGTTTTAAGTGAGAATCAGGAAAATGTGCCCAATGGCACGCACCCATCTCTTCTCTTACTTTCATAAACAACATATCAAAATAAATAGCTTATTATTTTTTTTATGAGAATAATAAAAAATTAATATATAATGCATTATCTCTAAAAATACTATCCAAAATTGCTAATTATTCAGTTTAATTAACGCTGTAAATTCGCTTAATGATTTAAAAAATATTATTATTATTATTATTATTTAGAATTGAGCCCGCATAAATGGAACTAGTCAGTTATAAGAAGCCGCGCCGGAGTAGTAGTCAGTGTGGGATCATCATGTGATTCCGCTTGGACGGCAAGGGCTAATATGCGGGCCCACTTAAAATTCACATTTATTTTTTAAAAAATGGCATTTACATACATACCACAAAAAACTACATGTATTTACCTAAAATCTAAACATTCATATAGCTTGGGCGAGCTCAGGCTTGGCTCGTGTTCGGCTTGTTCGAAATAGCTAGTGTTCGAAATTGGCTCGTATTCGAAATTGTTTTTTGAACAGTGTGTTCGTGTTCGGCTAGAAATTGACTCGAAAAAATTAAATTGAAAAAAATAGAAGTAAAATGTGGGATTCGAGCTTGGGCGAAATGTATACAAAAGAAGACATTAACCAAATTACCACACGAGATATTATGATTTAAACTTAGATATAAATATATATAATATATAATTATATAAATAATATATGTAATATGTTATTATATAAATAAGTATATATATATATATTTTTAATTTCGAGCTAAAATGAGCCGAACACGAGCGAACAAATAGTTGTTCGTGTTCAACTCGTTTATAAACTCGTTTATAATTCGAGCTTAATTCGAGCTTTAAATATTTGTTCGTGTTCGGCTCGTTTACTTAACGAACAAGCCGAACATGAGTTGTTCACGATCAACGAGCTTTTTTTGACAGCCCTACATTCAAATTTACGCGTGTGGCACTCAAATCTTCTAACATTATATTAAAATTACCATCAGCACTACCCTTTCATAAATGAAATATTTCTTTTTTATGTATATTATAAGTGTAAATATAAAGCATTTAAGTGTTATATATGTAAATATATAAAAAGTATGTGGTATGTATGTAAATTTCCCGATAATTCCTTGAAATTAACTAATTATGGCTTATTCTAATAAAATTCTCTTATTTTCCACTTGCTACGGGAGCATTATAAGCTATAAGGAGTAAAAAATGTAGAGTGGATAGTTTAAACATTACCCAAGTAATAATAGTAATTATAATAATATTTTATAAGAGTAAAAAATATAGAATGGTTAATTATTTATAATTTTTTTTAATTTTTTTTTGTTAATTTTTCGTATTATATTTATTTACACAATCAATAATCTTAACAGCGAATGTTTGAAATGTGATAAATGCTAATTAAACAACTAATATGGCAAGATTTTAGGAGGCACCTTGGAATTATCTGGGCCTTCCAATCAAACATCAAACGGTTTAGATCAATCTCATGTTTTTGTTTAAGAGATATATAATTTTTCTCAATAATTTTGTTAGCATGATTTGCTCCAAATAAAAGAAACTCACAGCTTTAATTTTGTCCATGGCCTCTAGCTAGGAAACAAAGACTATTCATGAATTTTCCTTTATCATATGATTACAATCTTCAAACCATCATAATGTAAGCACGATCTTCTCCTAATTACTATCTTCTGATTATAGTATCATGATCGGTGTAGCACGAATCCCAAGTGTTTGCTAATTTTGTCATTTGCCATCACTTTAGATGCTCATGCATGCGAATGATACATGATATTGTCTATTAGGCCGATAAACGTCGTCAAAACAAGTCATTGCTTATAAAATTGATGCAAATCATCAAACTTTGTCTCTTATCATTATAAATAATTTCAATGTATTTTCTTTACCTATTGATGCGTGCTAGAAAATTCACGGCGGTAGAGTAATGGATTATTGTTTTAGCGTTGCACGAAAATTCAACACACATTCAGATGAAAATGAATCAAGCTGTAATAATACCAGAAATTTTTACGTGGAAAACCCGTAAAAAGGGAAAAACCACGAGGTCTGACCCAGTTGTAAAAATCTGACCCAGTTGGAGGTCTGACCCAGTTGTAAAAATCCACTATAAGTTGATGATTAGAGATGCCCCTTGTCCCACAGGTGGGAAATGACTACTAGTTTTCCACGTTACAACGTCGACTGATGACGTCTAGTAAGCGGTGGTTGACGGAGGTGAGCGGTGGCTAATAACAGTCGATGACGGTCGACGGTAGTTGACAGAGGTCAGCATTGATCGATGACGTTCAATGGTGGCCGGCGGTGGTCGACAGAGGTCGGCGGTCGGTTGTGGGGGGGGAGATGGTCGACGACGATCGACGATGGCGAGGATGATCTTGGACTTGAGCTCCTTCTCAAAGCCTCAAGTTTTCTCTTAAGTCTCCCCCCTTCATGTGAGGGGTGAGGCTCTATTTATAGTGTTTTGAGTGCAATTAATGCAGGAATAGGAATCATTTTGATCGGACGACCCGGAGAGCTTCCCTTGATCAGATGAAGTTTGATGGACATTTGGGTGTCTTAACGATGTTGGAATTGAGCAATCTTGGGCTCGTTGGTTTTGTCTTTTTGAGACGCTCGATTTGACTATAAACTCGCTAGATTCGACATCTGTTTGACCTTTCAAATGCCTCCAGAAATTCTTCATAAGTGGTTTAATGATTTGATTCGGGCTTGATCTGACTCAGATTGGACTAGTTTTAATATCACTAGGTCCGTCTTATCGAGCCGGTCAGTTTGACTATAAGTTTGTTTAAGTTTGCTGAAATTGGAGCTCTAGATGACTCTTAATCGAAGTTTGAATGTTTATTGTTCAAAAGATTGCATCGAGATTCGTGATGACTGATGAAAATTTGTTAATGGCGTATCACCTATAAAGTCAATGCACGTCGATAATATTGATATTGTTGCTTGTTGATTTCGTTGTCGACCATTATCACCCAATTACAATTGTTTGACTATTGTTATCTGATTACAATGTGCTAATCACCATCTCCTAATCGCTCGATTATAACACCCATCGACCATATCGCTTGCCATTAGCCCATTGCCTTCATAAATAATGCACTCAAATAGTGCACCTAATCATACAAGTGGTCAACATGAAGGCTCCCGCATGCCCAATTTGTCAAGTTTTATTTAACCTTCATCATGTGTTGTTTGGTTTCAACAAAAAAAAAAAGTTAAAATAATGTATTATATTTGAAATATTTTGTAGTTGCATGATTAACTGTCAAAAAATGCAAAACTTTGTATTTTTTTTTTTTTGACTTGAACAAAAATAATGACTTGAACAAAAATAATTTCAAAATAATTTCAATGTAAAATAAACTCATTGAGTTTAGCAATAATAGGCGACCAATAGTGACGTCAAGCAAGAGCCGAACTAGCCCGAACAAGCCGCTTTTTTGAGCGGTAGCAAACTGCCACCCAGAAACTAAACCCAATGTGAGAGGGGCTAGGACAACGAAGAGCAAAGTGATATTTATGGTGAGATAAAACTTATGTTTCAGGATGGAAAAAATACCAAATTGCTCTCTCATATATATAAAAATATGAATTTTCGAGAAGGGGGTTGGCAAAAATCAGTGATGGCAGGCGTCGGCGAAGAGCAACCTACAGTGGTGTCAACGAATGGCGATGGTAGGCGATCCCCAGTACATGACAGCAAAGGACAACGATGATTGACAATTGTTGGAAGGCAATTGCAGCAAACCGACAACCGCTGACAATATTGTGACTTCACACAAAATAGTACATTGAAAATTTGCCCAAATCTAGCGAATTCAAAATACACTAAAAATAAATTAGAGAGTAAATGCAAATACGCCGAACTTCTATACAATTTTTATTTTTTTTCCAACCAAAGACTTAATTTTTAAAACCCTTCAAAATTAACGCATTGTGCTCATCTTACCTATGACAAAACAATCCTCATAAGAAATTCCTTCCATGACTTATATCTATTACATTGTAGCAATATTTTGTCATTTACGGGACTTGTCAGACTATGTAACATTTGAAATAAAATAGTGAAATACCTCCAATTATGTCAGACCCCTTACTTTTCCCATTTTATGTTTTTCAAGAAAAAAAGACTAGTGTCTTCATATGAGTTAACCGTTCCTATAAATTTTAAAGAATAATTACATACAAACCACTTGATACATTGATATTTTCAAATTAACCACCCTCTTTCATCCATTTTTCAAATTCTCACTTAAATGTTGAAATTTATAGGTAAAGCCCAACCCATATTTTTCATTTTTATCGAATTTCAAATGTTAATCTCTCCTATTTTATCTCCGACTCTATTAACATTATACGATTTAATTATGACATACTAACATCAACATCAGCGAACGTTAACAATAAGGATGATTTACATACATAGCTCCTGAAACATTGCTATTTATACATCTAGCACTCTCTTTCATCCATTTTTTTTAAATTTTCACTCAAATATCAAAATTCATTATAAAACCTCAACCCCCCTATTTTTCATTTTTATCAAATTCTCAATAGTTTGCTCACGGCAAGCGTAAATACATCAGTTCGGTAGTTGAAAAATATAACATGAATGATATATTTTGTAAATAACAATGTTTTAGATGCTATGTATGCAATTATCTCGAAAAAAAAAAAAAAAAATTTATATGAATTTATTTATCAATGAATATGACAAGCTTACATTTCAAACATATACAAATAGAAGGGCTCGGAGCCGGCCATGGGGCCGACTCCTACAGTCCTACTTTAAGGCGACTCCTCTTTCAATTGGCAAATTTTGGTTTATTTTTGCAAATTTTTTAATAAAAAAAACAAAATCCAGTTTGAGGTTAGATTTAAAAATTATTCAAACATTTAATTTATCACATTTTCATTTTTGTCCCCAATTTGGAGATTTAAATCAAGAAAATTAAGAAATTAATTATAAATATTCATGCTACAATTTAAAAATTATGAAATCAGAATCTTTAAATTTACATTGAGATGAATCCAACATAAAAGCTAATTGGTGGCTATTACTTTAATATTAGGCAGATTTACATAAATGCCACACAATTCTATATATTTACATATCTAATATATAAATTTCAATTTTTACATATATGCCACTTTATTTATACATGAAAACAAGAAAAAATGTTAATAAAATTTCAAAAAAGGACCTCTTAATCCAAAATTATACAATTAATTGCATGATTTTGCTTGAAAGTGAAATAGAGTAGCAATGAGCAATGGTTAACATTCACATGCAAACTGATTTGAATTGCATTATAAGCCTATTTTAGTTTAAATTATTTAAATAATATTTTGTTAATTTAAATCATAAGATTATCCATAAACCCATATTATCTTTTATATATTATATGTTTTATTTAATATTATTTTATTTTTAAAATTAATATTTAGATTACTTAATGAATACTAGTTTTTCATTTTCTTTTTTTTACTCATTAATATTGCAATAATTTTAATAAAATAACTTCTTATCTTATTGTGATTTAAATTGCTTTAATTTGACTATAAATACTATTTTGATTATCATAATGTGAGAAAAAAAATATTAAATTAAGCATCATAATATTACATTTTAAAAAACAGTAAATCAAAACAGTACCCCCATCCGCACGAGCGCTTACTCTGTGCTGACACCGCACCGCACGCAAGATTGCGTGCGGTGTCCAATTAAATTGTGACACGTGGAAATGCGGCCCCCATAGTTAAAAAAAATTAAATTTCACGGTTGAGTCCGACCCGAAGCACCTAAAATTAAATCACGCGTCTCACCAAAACGTCAGATCATCGGAAAGCAAAACGTTGCTCCAGCGCAGAGCACCTTCATTCGGCAATCGTTTAGGTTTTGGATTCAGAAAAGCTTAGAGTTTTCTGTTGTTGTTCGCCGCTCGAAGTAAAGTCGCGATTTCTCCTTACAAAGACGGAATCCGAGCCTAGGCAGACGGAAACCGAAAAGATCCATGTGAGAATGAAGACTTGAATAACACGGGAGGAATATTCCCTTGTGTTACCAGACATTTTTTTTTATCACCGCCACGTGTTGTGATTTTATTAGACTTCGCACCTAACTCTACGTGCAGATTCCCGAAACTATATATATATATATATATATATTTGTGTGTGTGTGTGTGTTGAAGGTTATTAGACGAGTTCAACCATTTCTAGGTGTGCTAATAACTTTTTTGTTAAATCATAGCTGATGGGCACTCATCGGCATGTAATATTATTTTCATTTTTTTGGATAGTAAAAATACTATATATTTTTAAATATTAAATTGTATTAAATCTAAGAGGAGGAGAATTGTCCATCATGAGTATTGTCCGATTATGCCCTTGCTCGTTAATAAATTAAGATTCAAGATGAACTCACAATTTATTTGAATTTCATTTCCCTCCCTTTCCTTTTAAGCAAATACATAAATAAATCAGAAACTTTTTTATTTTTTATAATTAAATTGGCGAGTGGGGACGCCGATTTGAAAATTTTTCCTTTTTGTCGGCTATTTGAATTTGATGAAAGCTCCTAACGACCCAAACAGCAGCCGGAACGGACGGAACGGCCAAATGCAAGTTAACTGTGGGACCCACAAACTTTGGGCATTTACATAGCATACGGTCATTTTCCATTTATTTATACGTAGCTAACACCTGAAGTTTATATTTTATTTTCACATTATCTAATTAATTAAATTATCACCTCATTTATTTTAAAATTAATCGAAATAAATATGTGAAATTGCATGTAAAGTAGTTTCAAGCTATTATTTGCATGCGGCTGAGCAGCCTCGTACTTTAGAGCAAATTAACTGCCTATTTTAAACATATTATTATTAAATTTGCAATTTTGTTCCAAAATATAACAAAAATTACTTTATCTGATATTTAATTAATAAATTAAAGCCGAACTGTAATTTTTTACTACGCCAACAGAGATCAGTGGCATATGCTTCGTCTATCCGAAATGGCGAATGTTTGCCGTTCTTGCGATTCGACGTCCGAAGGCGTTTTGAAGACGTTCTATTTTTTCCAGACGGCGGCGGTCAGTGCTACCAAACAGAAATTGAACATGCTATCAAACAGGTGCGCATTTTTTTGTCCGGACTCCTGCCGCATTACTACGTGCCGTGGGCGTTATTACTAATTTATTTTCAGGTTATTTCTGAGTTATTTTCAATAATCTTGAAATAACCCAGAAATAAGTTCGGGATTATTGAAAATAGCTCAGAAATAACCTGAAAATAACTCAGGAATAATCTTCGCAGCATATAGAGCTATGTCAGGAGTCCGCATAGAAAAATTAGGCCTCAAAAAGAGCCATAAACTCACTCAAATTGTGGAATGTAGAAATATTAGTGATAACACAAAAAAAATCATTGACGTACATACCGTCGTATGTATTTATATATCTTACACCAAAACTTTGTTTTTAAACATTTATATCACACTACACTAGTCTTTCATGACACATTAAAAATATATTTAAAATGTGAAATACAATTTTCATATATAGGAAAGTAAAGATTAAAATTTAGGTGTTAGAAAATAAACTATGTATAATTTGAGTGATATATGAGTAAATCTTCTAAGAAAAAACGACTGAAACTTTCCTTAGGAATGGGATGTCATGTGGATAATTACATATTACCAATTGGTGGCCCACCACAGCACTGCCCTTCGTAACTTTGTGAATGTAAAGCTCACCTTTTTTTCCATTAAAATTTTAATATTTTTCATCTTCACTATAATACAAAAAATTGTTTCTTTCATTATAAAAGTTATGCTGCTTGAGGTAGAACGTGCCATTCATGATTTCTATGCACTATATATATATATATATATATTGGCTAACTTCAAAAAATAATCCAACATCCTCACAAGCAATATTTTTTTTCTCTAAACATTAAGCGTTAATCAACATTTCGCTCTAGCTTGACCGCTAGGGTTGCAAATGAACAGAGCTGACTCTGACAGGACTATGTTCAAGCTTGAGCTTGTTCATAAAATATTTTCTTGAGCCGAAGTCAATCTTATGTGTTTTAAGTTCAAACATTGTTTATTTGTCGTTCTGATTGTTTAAACTCTGTCCATTTTCATTTCATATGATAATAAACAAGTTATAATTGAGCAAATTTAATTATTTTTTCGAACAAAATAAAATTATTTTAATTGAGCTTTTAATTTTCTAGCCTAATGAGTCTTGTTGAGAAAACTTATGAGTAATATAATTAGAATCTCTATTTTCTAATTAAATAAATTACATCGAATTTTTAAACGAGTTATTTATTAAACTTATAAAAGTAAAATGACTTTCGAATGAATGAACTACTAAATAAACAATCAAAATAAACATACAAAGCACAAAACAAATGGACTGCCAAACAAACAATCATTTATCTTATTTGACATATCATGAATCAAAAATTTGATTTAATTAAATATAATGAATTTTAAATTGAGTTTATCTATAAGCTTAATTTAGAGTTTTATCTTATGCTATGTACATATATATTCCTCCCTTTTTATGCATGCAAAGTTATCCAACTTTTTTAAGAGTTAAAATAGTACCATGTAGATGTGATACGAAAAGTTTGAATGTTATAAAAAAGCAAAATTTAAAGGTTGGATTTATAAATATATAGAAATTAAGTGGCATGTGAGTAAATGCTGTTCCTCCGAGAAAGGAGACACCGCATAATTTCTGAAGGCGGGAAAAGCAAAAGAGGAAAACGACTGATTTGTTTGCGGGTGAAGCGACGAGAGCACCAATAACAGGCGAAGCTTCTCAAGCAAAGGAAGGAAGATGCCAAGAAAATGCCAGAGAAATAAAATTAAATAAATATTTTATTTTTTTTCTTAGGAATCAAATTATGAACCATCGTATTTATGAACTTTATATGTGTTGAGAAAATTAGGGCGAAGAAAAATAGAAATCGACACAAATCAGAGAAGAACACAGAGATTTAACGGTTCGACAAAGATGCCTACGTCCTCGCCTACGTCTCCGGGAGCAGAGCGGCGCCCTCCTTCTCAATATTCAGAAAAGAATATAAAATACAATATTCAGCTCTCTCAAAGACCTAAAATTACAAACAGGTCTATTTATAATCCTAGAGTAAGCCCTGCAGTACAATATGTAATTCCCAAATTACCCCTGTACCGTATAGTCCCAACCCATATAACGTAACTTCCCAATTTGGACAGATTCTTTCGCTCCGCTCCGCTCCGCTCCGCTCCGTTCCAGCGTCTGTCCCTATATGATATATGAGTCATACCATAACAATATGATTATTGTCGCATGAAGGTGACATGTACTGCAGCATTGAAAACTTTCGGGGAAACCATCAGAACTAAATTGATGTTTTAAATTTGGAGAATTTTACGTACATATAGGTATTAGAATTAAAGAATTGTGCAGCGTCCGCCCGGACGCATATCAGACACAGACACGATTCTGAGAAGGCTCCGACACGTATTAGACGCTACATAAGAAAAGATTAGTAATTAAAAAAAAGACATGCACGGATATACGTAAGAGAAGCATAGTACACCTATATCATAATTCAATGAATTATAAATTTTTGAAAATTATGTTTGCGATTAAAATTTAAAAATATATATATATTTATGTAAAATTTATGAAAGATTTACTTGTTTATCAATCATTTTTTATGTATTTATATATCTAACATATAAGTTTCAAAATTTACATAGACATGGTCTTACTTGTATATGAAAATGTGTATTTCATTTTTTTTAAATTGAATGTATAAAAGATATTAGATGTGATATGAAAGATTTGGATGGTCTATAAGTGTTATGTAAATACATATGAATTTGATGTCAAAAAAACCATTGATCATTTTACATCTTTTAATGAATAATTGATTAACATGACTTAAATCTTGTTGTAATACAAAATAATAAATGCTTATATATATATATATATATATTGCATCAAAGTTTATATTTAATTGAAAGATATTTTAAGGTCCACATGTCGCCATAGAATATATATATATAATTTTTATTATAACGATGTGTCGTTTAACGTGTGCCTGCGCTCTCTATTTTCAATAATTTATATGTCCTATTCTAACAATAATAGATAGATTTGTTCCATGTTCGTGTTGTGCAGTACTCGTATTCTTACAACATAACATACCACATATTTCTTATGTATTTACATAGTTAACATTTAAATGTTTATATTTAGCTGAATGCAAATAACGGTGTTTTCACTTTTAAAAGATAAGTAATGACAATTTTTTAGATGTGATATTAAAGTCTCGAGTGTCATGCAAATAAATAATAAAAATTTGGTGATAAATATGTAAATATATTAAAATTGCGTGGTACATATGAAATTTTCCCATAAAATTAAACTAAAAAAATTAATAACTAGTTATAATGATATCAATGAAGCTATAGTTAGAGGTGTGAATAAGTCGAGTTGGAGCAAAATTTGGTGTGAGTTCGTGTTTGGTTTATTCTACTTTTCATTTAATTAAAATTAGTTCGTGCTCAAAATTATTTGTGGACACATTCAATATTTGAATATGAGTTGATCGTGATCCGAACAAATAAAAATAATTAATTAATTACATAAGATATAATCATTATTTCCTTAACTAATTAATCAACAAACCCGAAAAAATTAGTAACGTGTAACTTAATATATATTTAGTTAGTGTGGAGCTCAATTCTTATTTATAGGCCCATAACCTAAGGCCCATTTATAGTGGCTGTTAGAGAGCCACCTGATAGGATTTATGGGCTGCACAATTTCACATGTCTATACCTCAACATTCAAAAATGCATATCGCTCCTTAAATATATATATATATATGTGGCCAGTCTTTGAATTCTTCTCTGCTGCTATTTTGCTTCCATGCATCTAAGATATATATATATATATATATATTTTGTCTTACATACATATATGACACGAAAATATTAAGAATGTAAATTCCAATTGGTGGGTGTGAGATGGGTAAATTCATAAGAATTGTATGGTATAAGAGTAAATATTTTTAATAAATTAATGAAAATAATTTAAATTATATTACAAAAAAAATTTTCAATGCATAAGAATAAATAACACTTGACTATAGGAGCCAACATATTGGTTTAGTCCCACATCACAAAATTTATGAAATAAATAATTAATCTCCTATCAAATATGCTTTAACTCCTTAGTTTAACTCCTCACATCTCACGCTATGGAAATCTCAAAATAAAAATTAAATTTTATACTAAATTATACTATAGGACTTATTAAATTTTAATGAACTTTTATTTCGAGTTGAGTCGAAAATGAGCTTAATTCAAACAAAAAATTTAAATTGAGTCCAACACGAATTAATGAGCTATTTTAAACACGAGTCAACATGAAAAAAAAAGAGGAGTAGAACACTAACAAGCTTAAGCTTGCTCATGTTCGGCTCATTTACACCCATATTCATTGATATGATTTAATACAAAAACTATGGTGATGAAAGAATATTGATCAACATGGTTAACCAGATTGCTTTCGACTTCTTTTCGATATTGTGTCATTTTCCCTTCAATATAATTCCAAATTAATTTACATGCATATGTTCTCATTCAATTTTGTCGTGGACTTATTTTATAAAATTTGTATCAAGAGGGTTGATCCCCTGTCATTAAATTTTATCATTTGATATGAATCTAGAGATATCTTTTAGGCTAAGAATATTCAAACTCAAATTTAAAATCATCTAGAAGTTCAATTTTCAGCAAATGTGCAGTGAAATTGACCAACTTCATGACACAAACATAAAACACCGAAATTGATCCAATCTAAATCAAATCAAGCCACAAAAAATCGTTAAACCCCTTTTGGAAGCTTTGGGCGGTTAACTAGCGATTCAAATGAATTTCAAATCTGACGAGCTTATGGACAAATTGAGTGTCTCAATGAAATAAATCCAATCGAGAGTCAAATGAATTCGACATTCTAGATATCGAGTTTATGAGAATGACTTCCATGCCAAGGGCAACTTTCATCACAACTGTAATGGGACACACATGTCAAAATATAATTATTACATAAGAACAACTACTAATCAGAGTTGTCCAGCTAAAAAACGCTCTCTTAGCACTCCCTTGTCATATTGAAGTTTCCCCTTGATTATAAGAAGTTGATCTTTTCAATATTTGTTACATGGGCTGCTTATAAGTTTATGTGGTCAATGCCCTCACTCGATGATAACAAATTCTAAAACAATAATAGAAAAGTTACCAATATCACTATTGATTTTGATTGTAACTATATTTCCAAGAAAATAGTATAGTGCATCTCGACCAAATTTTCATAATCGAGAAATATAGAGTATCTCTGGCATCATATCTTGGGTTCAACCAATCCCAGAAGAACCCAATTCTACCTCTTCCACAACGGGTTATGATCAACATGCAGAAGCTTGAACTAGTAACCTAGGACTAGTCTTACAACTTTAGTGAATTTTATTCAACTTTGTCCATAACATGTTTACGTCATCGTGCATCTCTGGCTATACAACCGATGATGAGTCTTGCAGTATTGGTGAATTTCATTCGACTTCATCTATAACAGATTAATGTCATCGAGCATCTTATGCTATACAACCTAGAATGTGTCTTACATCCTTAACATAATTTTATTTAGTCTCTACTAATGCAGACTTTAGTCATCGAGTGAATGCTCTAACTAAAGAGCCAAGGAAATGTCAAATATTCTAATTGGTTTACAAGGTCTCCACTTATACCCCTAGAAGGCACACCCATGAGGTAGCCTCAATGAAAAGCTAGTAGTGACATGATTTTCACCAAAAAAAGGCCTCTTAAGGGCATGTGATAGATAAGAACTCCACTCATATACCTGGCGTACACTCCCATGAGATAGCATCAATACAAAGCTAGTATTGGACAAGGTATTCACTAGAGGGACTCCATGAGTGCCAGTAGTTAACAAGCTCAAAAATCTTAGAAAGCGATATGGATCAAAAAATATAAGTACGTAAAAAATCTCAGAAAACTATATGCCTCACAATGTATATACACATCAAAAATTTCAAAATATTATAAGCCTAAAAAAATACAAGTACAAAAAAATCTTAAATGACTATATGCTTCAGAAAGTACATGTACATAAAAAATTTAAAACTATTATAAGCCTCGAAAGGTATAAGTTCATAACAAAATTATAGAATATCACACCTTGATGTGATGGGACAATGGGAACTTAGCAAATGGGGCAATACTAATCCAAAGATATGGGACAACACCGACCCATGACAAGACAACATTGTTTGAGTAACTCCAAAAAATTTTGATAACTCTTAGCCCGATGTGTAATTTTCCAATCCAAGATTAACACTCAAAAAGTGTAATACAAAGTCAAAGACATGCATTATTACAAAGTTTAATGAGCCAAATTAAGCAAATGAAGAACTGGATAAACCAACACACTAGCATATCTACAAACTACATTAAATGCATGAAGAGCTACAAATACCGACACAATATCATAACAACGATAAGAAAAAACCACCAATACAAAAGCATAAAAAATATTAAGCTATTATAAAAATCTTTCTTTATAAGAAATATACTTTTGTAAGTCATTTTCATTATCATCCTCTTTTCGAGCAAAAAAGGGAGCTCGATACATCTGGCTAGGAGGCATGTCATTAGTGTCAACTCTAGTCTAGAGGTACATTAGTTGGGTTCCTTTCTAGAAGCTTTTCTTGAATTCAATAGCACATTGGGTCTATAACTTTATAATCCTCTTTTCAAGATCAAATATCTTCACTTGAAAGTCCCTTAAATTCTCTGCACTCTGATCTAAGTTAGCTGGTGTCATTGTTAGTTCTTAGATTTTTTTGAGATAAAAAAAAAAATTCATGGTGGATAATTTAGTCTTAAATTTCGTTAGTTGGTATCTCAAGGCTAATATATACTTTGCACTAGAGTTATACATTCGTTTATACTCGCCAAGGGGATAGTTGATATTCAAAAACTCGATCTTCCACACATCTTAGAAAATGTCCAACTCATCTCCGGTGAGCATCGATACCATCTCCTCAAGATTATGGTGCTTCCTTCGATTTTCAAGGGAAGGGGATTCCCCAAACATTAGCTTCTCAAAGCATGAAAAATCTCCTCATAAAGCACAACAACAATGTAATAAGGAACTCTGAGGGTTGCACTACTTTAGTGCAAAAGGAGGCACAACAATTGGTCAAAGGAACTCTAGGGATTGCACAACTCGATTGCAAAAGGGGCACAACAACTGGCTAAAAGAACTCCGAGCATTGCACAACTCCAATGCAAAAGGGACACAACATTAGGCCATGAGACTCCCGACAATTCAGGGAGAAAAGTGTGCTTTCTTTTCTCTTTTTTTCTCAAAATGGTGAAAACCCAAAAAATTTTATAAATCCACATTATCCCATGACAACCCATTGAAGCGCCCCAATTTCATAACCTAGGTGATCGCAACCGCAAGATTGCAACTCTCATGATCAATTTGGAAACGACTCGATGGGTTAGCCAGTGCAACCTCCATCCATCGTCTCCAGCCCAACTTATTGACTCGCAGGCCTATCGCCTGAATCTCTAGCTCGTGTATGTAGGCCCGCCTACTGATCAACCATGTCCCCGAGCTAGAAAAGATTGAAGCACGAAACTTTACACCCGAATTCCAACACCCTACATTCAATTGTAGCGCACTTGTGCCACCTATCATTGTATGGGCACCCAATCACGCAAATTGACGGTTCTCCATGGATTTGAGTCAATTCGTGTTGCGGGAAATATAAAAAGGCTTTTTCATGTGGAAGAAGAGAGATGACTAAAGAAGGGAAACTACTACATTTCTTCCACCATTAGAGAGCAATTTATACTAGAGTGAGTGTGTTGATTTGATGAGATTCAGGAGTTAAGTGCAAATGAGTCTAGCATTTGCACACAAGAGATCAAATTAAAGGAAGATTCATTGCGAAGTGAGGATTAGTGTACTTAAAGGAGAATCAACTCTAGTTAGATTTTTCTATGCTTGTAAGCACTAATCTTATGATTTTAATGGATATTTTTTATTTTCTTCAAATAGGTGAAGCAATTAAGTGATTTCATGCTTATGTGATTTGGAATTACGTTGACTTGTATTTTATAAATGAGATTTCCCTAGACTATTAAGTGCTTTTATTGAATGTTTATGTGATGTCGTTTTTATCTTCATTTACTTTCAAATTGGTCATCTGGAATGTTAAAATCACTTATGATCTAAGACTCTGATCGTTGACAAGAAGAACAAGTTAATTAATACACAACCAACCATTGGAATAAACAAATTATTAGTAGGAGATTGCAATCTGACAGGGTATTGGACAATTCCTTTGATTCCTTTTAGGGTTAAATAATCTTAACTATAATATGAAACTCTAATGCTCCTTATCGCTAGAAATATTATGTGGAGTGATTATCTTCAATTGTCGATATAAAGCTGAGAAACTTATCATAATGATTATTAAACTAATTCACAGGAGCAAGATTTTAGTTTGCATGATTAGAAAACTCTAATTTTATTTAGTAGGATTCAATTTTGGAAATTTAGGATTAAACATTTTAAAAATTCATAAAATTTCTTTTTCTAACTTAAATTTTGGATTAGCAAACTAGAATCTGTATGTTTTTTGGAAATTAACAAATTTCATCATAGATCGATACACGAACTCAAATCTGTATATTACTGGAGCAACATGTATACTTGTGTGGTTGACGTGTGCTTAACAATACCACAACATCAATTTTTTCAAAGAATATTAAGAAAACCAATCCCTTCATATTTCATAATTAACTCCTTATAATCATTCTTTTGATAAATTAGGACCCAACACTAAAAAATATTTAAAAAATTCAATCACCATTTTAAAATTCATAATACAAATATAATCTTAAAAATATGGGGCATTTATATACATATAACAAAATTTATATATTATTAATGATATAACAAGAAGTTTCATAGTTAGATGCATGACAATCAACATCATTGATGTGTGCTAGATGATTAGTTACGTTAGAGTCATGAAATATAATCTTAAAGTTGAACAAAAATCCATCACATACTCATATAATAAGAGTGATAGATAGAGAAATAAAAAGTTTTTATGTGAAATAACAAGAAATGAAAACAACCACGGGAACTTGCCTAGATGAAATAATTCACTATGAGTTGGTGATTCCCTGTACAAACCCTCGTGCCATAGGCAAGAAAATGCTACACAATTCTCTGAGGCACATCATTTGTTGCGCAATGATCATGAGTGATTGCAATTATAAGTATTTGCTGAAAGTTTAGTATACCGTATTCGATGTGCATTGTTGCTTTGCAACATATGTTAGGATCTCGTAGTACACATCATGGTTCCACAAGAGCAGGGGATAACCGACAATGGGCAGCGGCTGCAGGAGCTGGTAACGTTCACCAGGTTTTCAGTCTAGAACGACATTGAAATTCAACTCCTCGATCTTGCTGTAAGTCAAACTATTCCTCTGATTCAAAGTCTAGCCTCAATGTTTCTTTTCTTGAAGGGGGTAGGGCTTTATTTTTAGAGTATATGAGATGTCTTTCTACAAATAAAGAAAAAATCTTGACCACTCCATCAGACCACCCGGAGATGTTCCCTCTATCAAATATTCCGTGGATATTTGGGTGTCCTATTGATGTTGAAATTATGCGATCCTGAGCTCATTTGATTCATCTTATTGAGACACTTGATTTGACTATAAACTTGACAAATTTGAATTTCGTTTGACATTCCAATTGCACGCCAGAAACTTCAAAAAATAGTTAACTGCTTGATTCGAGTTTGATTTGAGTCATATTAAACCAATTTTAGTGTCATCGTGTTTGTTCGTAGAACCAATCTGTTTGATTATAACTTTGTTGAAATCAGAGTTCTGGATCATTTTTAATTAGGATTTGAATGTTTATGGCTCAAAAAAACTTTATTGAGATTCGTGCTACATGCTTGAAATTTTTTTTATGGCCTATTAATGATTTAAAAAACTTCTTATCATTTATTTTTTTTAAATAAAATACACATTTTCATTTTCTAGCATTATTTGATGATACTAAATGTTATAAATCCAAAGATAAAAATATATTAGAGTTTGGTTATATGCATCTAAATAACTAAATAATTAATTTATAAACCAAATACTCCTGCTTAATTGATATTACTATCATTTTAATAATATTACTATATATATTCTAAACTAATAAACTCGAATACCCAATCCTCCAATCCCCTTCCAAAACCCTTCCTTCCCCAAAACTCTACTACGTGCCCTTTGAAGTCGCTTCCTTTCTTCCTCCCTTTCACCCTTATGGCCTTCTCCCCTCTCTCCCAACTCAGCTCCACCTTCCTCCGATCATTCCTGAGCTCAAACCGCTTCGCCTTATCTCCGCCGCCTCTATCCGTCTCCTCCCATAACCGTCTCCTTACTCTGGAAAGAAGCTCTGTTCCCCAAATCCGTCGGCTTCAGTTCTTCTCCTCCGCTTCCGCGGTTGCCATCGATAGCGTAGAGGCGGCCCCTTCTGCTCACCCCTGGCCTGAATGGAGCCAATTCGTTGAGAAGATAAGGAGCAAAGGCTACTTCGAGATTCTCCATTCCGAGCTTGCAGATGATGAAAGGGAGGCTTTCACTGCTGCTACATCTCCTTCTTTGGACGATAAAGGGATCGCCTTAGATACTAACAGGTTGAAGAACGCTTGCCTCAAGTTTGCTAGAGAGAGATTTGATATTTTAAGGTGGCTATCATTCTCTTTTCATTTTTCTTTTTTTCTGTCAAGATGTGGCATATGAACTGTTATGCTGATTATCTTCGATATAATGGTCAAACTATGATTTTTTCTTTATTTATTGTTTGTAATTTCTTATTTTATTCCCACAATTTAATTTACACACATATCTAAATTTTAACTAACAGCAGCACACAAAATAGGAAAAAAAGGGGAAACTTGCATACATATCCCACAATGCATTTGTGCTTACATTTCTAACACCTTATATCTGATATTTACATTTATAACTTTGGTGTCATGAACTTGTGCATGAAAAGGGGCACTTCACTTTTAAAAAGTTAGTAGTGGTGGTTTCTTATGTGATATTAAAGATTAGAGTGTTATGTATGTAGACATGAAAGTTTAGATGTTAGATGTATAAATACATGATAATTGAAAAAAAAAAAAACAATATTATCTGCATTGGCCTAGATTGGCCTAGATTTACTTATGGCATAATGTTGATAAATTTTTTTTGTTGATTTTCAATAATTGGTGCATATGTTTTGTAGTCCTTTATAAAAATCTGATTTTTGTATGTTCATTTTCAACTTGTTATTTTGCTGAATCACTTTATCATTCAGGTCTCTGCCTAAGGAAGACATTAGAGCTATTGTTCAGTCTGGATGTCCCAATCTGTTCAGAAAATCTGTTAATTCTGCAAAAAGGTTGAGAGCATTCTTGAGGCTTGATGAAGCAGATGTATGCTTCTTGCTCTTAATACTGCCTTTAGCTTTAAGTTATTTTTGTCAGCCAAAATCTTAATTTAATGAGCCACTCAATTATCAACTAGATTAATTTAAGTGACATTTTAATTAAAACATCGTGAAAACCATTCTCTCGCTTAGCCTATTAATCTTAATTTAGCATTATGCCACTAATATGTTATCATTATCAAATATATCATTACTGTTTTCTTAATTATAAAAATTTTTAAATATGACATCAAAGTTACATTTGACTACACTTTATGTAAATTTAAAAATTATATTAGTAAACTTTTAGTAGGAACATAAAAATGTCAAGGAATGAACATATGTACCTCAAGTTGGCGAATTCACTTGAATATGTGAAATCGACCTTTAAACTGTGGTGAATTATTGAATGAAATTCATCAGAGGAAGAATGAATTTAAAATCTTAGTACTCTGATACTAATTTCTAGCTAAAATTTTGATTATATGACGTAAATGGAAGTAAGAATCTTATTTCCAGGCACATAAATTTGATTCAAGGTGAACACCAAGAAAATGCTAGACTATCTGAGCATTTTGAGAAAATTTTATATTTCTCAAAATGATGGCATCACAAAAGCTTCTTTTATTAGAATAAACACTCTTAAAATTGCTTTCTATATATATATATATATATATATATAGATAGATAGATATGTTCATCTCCCATCATTAAGATGCATGTGTGTGACTTTAAGTGAATAACCAATTTCTACTAATGGGAGATATTTACTAACAGAAATAATTTGGTAGTTATTTTAATTAGATAGGCCACTTAATTATTAAATTAATTTATTCAAGCCACATAATGAATTGTCATATTGGACTACATAGTGTGCCAGAAATCAATGTGATAAATATGGTTGAAACATTTTCTGTTATTGCAGGTATGTTGTGCTTGCAATATTCGTGTATCTTGTGATAGAGCGTATAAAATTGTTCATGAAGAAGAAGGAGCTCGCACAGTGGATATTATGCGTGTCTTATTAAGCTATGCTATAAATCCAGCCGCTCTTTTAGGCGGAGAGAATTCTCCTGTAAGGGTTCAAGTTCAGGAGTCTGCCCGCAAGCTTCTTTCAGAATTTACTAGATTGAGTGATACTATAATTGATCCAGCTCTTCCAAAGCCAGTTCTGAATCTTAGTAATCAAAAGGAACCATCTAGTCAATTGAAGACAGCCACCAGCAAAAATAAAAATTCTCAAAATGTTGAAATGAAGAGGGGGGATTGGTTATGTCCTAAGTAAGTTTTTTTCATACATTTTTTATTTCCGGCTACATAATTTTCACGCATTTAGGACTCCCACTTCTGTGCATTAAGGAGTCAGGGGCTACAGTTATTGAGGTTCTTAAATTTATATATACTGGTTTGATGTTTAGTTTATCTGCATATTCATTTTTTAAAGGGAATTTACCAAGTTTATCAGTCAATTATGTGCTGCTAATACCAAAGTGGAAAGCTCTTGATCGTGCAAGAGAAATTAATGGCAAAGAGGAAGAGAGACTTGAATCACTCATGTCTACAGTCACATTAGGGTGAGTAAAGGAATTGATGCTGAGTTTAAAGGGGGGGTGGGGTCGAGAGAGAAAAAGCAATAAAGACGAGAGAGAATAGGGAGGTTGATGGCCAGCGATAAAGGATGAAAACTTGTTTACTCGTCGTGCAAAAGGGCCCAAGTCACCTTTAGGAGCACCAGAAAGACAAATAGGATGAACAAACAAATAAATCCAGCACCATGAAAACATGATATAAGATAATATGACAATTACACAAATAATAAGTTCAAATTTTATACTTTTTGCTAAAAATTGATTTACACTTAATCAACATTGAGTTATAAAAAATCAACTATTAATATATTTAGAGTACAAAAATAAGAATATTAAATAAATATTAAATTCTTATAGGAAACTAACAGAGGAGAGTTGCAATTATCTCACAAAATATTGGAGGAAACTTTCTCGAGATAAATTCAAAGAGAAGAATAGACTGATTCCACTCCCACCAAATTTCTGAAAATGAAGAAGAATATCTGGTACTCTTGACATTTCCCTAAATGTTCGAACTTGAGATCTCTTGATCCCTCACATTTAAAGTTGAGCTAGTTTCTTTGCATGGTGCTTTGTTTGGTGATTGAGGATATTGAATCTCATAACCATCCACTAAAAAAACCTTTGACTAGTCCCTCTATATTACTGAATTATTTATTCAGTAGTTCCCTTTATCAATCATGTCTAATTCGTGATTCATCTGGCAAAATCCAAAAAAAAAAAATGGAAATAAAGATGGAAAAGAAAGGGAAGGGGCTATTTAAAGAATCTTTAAGATTTAAGATTTGACTCGAACAATTCCTCCCCTTTTTATGAAATATCCTCAAAACAACATCAATAATCATGCTATTCTTTATATTACAAGAATCTCTTTTTCACTTAAAGTCCTCATGTCTATCAATAGCTATACAAGTTAATCAAGTTCATCCATTACCTGTACTTGAGAATATGAATTATTTTATTAAGCACTTTAGGTTGGATTATGCTCAATGCAGATATTATTTTTTGAGGAATCATCATCTTTAACATTTTGTCCAATAAAGAACTGCCAAATATCAATTTGTTTGGTTTTTAAATGATATATTTAAACTCTAGCTAAACTCTTGCTATCATTGAACATGATTGAATTATCTTGCGGCAAACCCAAGTCTTCAACAAAGCCTATTCGATAGGCAACTCATTATAAACCTTCTTAGTAAGTGTCTTGTGATTTAACTTTATAGTAAGCAAAGCAACCGTGGGCTACAAGGTTGTTAGAGTGAAAAAAATCTATAACTATTCACTAAAGAAACCTTTGTGAGAAAACAAAAAGGCAGGAATAGAGAAATATATGGGTTAGTGGTTGATTTATGAAGATGAGTGTAGATTGGTGAAGGTTTATGAAAATGTTCGTAGATAGATATATAGTTAGTGGTTCTTGTGGGAATTTGGTTAATGAGGTGTACAACAGTGAGTATACCATCCATTCAAAACTTGTAAGGAAGTTGTGCATGATGAAGTAAGGCCCTAGTTATTTCAATGATGTGTTTATGTTTATTTTCAACGACGCCATTTTGTTCCGGAGTACAATGACATGAATATTGATGTATATGTATTTAAGTTGGTGTTACTGTATTCTCTTCCACCATCCATTCTAAGCATTTTGATTTTGATATCAAATTGATGGTGGATAAGAGTTAATGAAAGGTGTTGAGATATCAGTTGTTTCATATTTAATATACATCGGAAAAACCCAACAAAATCGAGAGAATTTATCAATAAAAACAATATAATATCTATAACTTTGATAAGAGACAATTGGAAAGGACCCCAAACATTACTATAAAGAGGTTCAAGTAGTTTATATTTTTGTCCTGCACTAGATACAAAAAGTTGTTTGTGGCTTTTAGTAAGATTGAAGTGTTGCACGAGGTGGAGCTGGATGGTATGAAGTGATAATGGTGTTTCTCTATGGTCGCTATGATATCTGAATGTGGTTCTCTCAAGCGCTGATGCTATAATGTAGCTTGCTGCGATTTAGAAAGAGAGATGGTAAATGCTTGTGGTAGAGAAGTATGTGTTGGAGTGGGCTAGAGTCTTCTAGAGCTGGGACCCTTAAGGATGATCTGTTGAGTCTGAGGATCATAAGTAACAAAGACAGGTGGATTTAAGAGGACAATGACATTATTGTCTTTGGTTAGTTTATGGATAGACAAAATATTATAAGAGATTAGAGGAGTGTGATGAATTTGAGAGAGTTTTAACTTACGATTTGGAGTGGGAAGAAGACCGTCGCCTTTATGCGGAATTGGGACAGCTTCGCCATTGTCGACCATGACGTGCTCCATTCCATTGTATGTTATAGCTGATTGAAGCTGATTCAGATCTGAGGTGAAGTGATTGGTTGCACCGGAATCAAGAATCCAGTCCTTGGAAGTAGCATTGAGGCTTGCGGTAGAGTTGTAGGTGTGTACTCCAAGGTGTCCTAATTTGTGACATATTTGACACGTAACATTGGATCGATTGGATATTATTCCTCCATGTGAATTGTTTTGATAGCCTCTTCCTCCCCTTGAATTTGTTGGCTGATGTCTCCCCCTTGTTTGATTGAATGATGTGTTGCGTCCCTTGACAAAATTGAGAGCTAGAGGAATTTCTGTTTGAGAAATCTGCTTTGCATTGTCTGTATTAATGTTAGTCTCTTCACTACAAAGAAGAGAGTAGAGATCATCAAGAGCAATAGGTTGTAGCCGTGTCCGAATCGCTGTTTTAAACGTGTTGTATGTTGGAGGAAGTCCATTCAGAATATATAGGATAACATCCTCATCTAATCTGGACCTTGCCGCATTGATATGATCAACCGGTGTTCGAACCTCTGTTAGGTACTGTGCCATCGTTTTATCCTTCATGGCTATATGGTGTAATTCATTCTTCAGTTTGATCACCCTGGATCTATTAGTGGGTTGTAATCAATGTTCTAGTGTTGTCCAATTTCAACAATAGTTTGAAGATTTATGATGTGTGGGAGGACAACTGAGGATATTTTTGAGTAGAGGGAGGCTGTGAGTTTTTGGTCAGCAATAGTTCATTCATGGAATTGTGGATTTTCGGCTGCCTCCGTATCAAACTGTGGTTGGAACTTATTGTTGCCTTCCAGAAATCCTACAAAACCATTTGCAGTGAATATCTTCAAAATTTGGGCACACCATATATGGTAGTTGTCAGGGGTGAGAGGAGTTTGGGAAAATTATTTCAGTAGTGAGTTAAGGAACTTGAGGGATGGAGGTTGAGATTAGTGGAGTTTGGGTTTCTGACATTGCTCTTTCCTCCATATTTTTAAGTGAAGTACAGAAGCATCGACAGTAAAAAAGAAAGTGAGCAAGAAATCTGTAGATGAGCCTCACAGCGACAACCTTGAGAATGAAGTACAGTAGGTACTTCTAAGAGTGACATAGCGTGCTGCTCGAGGAAGGATACAAAGTGAAGAAGATCTGAAGCCTTACTGCAATTTCAGCTTTGATACCATGAGAAAACAGAAAAGTAGGAATAAAGAAATATTTGGGAGCAAGATAGCTGTAAAGACTAGCAGCCTTGTATTGATTCATTAGAGAAACATATTACATAGGCGATGCGATATATAGCGTAGAGAGAAGCTTCTAGAGTTGTTGAACAAGCATAATTTGTAATCATACGGCTAGGATTCTGATATTATGGTTATCCACATGTATTGGTGATATGGCTAATACTTTGGCTAGTCCAACTATATTACTGAATTATTCAATCAATAGTTCCCTTTGTCATCATGTCTCATGACTCTCATCCTCGATCCATCTAGTAAAATCGAAATAAAAAAAAGAAAAGAAAAAAATTGAAAGAAAGATAAAAAAGAAAGGGGAGGGACTGTTTAAAAAATCCATAAGATTTAAGATTTAATATAATCTCAAAAAATTCGTCCTCATTATATAGGAATAAAATGGATAATCATGCCAGTTCTTATTTTACCAAAATCTCTGCTTCACTTAAAGTCCTTGTGGCTATTCTTAGCTACATAAACTAATCAAGTCTAAGCATTACTTGAACTTGAGAATATGTTCAAAATTCTAATTCTTAACCGTTCATTTTTTTTGTTTTTTAATATGATAGTAAAGTAATATTTTAAGAATTTATTTTTTTATTTTTTCTATTCTAAATCTAAATCTTTTTTCTAACCATCTGATGAAAACAAAAAATAAAAACAAAAAATGATCATTATTAAAACCAGATGATTCTTTAAAATTGGACCAATTCATCGGTGCAACAGATAATTTTGATCGATTCTTTTAAACTTGGATTGAATACTCTGAAGATTGATTCACGGTGGAATGGGCCACATATTTGCTAGCCTGGTTTGATTTTTTAAACCATGAATATGAGGAATCTTCATAAATATTAGTTTGAGGCCAGTAAAGAGCTTGGCCATTCGATAAAGATTCTAATATGTCATAAAGGATGAATATCCCTTAGAGATTTTGCCCGAGATGGGACACTTATGGCCTTTTTCCACATCTTTAGACATTGATTTTATGATAGTGCGGGCATAATAATTTTTTTCTTGATGATCTACATCACAAATCTTCCTAATAAAGTTGTCTAAGATTTGCGACATGGTCGACAACAAAAATTATGCCTATCGTGCTAGTCTATGGATTTCCAAGGATCGGGTGCTTCTATTCTTAAGTGTTTGTGGGATTTTTCCAATGAAGTTCCAACAAGAAGACTCCTAGTAATTTCTTGTTCTTAAGCGAGAATTATCAAGGGACGACCTAAATACTTTTTGAAATGAGTGGTGGAAAAGTGCAAGAAATGTTAAAATCTGGTGGTGAAAATTTTCTTTACTTACTAACCTTATAAGGGGCGATAGTTTCACAAAATTCCAACTCTCTTAGGGTTGGTGATTTTCTAATTATCTAGAGTGGTTTAGAAATTAATTAACTCAAGGACATCTGGGCAAGATTAGAGGATTTTGAAGTTGGGAATTGACTTTTGAGAATCCTAAAAGTTGGCAATAGTAACTTGAGCTAGAAGTATTTGCTTTGAAGAGAATTTGAATCCGAGAAAAACTCGGGAGATTCAAGGTGATACATTAGAATTACGAGCTGAGTTTTGAGTAGAAAACTCATTATTGGTAGATTGGCAAGAGGGTGTCTAGAGAGTGTGCCCAAGTGACAAATAACTCCGAAGATAATGTATGATCATTGAGAGCACGATAATGATGAAAACATGGCTAAGCGATCCATGATTTTGATTTTAAATTTGATTCCATCTCCTCGCAACATTTTAAGTTTGAGCAATAATTTTCTATATCATTAATGGTGTTGCTCTCAACGCCTTATCCTTATAAATGTTCATCAACTTTAATTGACATAGGTTGCCTATATAAAGAGGTTCGGCGAAGGGAAAAATGTGAGCTTTTTTAGGTGGAAGCCTTTGTAGCACCAGCCTCATAAGTGAGAATCTTTGTGACATCATAATTAGCCTCTAGAAAATGAGTGTCAGAGAGTAGTGAGAGAGAGAGAGAGAGAGTTTCTCTCCAATTAATGAGCTAAAGAGAGAGGATTCAAAGAAGCATTGTCTTCCTCCTTGTATTTATTTGGTTATCTTACCAATGAAACTTGTGTATTTCTTACTAAAACAAAATTCTAGATTAGCCTGCCTTACGCCATTAATTGCTGATCAATATTTTAGCCAGTTCTCCATTTTGGTGTCCTGCTAGTGTAATTAGATCATATCTTTGGAGGGTGAATTTATTTTTACCTTAACTTTTTTACGTTTGGCTTGAAATCCTCTAGTCGTATTTCGGGTTTATGCCTTCATTTACTTGATTTTTTCCTTCATTAGTAAACCTCTAGGGGCCGTGGGTGTTCTTCATCTTAAAAATAATAAATTTTTTTTGGGGATTTGCTTACAAATCAAACAATTCTTATGTATTTACATATCTCTCACCTAAACTTTCATATGTACACACATAACACTTAAGTCTTTAATAGCACATCAAAAATAGCACTACTACTACTTTTTAGAAGTAAAATACATCTTTTCATGCATAGGTTTAAAGCACGAAAGAGCTATATGTGTAATATGAAAGTTTAGGTGTGAGGTATGTAAGTTGAAGTTTAAAAAGGCGAAATTAGGAATTGAGGCTATTTGTCTTAGCGAGGCAGGGTGTAAGCCTTGAGGCTGATCAAGGCATAAGCCTCAAAAAAAAAAAAAAAAAACTCAAAAAATTAAAAATATTTCATAAATTTGACATAAACTATTAATATGTTGATTTAGTTTATTATCATAAAGACAAACTATAAATCTTAGCTTAAAAATTGATATAAAATGCACGTTTGAAATGTGATTTTAGGTAAACATTCACTTAAAATTTGAATATTCTATGAAGTTCAAGATCCATGGTGGCCTCATCATTGTTTTTGTCATACAAAAAAAAAATCATCATATTTATTATTATCATCTAATTGTCTTATTGAAAACTCTAAAATATTTTTTATTCATCATAATTTTCCTCTTACTAACAATTAATTTGAAATCCAATCTAATTTAAATAAATAAAGTAATTAATAACATAATCAAATAATCATATTTAAATTATCTTTTGACATTTTAAGGCATTGTATCAAATATATTAAATATAAAAAAATATAATATAATAAGTATGTTTTTGCATAACTTGATTGGGGGCATAAAGCTTTGAGGCTTAAGCCTTAAATGAAAAAGACGTAAGCCTCATGGGCGGCAGTGAGGCTTAAGCCTCAAGGATTTTTTTTTATGCGCCTCAGTTCAAGGTGCAGCGTAATTCTTAAATGCCTTTTTAAACTATGATGTAAATACATAAGAATTTTGTGTTACATATGTAAATTTCCCAAACAATTTATTACACTTCAAATTGATTTATATTTAAACTAGTATATTGCTATTTGATTTGACTTTTTAGGATTAAATTTTAAGAATCTAAATGTCTAGACCGATTTGTCTGAATGGTTGGAAAACACTAAAGTAATGCATCATAAACTCAAGTAGATGACAGTTTTAACTTACAATTTACTATGCTTTTGCACAAAAGACCCTCCAAACATCATATTGAGATTGACCTAAATTCTTTACAGTAAAACTCCGATCTTTATTTTGCAGCTGCAATTTTCTCAATTTCGCTCGGAATATTCGTTGTCTGGAATGCAAAGCAGATGGGCCCAAAAAGGTCAATAACGATGCCATGAAAATGAAACCAGGAGATTGGACCTGCCCAAAGTAACTTTCTTATTTAACTTTTGTTTTAGGGAAATTTACATGAAGACTGCACAATTCTTATGGATTTACATATCTAACACCTTAAGTTTGATATTTACATTATACCACCTTGACGTTATATGCCTATGTTTAAAAAAGGTGCATTTGGCTTGCATGTTAAATAACTTGATGTTATATACCTATGTTAAATATTAAAGTTTAGGTGTTCGATATGTAAATACATAAGAATTGTGTGGTATTTATGTAAAATGCCCCTTTGTTTTATCCACTTCTTTAGATAGCTACTTGCAAATAAGGTGAGCTGATCATTTCTATCTTGCTACCAGGTGCGACTTCATGAACTTCGCTCGCAACAAAAAGTGCTTCCGATGTCTTGAAGAACGGCCCAAGAGAGATCTAAATCCCGGAGATTGGGAATGCCCCGAGTAAGATTTGAAAAAACTTGCAAACCATCTTTTCCCACTTTTCCCATTTTCAAATCTTGCATTTCATTATGGGTGCAAAAATTAACCATTTGCATTTTTTCACACCATATCAAAATTACCACTATTTTAACTTTTAAAAAGTTAAATTCACATTATGCTTAGGTAAGGTGGTATGTATGCATGTAAAAATGAAAATTTAGGTCTTAAATATGTAAACATGTAGGAATCTAGTGGTATATATGTAAATCTTAGTTCACTGTAATAACTTGATTGGTGCAGATGCGACTTCCTGAACTTCAGCAGGATGCTGTGTGCCGGCGGTGCAACCTGGATAGGCCCAGCCATGAAGTCTCTGAATCCAAAGATCATATCTGGAGGAAAGCAGGAAATGCCACAAAGATTAAAGATTTAAGGTATGGGGACAGTGAAGATAAAGAGGATGAGAGTGAGGATGACTCATAACCAGAGAAGAAGAAGAAGAAGATTTGTGGCCACCCTCTCGACCTGACAAGCTGAAACTTTCTTCAGCTAGAGAAAGAATTCCATGAATCATGATGTGCAGAAATTTGCTTCTGGTTGACAATGCTGTTATATTCTCTAGAAGCTTTTCTTGTTCTTTGCTGATTCATGGCTGAAAGCTTTTGCATTTTTGTTTTTCTGTTTTAGGAACTTTTACTTTTGTTTCTAGGTAGCAATTTTTTTTATATATTTTTTGGTAAATTTGTGAATTATTTATTAGTGTCTGTTGGCTGGAGTCTTCTCCTCCATACTGGCTTTGAAGATTTGCTTTTGCATGGATGTAACGGCTCATGCCACATTGTTATTAATGCATTGTATTTGCTGATGTTTCCTATGATTTTCTAATGAGGATCATGTCAAGATTTGTCAGGGTATTGATTATTTGTGTAAAAATATTAAATAGTCGGCTTTTTGCTATCATTCATTGAATTATCTCAGTAAGATTTACATACATACTGCTCAATTGCTATGTCTTTACAGATCTAACATCTAAGCTTCAATTTTTACATGTATGTCAGATTATCTTTGTACGAAAAGGTTTTTTTTTTTTAATTTCTTGTGGTGATTTGAAAGATTTGGGTGGTGTAAATGTAAAAAATTAAGAGTTTGGTGTTAGATATGTAAAGGTATAAATATTGTGTGGTATGTTTGTAAATGCCCCATTATTTTAATTAAAATAAATTTGTCATTAGCATGCTTTTCACTAATACTTTTATTCGCACAACTCCTCATTTTCTCAATCCCCCCCCCTTTAATTTTTAATTTCTAACGGTCACTATGCTTCCCATCGATTGGATTAAAAAACTAACCCTTCCAATCACCAACTGCTATCCAAAAGCAGTTCTCTTCTCCTTCTTCTCTTCATCCTCCGGACTCCGATTGAAAACCCGCTCATTTTTTCTCAAAACCATTCTTCTTCTTCTTCCTTCGAATGGATCCTCCACAGCCACAAGACATGAAATTTCAGTTTCCACCCTCGTCAGCCCCCACTCTTCCCATTCCTCCTACTCCCCCGCCGCCGCCAATGAACTATCCTCTGGTTCTACCGGCGCAAATCCTCTCCCCAACCCCATGGTCCACTGGCCTCTTTGACTGCTTCAACGACATCGGAAACTGTACATAACTCCCTCCCCATCCTCTTCTTCACATGAAAATCGCCCACTGAACCCTTCTCTGCTTCTCCCCTGCAGGCTGTCTGACTTTCTTCTGTCCCTGCATTACATTCGGCCGCATTGCGGAGATAGTCGACAGAGGCTCAACATGTAAGCAATCCCACAAACCCATACCTCTTCTTCTTCGATTGATTGACGGCTTGTGGTTGCAGCCTGTGGTGTTAGCGGTGGTCTGTACGCTCTCTTGCTCTGCACGACTGGGTGTCAATGGATATACTCTTGTTTCTATCGGTCGAAGATGAGGAGTCTTTTCTTCCTGGAAGAGGGTCCTTGTGTTGATTGTTTGGTACATTGTTGTTGTGAAACTTGCGCGCTTTCGCAGGAGTATAGGGAGCTGCATAACCGAGGATTTCGTTTGGATTTGGGTATGGCGTGCTCTGTTTTTTCTTTTGTTTTAGCGTTTAGGGAAAATTGGGATTTTGAGTTTATGGAGGTTTTTGAACGCAGGATGGGAGGGTAGCTTGGTGAGGCAACAGAAGGCGATGGTGGCTCCGACGGTGGAAGGTGGAATGCGACGGTGAACTCCTCTCCCTCTCCCTCTGTCTTTCCCCATCCTGTGATTTCATGTTTTTGTTGTGTTTATATATTAGGAAAAGTTGTTGTTTTGTTTTTTTATTGTAAAAAAATGGATGTTTTTGGATAATTTCAATTTTAAAGTTTTATTTATTGATTTATATAGTTTTCTTATATTCTTAAGAGGATGTTTTGCTGCAACTTGTATTTACTTTAAGTAGAATGTATCCAATACGATGAAGATAGAACGCAAAAAATTTAATTGAACGGAGAGTCGGAATTAATTTTTTATTTTTCTAATGTTTGTGCGAATTTACGCTAAATTAATGACTAAATCTTATTAAAACTATGCTACCAAAAGCTCCCATAAAATTGAATAAAAGAGATTATGTGTGGCATATGAATATTTGATTATTAAAGAATATAGAATCTAGGATGATAGGATACCTAATAACTAAGAGCTAGCCCGATAACTAGCTAAGACACAACTCATTAGTACAACTACAAGCGCACTATAAAATCACGTGCTTTCGTGTATTTATTGTTATTATTATATATTTTTTATCCGATTATGTATTACAAATAAAAGCTCAAGATGGTGTACTCACAGATAGGGGCGTAAATGAGAGTCTACGCGCTCAAAAAGTGTGTTCGTGTTCGACTCGTTTACTTAGCGAGCCGAACACGAGCCGTCACGAACAAAGAGTAATTTTGACAATTCTAATTATGTAGCCATCATATGTTAAGGATTGTGGCAAGATTTAAAACATCATTTGAATCTAATTTAATAATTTTTATTATATTTTCTTTATTAATACTTTTAATTGATTATAAATCTTTGTCGCCTTGTAGTCAACTAATTTTTTTAAAAAAACTACTCATCAAAGATATATATATAGTTGATTAGTAGTATTTCGAGCCAAAACGAGCCGAACACGAACGAATAAATATTGGTTTGTGTTGTTCGTGTTCGGCTCGTTAACTTTTCGAACAAACCGAAAACGAGCTTCTTAACGAGCCGAACATGAGCTGTTCGCGAGCAACGAGCCGTTTTGACAGCCATACTCACCGACAACTTTTGATTCAGCTCTTAGAATACTTTGTATCCAATAGATATTCTTATTATCTTATTAATTTTCTTATTTAATTAACTCTTTATTTTTTGAAAATGATAAGTAATAAATGGCAAAAATATATTCCTAGAATATATGATCATAAAAAGAGGAATTTACATACACACCATCCATTTCCTATGTATTTACATATCTAATAATTAAGCTTAGCTTTTTTATAGCTATACCATCTCAAACTTTCATATCACATAAAAAAGACTACCATTTTAACTTGGAGAATTCACATATATACGACACAATTCTTATTTATTTACAAATATAGCATCCTAAGTTGGATATTTACACTTCTAACACCTCAGCGTCTTTAAACAAAGCATGAAAAGGAGCATTAATTTTTAAAAAAAAGTAGTGATTGTGATATTTTTAATGATAAATTAAGGATTTGAGTGGCATGCACGTAAATATGAATGTTTGGGTGGTAGATATATAAATGTATAAGAATTATGTGGTATGTATGTAAATGCCCCTTTTTTTTGTAAAAAGTATAAGAGATGCCTATGTATGGCCATGTGATAATCTTTGAATTATTCTTTCTTATATTTATTAAATTATTTATTTACAATATTAATAATTTGCTCTCTTCTACATACCTAAATATTTTGATGAAAAATAAGCTTTGCAATGAGCTTGATGTCAACAACTTTTTATTATTTGGCAGAAATCTTGAGATATTTGATTAATAAAAAATATTCCAGATTCAAATTCTAGATCATCCCGAGCTTCGATTTCTGCAAGTTTATAGTCAAAATGATTATCTAGACGAGCAAACTCAATGATACCAAAATTGTTCCAATTAAAGTTCGACCAATTCCAGATCAAGCCATTAAAGCACATTTTAAAGTTTCAGATTATTAATTGGATGATCAAATGAACCTTAAATTTGACATATTTATATTCAAATCGAGTGTCTCGACTTCTAAGTTCATTAAGGCCCTCAAAATATTAAAAAAATCTCTTTTGATCAAAGACATCAATATAGGTTGTCATTATGTGGTTACAAGTTATTCACCAAATGACAAAAACGCCCCTTCATCAAGGGATGGAGGGGCAATAAATAGACCCCCCTCACCTGACATCAAGGGAAGATGAGTATGACTCCAGTGCTTTTATGGACTGGAGATCTGACAATAACTTCCGACCTCCATAGTTTCCAACTGTTATTAACCACCGACCGTCATCGACCACCGCTGGCCACCCCTTCTCTCCAACGTTAGAAAACCCTGCTTTTTAATGATGTATCACGAGTATGTTTTAACGACGTATCTCAAATACAGTGTAACGAATAATGATGTATTGAAGTAACAACGATGACTCTTGGCCTCTATCATCGTCGGCAACAATAAACCACTACCTACAACCCCTGCTCATCGTCGTTGGTGAACTCTGCTTATTAAAAACATCTCGAGTGCAAGTAACAACGTATCACAAATGCATTGCAACAAATAACGTCATATTGAAGTCCCAATGATAACTCCCGGCCTCTGCAGTTGCTAACCATGGTCGACCACCATCACCTACTACTTCTCGCTGTCATAGATGAACTCTGCTAACTAATGACTCATTCCAAATACGATGTAATGATGTATCCCCAATCGGTGTAAAGATGTATCCCAAATGCGGTGTAAAGATAACACTTCATTAAAGTATCGATAAGAACTTCCTGCATTCACAGTTTCTAATCACCATCAATCATAACCAACTGGCTATCATCGATCATCGTTGAACTTCCCTGTTTGTCGTTGTCGGTAAACTCTTCTAGCTAACGACGTATCTCAAATAAGTTGTAATAATATATCTCAAATACGGTAGAATGTTGTATCCTACATATGCTGTAACAACGTATCTCGAATACATTATAAACAAATAACGTCATATTGAAGATCCGACAATAACTTCCGATGATAAATGTTTATGACCACAATATTTAGAATACAATGACTTCTTCCAAACTCCTAAAGTTTTCTGTATGTATTATACCTACAAGTGTTGTCTCTGGTGTAAAGTAGTAAACCGATGTAGCTCCAATTACACAGTTTTTATGATAATAGAAAAGTAATAGGAGGATTTTTGATAATAGTAAAGTAATAGGAGTAATAGATCCAATGCTGAGCATGCCCACACCATTAAAGCTCTTCCTAAAATTTTGATGGATCTTCCTATATGCAATAAAACTTGAATAAATTGCCTTTCTACTGATTAACAAATTTGATGGTAAACATTATCCCATAATTTATTTGAAATCCAACCCAACTTCCTCACATGTCTATTTCCTAGATTGCAATACAACTACTTTTTTTGACTTCGTTGTGGCCCTCATTTGACAATTTACTCCATATTATCCAATTTTATTTAAAAACTCTTTTAAAATTTATTAAATTTCTTTTGAGATCAATATGATATAAAAATTAAATGAAAAATAATTTGTTATACTCATTTTAAATCAAATTTAATGGTAGAAAATTGATTAAGCTAGAACTAAATCAATGAATAAGACCAAAATTTCCTCCTTTTCAAGAAGTTTGATGAGGTGATGGAATGGGGTTTCCTTCCATCGATCGCAAAGGACTGTTCATCAAGCTCGGTGATTTAGCTCGTGTTAGGTATGACTCATGTACCAGATAAGAGACAGATGTTAGAGCGGAACGAAGCGAGCCAACGAAGCAGAAGCATTTGTCTAATCAGGAAGAGTTTTGTTATGTGGGTTGGGGGTGTGGCGGTAAGGTAAATAGGTAATTTTGTAATTACATATTGTACGTCAGAGTTATATATGTGCTGCATTATATCCCTAAAGGGGGATTTGCACTCTTTTTTGTGAAATCTAAAGAAGTAACCGCTCTGCTTCTGAGGACGTAGATAAATTGTCGAATCTCGTTAAATCTCTGTGTTTTCTTCTTTTCTGTGTCGATTCTTGTGTTACTTTGCCCTAAAATTCTCAACAGCTCAGTACATTTTGGTGAGCACGATAGAAGAGCTTTTACGGTGTGGGCATGCTCAGTAAAAGAGCTCGAGGAGCATAAGCAAACTCAGGGGGAAAGACTCGCCCAAACATGTAAGATTGGCTAGCTCTATCGATCGAACTCTCTAAAATCCTTCTGATTTAGATTGGACAGTAAATTTACTAAAGGAAATGAGTATCTTCAATTCCAAGATAATTACTTAATTTGACTTTGATTGGGACTTTATAAGGACATATTGGAATTCTTAATATCATTCGGATTTAAAAAGTACATAAAATCGGTCCTTTTATTACACAGCGTACGTGGAAGGAAATCAGACAAGCTTTGTTACCTAACACTAATGACCACATTTGGCTTGTCAGAACGATATTCCTTGTCAAATAACGACTTTCAGTCTTTCATCATAATTGCTAGCTTTAAATGATTGTGAGCTTATTTTATTACTTGAAAGAATACATGGTATTTACATACATACCGCTCAATTCCTATGTATTTACATATGCAACCCCTGAATTTTGTTTTTGCATTTATACCACCCAAATCAATTACATCACAACAAAAAATGTGAATTTTTTAACATTTAAGGAGTGAAATATAACTTTTCATGGACAAAAAAAGGTGGTGTATATATATATGTAAAATTGACATTTAGGTGTTAGATATGTAAGTACATACGAATTGAGTGGTGTGTTTGTAAATTTTCCTAAAAATAATAATTTCATTTTTTTTAATTAATTTTATATATGATAGTGAGGTCATTACATCATAACTTAGCTTTATTGATTAATATGTAGAAGATTTATGGATTGTTTAGTTACAAAAGCTGTTCGGAGTGCAAGATATGGGTTTATGAAGTATTTAAAACATCCACTCTTCTAACAAGATCATCAGATGGTTGACATTTAACGTGACCAAACCATCTAAGACGACTCTCACTAATCTTGTCTGTCACTGGAGCAACTCCAACCCTCTCACAAATATATTCATTTGACATTTTATCTCCAAATGTAAAGCCGCTCATTTACTTGAGCATTGTCATCTTAGTAACACTTAACTTAATTATATGCTTCTCTTTTACTGACCAACATTATGCACCATGAACCATTGCAGGTCTCACCATCATCTTATAAAATTTTTCTTTAAACAATAATTTTAAATCACACAGTATGCCCGATGCATTCCTCCATTTCAACCATCCAACTTGAATTCTACTAATAACATCTTCATCTATATCACCGACACTTTGAACAATAGATCTGAGATATCTAAAATTTTCACTTCTTTTAAGGACTTGATCACCAATTATTACAATCCTGTTAATAATTATATTCCATGTCTTTAGTATTAGATCTACTCATAAAGCATTCAGATTCTAAAGTTGACTTCCATAAATCAAATTTTCCTAAACTCTCTCTAGTCTTATCTATAAGAAGGACATCTTGAGCAAAATGCATACACCAAGTTAGCTCCACCTGTAGATGTCCATTAGGAACATCCATAATTAAAACATAAAAATATGTACTTAAAGCTTATTCATGATGTAAGCCAATTAAAATATAAAAATGCTTAGTCAATTTTCATGATGTTCGAACACATGTAACAACTCTAGTATATAGATCTTTAATAACTTGAATATAAGAAATATGGGCACATTTCTTTTCTAGAACTCTCTAAAATACTTCTCTTAGAACTTTATTATAAGCTTTTTCTATATCAACAAAATTTACATGTAGATTCTTCCTACTTTCTTAGTACTTCTCAATCAAACCTCTCAATAAATGTATAATATTCATAGTAGACTTGCGGACATTAATCCAAATTGATTTTTGATAAATTCTTATATAAGGTCGTAACCTATGTTCAACTATTCTCGCTCTTAACTTTAATTTATAAAACGTTAACTTAATTCTTGTATAATTTGCACAATGTTATGCATTTGCTTTATTATTAAAAATAAGAACACATAATTCTTTCGTCACTCATCATATATCTTATTAGATTAAAAGATAATGTTAAATGTTTAGTAAGCCAAGAAATTCTTAGATCTCTTAAGCATTCATACACTTCTATTGGAATACCATTAGGTCCTACTATTTTTCCATACTGCATTTTATTTAAAGGTGCATTAACTTCTATGTTACTAATACGACAGTGAAAATTAAAAAACTTTATTATTATTTATGATATTAAGATTACTAAAGTTAATCATATTTTCACAATATTAATTAAAAAGTTTATCAAAATAGCTTACCTGCCTACATTGAATATCCTCATCTAAGAAAAGTACTATTTGATTTTCATCTTCAACACATTTAATTTAAACTAATTTTTTACTTTTTCTATCTCTTTATTGGATGAGTTTATACATATATTTTTCACCATTTTTAGGATCTAATGTATTATAAAATAATTAAAAACATAATTTTTAGTATCACAAATTATTCTCTTAAACTCCCTATGAGCCCCCTTATATTTTTTAGCATTCTCGAAGCTTTTGTATTTAAATTAATTTTCATAACATAATTTTTTATTATTTATTTATTTTTTCCATTATTATTCCACCACCAACTATTTCTATTCATGAAATTTTTTTCTTTCCATTTTCCAGACACATCTTTTGTAATTTACTTAATAATACTCATTACTTTATCTCACATAGTATTAGCTTCTTCATGAACATCCCACATCATAAGATCTTTAAGTTTACTCATAATACTAATTTTATCTGTGTCTTTTAAGCATCTCAATCTAAGTTGAGTTTAATAATTTCATCGTATTTTTATCTTTCAACTCTTTTTCTAAAAATTCAAAACTAATAATCGATGTTGTGTATTTAAATTTTTAGTTGAAATAACCTTACAATCATTACAATCTCAATGATCTATTATTCTTAAAAGAAATTAATCGATTTATATTTTATTAGATCCATTCTTACAAGTGATAATATGTTTTTTCCTTCTATATATATATATATACATACATACATACATACATATAAAAATATGTATATAACAACGGGTATATTTTGTATATATATATATATATATCTAAAGTAATTATACATGTTTTATCACCATATAGTGGACAAAATATAGAGTGGCACGCGTCGTCAGAACCTGATATTTGAGATAGAAAATTTTAATCCAATGATGTTAACACGCTGTTCTTATTCGACTAATAACTTCTCCACACTAAAAAATAGCTAATAATCCGCATTAAGAAATGAATTGCCTGCTTTTTCGTCTACGCTGTGTCTTGGTTCCTAATTTAGTATTATCTACGACGAAATTGATGTGCCTTCTTCTTTGGCCTGCATCAATAATTAATCACATAATTTACATTGTGGGTATTAATTATAGGAACATTTACATACATACCACCAAATTCTTATGTATTTACATGTCTAACAATTAAACCTTTACTTTTTTTTTGAATTTATACCACCCTCCTATTAAAGATACCATTTCATTAACTTTTAAAAAAAGGTAAGATATATGTTTTGATTTATAGATAAGATGGAGAAAATTTTGCGTACGTAGAGTTGCGTATATTTCAAGCCTTTCGGAGAGTACAACTAGGTTACACTTAAGTTACAGTAAGAATTATAAGGGAGGTATAACCTAAGTGTAACATAGTTGAACTCTCCGAAAAACTTAAATGTACGCAACTCTGCGTACGCTTTTCGTACGCAAATATTTTTAGATAAGATGACATGTATGTAAGAATTAGAATTTAAATGTTTGATATGTAAATACATTGGAATTGAGGGGTATGTATGTAGATCTTCCTTGAAAATAATTAGGGTTAATCGGACCGACATTTTGCACGTCTAAATGTTAATTTCAATTTTTTTTAAAGAAAAGATAATGTGAGTTTTGGTTGGTAAAATGTTTTTTTGTTTTTTAAAGGTGCTACTTTTAATAATGGAAAATATAAGTTAAATTATAAATACTATTTTATTTTAATTTTGAATGTTTAATTAATGGGAGACAATGTAATTAGCTCATCATATTTTTTTTTATATTTACTTTTTTATCTAGCGCATGAAAATGGATGCAAGAAAAAAAATAAATAATAAATAAATATAAAAATATAAAACATGTTTGGTTAGATATTTTTTATATTTTTAAAGAAAAAAATTTATTCTTTTTTATAAAATCGTAGGGTCCACGTGCGCTCTAGTATTAAATTCAACTGTCCATGTCGCATATGACGTCTTCCTTGCTCTACCATACAAGAAATATTATCTGTGGGCGGGTAGGCGGCAGCAAGAGTCGCCACCTGCAGTGGGTGGGGCCGGCAGAGACTATAATCAGGGGTCGATAGCGAGCAACGCTAGAAGAACCCGAGGGCGGGCGGGCGACAGCGGCGCGCACACAGCGACATTGGGGTACGACTGGCAGTGACGGGCAGCTGCGGGGGGCTAGGCTAAGTGTTGTTTTGCTGTTTTAAAAACATGCACAAACATGTTTTTTTTTTAGTATTTTAAAAACAAAATTGTTCTCTCAAAAAATAAAAAATATAAATTGATCCTAAACAGCCCCTAAACTTTTATATTACATCAAAAATATTACTACTATAACTTAAAAAAAATGAAATTCAACTTTTAATGCATTAGGTATAGCAACATATTTTTAAAATCTAAAGGTTAGATATAAGATATGTAAATACATATGAACTGAATGGTATTGATGTAAATCTTCCAAAAATAACGCTATAATAACACAATTCTGTTTGGGGCAGCTGCAGCTTATTGGATAATCTGATTAAAAATAATCTGCTCATAAGCTAGGTGTGGTGTCTATTATAATTTTTTTTTTTTTTGAAAAATGCCACCGCACCTAGATAGGTGCGTCGTGAAAACGTTGTTTTCAGCATTTTGAAAACACATAAGCTGCCAAAACGCAGTTTACCCAAACAAGTCAGGTGCGCATTCAAAACGCCACCGCATCAAATAAGTTGCCCCAAACGGAGAGTTTGCATTAAAAAAACAAGCAAGGTGAATACTGTAAATCTGTAATAAAGCTAAAGATTGATACAGATTCTCTTAAATGATTATAGAATTGGGGCTCTTTCAATAATGATAAGAAAATTTAAAATATGCGACTCAAAAAGATGATTTTAGAGATTTAATTTTCTTGTGCTTCCGTCTTTCAACCCATGATTTAGTTCTCATATTTTAATAATTCAGTATAATTAATATGGATATAATTAGATTATTTTTCTCAAAAATAATACATAACCAGTTTAAGATAATTAAATGAAACCAATTCCATCTTCGAAATAAATTAAATGGCGAGAAGTCGAAAATTTTCACTTGTGCGAGTTTGCTTGTTTTGGGCGTTCTAGCGTTCCAATGTTTCTTAAGAGGCACCCAGGCGAGCGCACTAAGCATTGGGAAGTCCAGCGCCCGCTCAGAGCACAGCTGCGTTGCGAGTTGCTTGCGTGCAGGTTCAGAAACAGGGTGGTCAACATTCCAGCACCGAGGAGGGGAGCAGTAGCACCCGAATCATGACTTCAACCCCAATGCGTGGAAAGACAACGCTTGGGAGTGACGTTATGATGTCAGGAGCATTTTCTTTTTAGTTAGGGATTGAAGCCCTAGTTTCCATATGAATTCGGGCTCTTTTAGAAGTCTCTTGACAACATACGTAATAAGTTCAAAGTTGCGAGTTTGCGAGCCGAGGGTTAATTTCAGTGAACCCTTTTGTGTGGAAAAACTAAAACCTGAATCACTATATCTTCGAGTAAGCGCATAACTTTATTTTAACATAAATAATAAATTTGAATGATGTTATATGATAAAAGTATTATATTTAAATTTTTTTATCTAAATATTTAATATTTTTATAACCCTTTCTTCGATGTTTTGCACTCTTAATGTTTTTTTTTTATATCTGGAATTTCTGATATTAATATTATTTTCCCAGAGAAAGATCAATCACATTTTAACATGATGAAAGGTTTTGGAAAATGACTTGTAGAAAAATGAATGCAACCGTAGAGCCAGAAGAAATTCAAACAGCTGTAATTTGGAATTTTTCTATTTAGAAAATAGAGTTTAACAACACTTTTTTAATTTAATCATGATAAATTTTATAATTATTAATTCAAATTTTAGAATATTGGATCCTGATTTACCTGTAAATTCTCGCCACCAAAGAAAAAATTTAAACACGAACTTTTTTGACATACGAGAATATGGAAGAAATGGGGATCTCTTAATCGTATTACAATGATCAAACACTTCTTAGGTGGTTAACTTATACGTTACAAATCAAGTTATCATCCGTCTATCTTTTAGACTTCTTCTGACAGGGTGTTATAATTAATATTATCCTCATAATGAAAAGTGTTCCGTAGGAAATGTCTTTCCTCATATTTAGCTTTTGGTGAAGCCTCTATTGCTCAACTCAGTCATAAGATGAGTTGATCTTTTCAGGAGAGTTGGCCCCATGAGGAGTTCGGCCAATTTGGTCGTCGTATGAGTTGAACTTCATTGAGGAGTTATTAAGTCACATTAATCTGATGGAACATCTATGCGTTGATCACTACGGACAAGTTATTAGTTATAGCTCGATTGAGTCGATCAGTAGCACAGATCTAGTCGACTAAATGTCTCTAAGCTTAGTCCATGAACCTTCAGCCATATAAATTAATTCCACAACAAATTTAATATATGAATAATATATCAGTTTTTATGGCACACCTTAAAATAAATTTAGTTACTTAATAATCAATTTAGTTAAATTTAGAATATCTTGACCTAATTTATTTCTCGGAATTTAATTTCTGGTCCGATTCAAAATCCTCAGGCCGAACACATCAAAGCAGTTGGAGACTACTAGATTTATTTTTAAATCAACAAAATATATATATATATATAATATATATGTAAAATACTCTAATTTTTCATACTACTTTCCAAAAATCACAGTTTTTTTTTTTTTTGATGAGAAATACAACTCTTATTGAAATCAAATTTGTGATCAATCAGATCCTAGATATAAAGCATATGACGGACAAAAGAAACTGAGAAAGAGAAAAAAAAAGAGTAATACAAGTTTAGATAAAAAGTCAATCAAGTATTTTTTTATCGTAAAAATGATCTCTTGTTTATAAATTTAAGAGCTACCCAATATACAATTAAATGTTTGTGCCTATTTTATTAGAGTGTTAGAAATTATTATTACACATTTTTATATTCATAACCGCTTTTGGGCGCTTTTTCCTATTCATAGCCGCTTGAATAGGGGCATCTGATGACCCAACAACCTTATTGCTCGAACAGATGGAAGCTTTTAGTCGGTCGAAAGACGTACGACCTCCTGAAAGGTCTCTGGTGAGCCCTTTTAAAGGAGAATTTGAGAATTGAGATAAATTGGGCCGTCATGCAGGGGGGTGTACCACCGTAATCTAACGGTAGTTTTTCTTGGACAAGGAACCTTCCTAGATGGTCAGAGAAGCGCTCTGTGGTGGGCCCTTTGGCTAATTTATGAGTTTCATATTCGAATGATAAGGGTTATGATCATAAACAACTATCTCTGGATTTGGCATCCCATAAGAAACAAATAGTAGAAGGGCCAAAGAACTTATCTGAGTCGTCTAACTCAATTATGCTCCAACGTGAAACTAGCATCCAGATATAAGTGAGCACCACTTGTGCAACGGTTCTTTCCCCTGCACCAATACATAAATTGTAGACTCAAGAACAAGTCCAGGTGGTTGCCGAAGCACAGATTTCGCTGCATGGGGAGATAACTGCCTTTTCATCGATAAGTGGGACAAGCCAGACAGTCATTTAGCCACTTCTCACTAGGTGTTTTCATCTTTCTCATTGTCTGAAGTGGATCAAATCCTTGTTATAAGGAACCTGATCCCTTTTGATTGAATGAATTTGTTATTGTTTTTCAATACACTTAATTACTCCTGCACATGAGACCATCCAAATCATCAACTCGTCGATAATGGGAACCGACCATTCTTCTGTTCTAGAGGTGACCGAGAGATCGTCAGCTCTGACCCGTGACAGAGGTGCATCCGATTGTCTGTTTATCTCTCATGAGAACATCGAGAGGGAGACTGATGGTTGGTGAGGTCACCAATGTCGTTGGCTCGCCAGATGGATGAGATAGTGGGGCTCCTTCACCCAGATATAAGGGTTGCATAGTGAGGTGGCCATAAGGACTTAAAGGAAGAACTAGTGACCTTTCACAAGGATCACATGGTAGAGTTAGCGACCCTCCAAGAGAGCATGATGACTCCCCGGATGGAATTGACAGAAGTCTGGGTGACCCGTTCGATCCTCTAGGTTTGGGCGAAGGAGGAGAGTGCTGAAAGATTTAAGTTTGGGGTGTGAGCCCTGTATTAGTCAGGTTAGTCATGGTCTTGCATCGGTCGAGGCAGCCGAAGAACCTAGTGTAAAATATTTTTCATCTTGAATAAATAAAAAAATTTATTTCACAAATTTTCAAAATCTTATGTCATTTCCTTTTCTTGAGAAATGTGTTGATTTGATGTGAATTTTTGGAGATCGAGTTACAAATTTGCAGTATTTTGAATTCTCTGAGTATCATATATATAAGGGATGAGGTTAAGAAGTTTATGCGCTTTTAAAAACTTCATTTACTTTCCTTTCAGTTGTTTTTTTTTCTCTCTCCTTTGATCGATTCATTTCCATCAATTCTCATAGCTTCCAATTATTCTCCTCAGCTTTTTGGTTTAGTCCCAGTAAATGAGAAGTCTTTCCTTTTGTTGTTTGATGCGGATTTACTTGAAGAAAATTACGTTTAGAATAAGAGTATGATGCTCGAGAGTGTGGAGCTGGATACTAGGCGACCAATGATTTCTATGAGGATTTAATTTCTATGGGAAACAGTTTTGATGGGGACTTTCAGTACGCTTCTGTCCCAAGATTTGATCGATAATGAACCATTATGAAGTCATCCCTCACAAATAAATCCAAACTTAATTGCAATTGTCATAAACTTTGTGAAATACTGTCGTTGGATAGAGATCCCATGATATAAGAAGTTATTTTCTTATATGTTCTATTCCAAGGTGAAGCCCGACAGTTATGCCGCCTTTGAATCAACTCCGAAGTTCCATTTGGTCTAACTTAAGAACAGGATTAAAGATTGGAAACTTCATTTCCTCTACGATATTTGCCGAGACTAGGGGATCACTACAAGACTGATTGGAGAGTCGTAAAAGAAGAAGAAAGAAGTCTCACCATAGATTTTGGGATTTATGTCAACCGTAGCAAGCAAGCACCTGTCAGTAATTGAATATACTGATTATATGACAATGAAATGGGTGTTGCACCCCGCATGATTTGGTGTCATGACTCTAGAGTTGTGGGGCACGTCAGGTGAGGCAGAGGAGAGACAACAAACTGAGAAGATTTCTCGGCTTACACAGAGAAAGCCAAAGAAAAGAAAGGTTGTCGCTTCCAAAGTTTTTAGGGAAGCGATTAAGGAAGAAGTCAAAGAGAGCGATCAAACAACCATGAGTTTACCAGGTTTGAAACTCATGCACATTGTTTCTGAAAGAATAATTGTTATTCAAAACATTATCATCGGGAAATTAATTTTGATTGAAAAAAAATCAATTTTAATGAACTTAGGGAATTCAAGTGACCATCGCACAGAGGACAAACAAACTCCTAGCGTTCTTGGATTGGGGAGGGGGGTTGGGGTGTCATCAAAACTAAACGTGAACATATGGAGTACCTCAACCATCTTTATCAGATTTCATTTCATCACTCTGTCTGAAAGAGGTAAGGCCAGTCAGTACGAGGTCACCTACTAAATTGGCTAAAGAGATGAGAGTGAGGGCCTTGGAAGAAAGTCTAGCTTAAGAGGAAGAAATTTGACTCAGAATCTATCCCGGGGCATTGGTCAGCATTCTCTGAAGAAGATGTGCATTAGAGGAAGTGCAAGGCTCCTACTGATAACTATGTTACCTCTCTTCCTTTGCCTCTAAAGAAAAAAAAAAAAACAAAAGCAACAAAAGCAGAGTAATGGTTATTGATGGTTATTGGAGTCTATTGCAAGAGGAACAACCGAATGTCTTCCTTGGCTTGGACTTTAACTTCACCTTAATAAATGTGTTTGGGGATTTATTCCTGAAAGCTCCTAGAACAGTGAAGTATGTCGCGATCATCGCTGATGTTATTTGGTTGGAGGGCTTATAGAAGTACTTGAACAACCTCCGACCAAGAGGTCTCTGCCATATAGTTGACCGATACCAACTGTTGAGACTCGCTGCCACACATCATATTTCCTCCCTCTATCTTGAAGTAAGAGAGAGAAAGGAAGAGCATTGAAAGTAGAGGTGAAAGCAAAGTAAACAAAGGCCAGAGTGATAACAATTGAGGATCAGAAGGTCTTAGCATGGGTACTATTGGAGGAGGCTAAGATAGAGTTGGAGATCACGTCCGAGTTGGTAGCTAATTTTCAAATAAGATAATGCAAAATTGACAGAGCAGGTGGCCACAATATAGATGCCCGAAGATTTTCTTGACTCTCAAGTCTCACATCTGAAGATAGGTACTAAGTTGGCCATCAACCAATTCATTAGAGTTAGAATGGTCTACTTAAAGTACTATGATTTAGATGAATAAAAAACATTTCTCCGCTCCCTCTGCATTAGCTTAAAGAAAAAAGTCTGAGGGCGACAATGCAGACGTCAGATTGTCCAAGTTTCAGTCTGAAGTCTCCTAGACTTTGAAATTTTCTTTTTTATATGTAATTTAATCATTTTATGTGAAAAATTCTATCCAGGATGAAAAGACATGTAACCAAACTATTATATAATTGAAACACGACTTTCAGTCGACCTTTAATTGTGTTTTATTATTTTTTGGTTCTTTATCTGCTTCAGCCGATTATGATGTCACATTACTCGTCATAGTCATTTTAGTCAATTTCGATATTATTTTCTCCCAGCTCAACTCTAATATTGTACTTATCCCATTTACTCGGTCGTGTCATTACCTCGGATGATGTTAACCATTGAGACTTAACTGCTGTGATAATTTGTGTAGTACCATTCACGGAGCTTGTGGCTACTAGGCAAGGAACCATCTTTAACACTTTGTTTGGTGACACACTTTGCAATTACACAGCTATTTAGTTTCCTGACCAAAAACTTGACCCAGCTTCTTTAGGCGGCTATTGTGCAAAATGGATATGTTATATAGTTTATACACTAGGGATTTTATGCAAGTATACGCAATTACAGAGTTATTTAGCTTCTTGGCAAAAAACTAGACCCAATTTCTTTAGGCGATTAATGTGCAAAATGTATATGTTGGAGAGTATAAAATTTGATTCATAGTTTACACACTAGGGATTCTACGCAAGTATACATATCGTTCAAGTAATATAGAGCTCTAATGGAGTCCCGATTATCGATCCCATAAGGAAGTAAGGTAAGAAATCCCTTAGTCTAAGTTGTAGTATACTACCATCAGGTCTTAGCTTGGAATGCCAATTTAAGGTGTTTTCTAACAGCTACTCCTAAATAAAAACCTAATTCTAAAGTTAAACCTAATTAGATAAATTGATTTGGAGAATTTTGGGGTGTAAAACAATCTTTCTCTTGTGGTGACCTAGATAATGTGTAGGAATGAGATGCTAATCTAATGTGGCCAGTGACATTAGGAGCAAAAATCTAAATTGCCATCTTTTGAGTGTATAACGTAGCTCAGTTAACGTAGGGTCGATTCCTTAAAATAACAAAATTATCAAGGCGAAACTTCCAGCCTGTCACCCTAATGTCTCCTTTTCTTAATAGGCCTCTAATTGGCTTAATCTTAGATTTAAGGTATAGAGCCCTAGATCAAGTTGATTAGGAATCTAGCCTATCACCCTATAAACACCTGTTAGCACCCATCAACGAATATCTCCATAACATTGCGTTGAATCTTAGGACTTCTTTTCCTTTACCCATAAGTTCAATGTGGTTCCTCCTAGTTGTTAAAGCCACAATCCTCCCGTAACTTATGCGTTTACAATAAATTTTAACATACATGAAGCATGAAGTAAGAACCATCACTATGATATGAAAAACCTATTGTAACATGCATTCTAACATCTTAAACATTCATCCAATTCATTACAAAAGAAAAGTACAAGAAACAAAAGAAAAGTAATTACAAAAGAAAAGTACAAGAATTCTACTTTACAAAACACATGTCACACACAACAAAAAACTTCATTAAATCAAAACAAATTCACTAGATAAGTGTTTACAACAAGTACAAGATAATAAAGACAAAATATTTGGTTTTTTCCATTTGAAAGAAAGATGAAATTCCTTGAACAAAGTCTCATGTTAGTCCATGCAATGGTATTACAATCCTTTACAGATATCTCTTAAAATCCCCTTACCAATCTTTTTAGAAAAGGTAAACATCTACATTTAGACTCCTATCTACGACCTCTCAGCCTTCCTAGAGAATTCTAGGACTTAGAAATGCCAAAAAGTGTTTTTCCAAACATCTAAATCAGTCAAATAATTCCATGGCACGTGCAGAAGCGACGCATGGACAGTTCGGGCGTCTAGGCGTCGTCTTTTCTATTTTCTGGGTAGAGATTGGTTTTAGGGAGCAGAGATTGGTGCCTAGGCAACAGTTTCTGGCTCCTAAGCGCCACCCTACTAACAACACCCCCATTTGCTTCTGTTTGCCTATGTTTCGCTTGTTTCAGCTCCAATCCGCTCTAAGTGTTATGATTGCAAGATAAACATGAATGTGTGTACGTTGAGGGGCGACCTTTAATGTGTGTACGTTGATCGGACGACATGACATCGTTATCTGTCATTTTTTAGCTTTATCATCGAATTGAACAATATGCATCGTCGATTTATTATGGCGTGTCAACTCTTGGCTCTGGCCATGACCCTATATGATGACTCAAAATTAAGGTTGTAAAAAAAGCCCGACGTTCACGAGCAGCTTGTGCTCGATTCGTTCATTAAGCAAGCAAGTCGAACACTAAAAATTTTTTGAGCTTGATTTGTAAATGAGCCGAACAAAAATAAAGGATTTTTCGTTCATGTTGGGCTCATTTTGTCTTGAAATAATTAAATAATATTATTTATTTATATAATTTGTACATTAGTTTTTAATGTGAATTTAAAACATAGTAAATTAAATTATTTTTAAAAAATATTTGGGCGACCTAATTAAAAAAAATATATGTTTAGGTTTTAGAAATGTGAATACATAGGATTTGGGCGGTATGCACTTAATTACTTACGATTTGAGCGGTATGCCTGCAAATGTCGCTCAAATTAGCTTTATATATATAAATACGACAGGGCGATTGTCAGTCCCATACTGGAAATGACGGGAACATTTTTGTGCGAAGAACCTATTTAAGACAGAAACTAAGCTCGCGTCCTCACAAAATTTTGCATTTTACAAGTTTGAGCCAAAGGCGAGCTAATTCAAATTTATATCGAGCTGAACACGATTAAATTTTTCCTGAGCTCATTTCGAACAAAAATGTTTCATACGAGCCAAAGATGATTAGGCTCTATGGATGCTCATATTAGGCTAGTTTACACCCTTGCTTAAAATTTCTAAGCAAAGACCAAACAATCAAATGAAGAAAATTTATCAAATTTAAACTTTTAGCATTAATAAATAATAAATCAATTGTTTGTAAAAATCAATGTGTCGAGTGGTCTGAATGCGATTATCTCTAAAAATAATCTAAATAAATGGAAAGAATCACTAATATAAATAATTTAAATCAACTTAAAATAAAATGATTAAAAATGAGCCATTCTGCACAATCATACATTCATTCTGCGTATAACAATCAAAACACACTCATCACTACGCTGAGAAAAAAAAAGAAATTTTTTTTTTATTGTTTTCCTCCAATCTGATTTGGCATCTATAAAATGGAATCCACCCTGACGTTAAAGACGGCCTCTGAAGGTCTGCACGGGGAGCCGGAGCTTCTCCTCTATTCTTCCATCAAACAGCAGAAAAATGGGGATCTGCTGCCTCTACGCGCTCTGTCGGAGAACCTCACGTGACATAAAGAAACTAAAGACACTCCTCGGCCTCACCGTCTCCCGCCTCGCCCTCCTCCGCACCCAGCGTCAAATTCGCTGCGCCCAAGCCGAAGCTGATGTAGCCCAACTCCTCCTCCTCGGCCACCGTGATCGCGCCCTCCTCCGCGTTCGTCAATTTTGCCAAAGCTTTCAGCTTTTTTAATTATTTCCTCCTTTCTCTCAACTTGGTCAATTCTGCGTTGTATGTGCAGGCGGAGATGGTGATCAAAGAGCGCAATACGCTGGATGTCTTCGCCATGGTGGAGAGCTACTGCCACCTGCTTACAGAGCGCGCATTCCTCTTCCACAACCAGAAGTAATATTTCTGATTTCTATGCAGCGGTCTCATGGCGGAGATGGACTTACAGTGATATTTTGTGGAACAGGGAATGTCCGGAGGAGCTGCGTGAGGCTGCTGCTGGATTGGCTTTTGCGGCCTCACGGTGCGGTGATCTGCCGGAGCTGAGAGAGATACGCCGCATCTTCACGTCTAGATTCGGAAAGGAATTCACGACTGCGGCTGCGGAGCTGCGCAATAATTGCGGCGTCAGTGGTAAGGTAAGTAAGTCCCACCGAAGCTTAACTTGGTTCAATCATTTGCTTAATCATACGTCCACCGGAGATAATAAATTCTGAAGGAAAAGCATTCAGAATTTATCTCGGAATTGTTCTTAAGAATATATAAAGATGATTACAAACACGAGGAAATTTTTTTTTTTGATCCATTATTATTAACTTTTTCTTCTATCAAAATGATTAAGCCATATTTTTTAAAAAAATCAACAATAAACCTTTAGATAAAAAAATAAATGAAAGATTAACATACATATTACACAATTTCTACATATTTACATGTCTAACACCTAAATTTTAATTTTTACATAAATGCCGTTAGCTAGAGTGAGCATGTACTTCACTTTTAAGATGTTAAAATTGAAAAATTATTGCATAAAGACTCTTCATGCAGTTTTGGGGCACTGTTTGTACATCTGACAGATCTTGATTGAAGTCCAGATGTAAAACTGCATCAAAACTCCTGATGCACTAATTTCTCATTAAAATGATGATATTCTTCGTGTGATTTGTAGGATTTCCTTTATATAAATAGGAAAAGCAAAATTTGTACCTCAGATATGTAAATACATAATAATTGGGCACTGTTTTGTATGTCATATTAATCATAATTTGTTTAATTCTTTATTATTATTATTATTATTTTCAGTTGGTACAGAAGTTTTCTACAAGACAGCCAAGCCTGGAAATCAGGGCGAAAGTCACGAAAGAAATAGCCATAGAGAAAGGCATCAAGGTGGAACTAGCCGAACCTCCCGTGGACACTGAAGAGGTGATAACCTAAACTTCATACGAATCAGATCACCATCCATTCTTACATCCTAAAATCTTAACAAACATTTAGTTGATTCAGAACCCCAACCTTCAGAGGAAGAAGCAGCAGGCCAAAGCAGCAATGGATTTACCATGCACCGCCTGTGATCTTCACGACCTCCTGGAAGATGAAAAGCTCGAAATAATGGCTCAGAAGAAGTACAAGGATGCAGGAAGCGCAGCGCTAGCTGCCTTTGAGTCCGCAGCCTATGCAGCAGCCGCAGCCAGAACCGCTGTAGAACTCTACCGATCAGAATCAGAGAGAATTAGAAATCATTCCAGCAATCCCGGCAAGCAGAAGCCAGAGAACTGCTTATTCCCTTCAGCTTCATGCTGCAGTTCTATAGACCTCGGCTGCAGAGCCAGGAAGGTGAGTTCTCTCCGACATGACCTGGAGAATCCGAGAGGCAAAGAGATTCAGAACGAAATTGATGAGAGTAGTGATAGTGATGAGGAACTGATGAGGCTCGCCTCCAAGGCTTTGGTGCCGATGAACAGAGCTCAGAGCTTTGCAGGACTGAGAGAGATGGATCTGAAAGGCAAAATGGGCGATTTAGACTCTAAAAACGAAGATGGAGATAAGGAGGATGAGCTTGAAGAGGTGAATGAGATGGCCATTATAGCAGTGGTGGAAGCATCAAAGAAAGGAAACAGGCTCGCAGGAAATGGTTTTGAGAAGAAGGTTGAGGCTGAGCGGAATTCTTTGTCGAGGGCCAGTTCTTTCTCTGTCAGGACTCGAAGATGATATATATTAATATATACATTGGATAGTAGTTGCAGGCATGCAACATTTTTATGTAGATTTGATCCTGCTCATCTGTTGGGTTTTGATGCAGTAATAATGTATTAATTGCATATTTTGTGCTTATTGTTTCTTAGTTTTTATGCCATTTGTATTCATGGAATCATTATGTAGATGTATTAATAAATATGATAGTTGTGATGAGGTATTTGTTTGGCTCGATGCTTTTGTGCTTCTTATCATTGGACCTTAATATTTTCTCTACATTTGGAGGTATTCAATCTGAACGATTTGCAGCTCATAAAAGATGGAATATGATATAATTTGATGGCGTCCCTAAATCTCTTAATTTTTAATCTGTTATCTAATACAAACACAGCTTCAGCGCACGCGTCCATACAAAAAAAGGCCTGCTCGCCATTTTATGCCTTCTTTTCCCGCAAAGCTAAGGCACTGTTTCCATATATTTAATTCACTAAACGAACAAAAACAATATAAAAGCATGGATCGTAGCATGCATTTATAATCGGTAACGTTAAGACATTATTGGGCTTCCATATTTTTAATTTGTAATAGAAAGCAAGGAAACGTCTTCTTTAATGACATACTAATGGTGATATGAACATAAGACAATGCTGCCAAGTTATGGAGGTTGGAGCGGCACAAGTATCCATTGATGGAAGGAAACTTTTACATTTCATGCAGATAAATTTAGGAGTAATTAAAATTTGATATTTTGTTATACTTTTATGCAAATAAGTTTTTTGAAGGTGCTAATTCTATACAGGCTTTCATAATTCTAAAATGGTTGATTTAAGGGTTTAAAATGGAAGAGTTTTAATAAATCCAAAATCCCTCGTATTATAAAAGCTAACAGGAATGAATCCAACTGATATATTCAGTCGAATGTATCCAACCATCTGTGGAGATGTGTATCAATTCGATATTTCCAGTCGAGCAGACCCACCCTACAACAACTAAATAGTTTTGCATTGGTCAAATCGAATGCAAATAGAAGGCAAATTTGACGATATTAAAATTTTATTGTCGAATTTACGTCTAATTTATGTTCATATTTTTTTTTGCGGATAAAACGGGGATCGGTATTGCTAATTACATCAATTTTCAGTTGAAAGTTTCCGACGAAATAAATTGTGTCATTTTTTGCATCACAGTAAGATCAGCTTTGTTTAGTGCACACGTGAGTTGAACATTGCCTCTGAAAGCATCGGACAAAAAATATTATCGTTGTATTACATTGATTTTTTAGGCGGATAATATCAATCAATAGCGTAATATTTTTTTCGATTTAACACTGAATTTTTCGAAGCAAAATGGACGGTAATTCGAAGCTATTGAAAAGGAAGTGAAAAAAATTCATATTTCTTATTAATTTGGAATATTTTTTTAAAACAAAATTTATTTAGCGTCTGAAATAAATAAAATATGTAAGTTTGTGCATCATAATGGAATTGAACACGACCTATTACGAATTGAAATAATTAAAATATGCAAGTTTGTGTAGTTCAAAATCAAATCGAACACGAGCTAACACAACGAACACGAACTAACACAAACATATTTGAACATAAATTAAGCTAAACGCGGATAAGAGACATTCACGAGCTCATTTTGAACATTAAAAATCTCGAACGAGCCAAACATGAGAAACAAGCAATGGGCCCATTCATGTTCGACTTGTTTACACCCCTAACTGCTACTAACTATTCAATGTATCCAGTCATAATTTTTTACTTTATCATAGAATAAACATTCGATGTATCCAATCATATTTCTCTCTTTCACATAAAATAAATATTTGATGTATTTAATCATGGATATCCAGTCACATTAAAAGCATAGAGTCACATTTCTCAGCAGTGCCTCAAAATTTTTTTTTTAATAATATGTTAAAGGTCCATCTACAATGGACAGCTTTGAAAGCTCGGCTGGAAGGTTGGTTTCAAAGAGCCGCAATATAAATCATTCCATGATGTAGTCCCTGAGAATAGAGTTCCATCATAAATTTCTCCTCCATTTTTCCATCCTATTGTAGAAATAATTTCAGTCAAAAACTGTCAAATGGCAATATCATGTATATATGAAATTAGCTCACATATTTCCAAAAGCATCCCTTCCTGCAGTATGAGGAGTCCAATATACTTCAGCACAACCATTCAAAGTTCAGTTATCTAGGTGAAACCCACTACAGACCTCACTCTCAGGCGATGGAAAAGGACACAAAAACATCTAAATTGCCGCTCGGAATTGGAATAAATCATAGCTCAGATAAAAAAAATAGAATGAAAAAAAAAAAAAAAAAGTGTGAATCGGCCATCCACTAAAAATCAAGCACCTAACTTCACAAGATTTAAGAAAACCTCAAATGCAAACCCCCACACACTCTTGAGAAATCCAAAATTCTAATTCCATAGCTCATAGCTTGAGGCCTAGTTTTCGTAGCAGTTATAGGCTGTATCGAGCCAATATGTTGAATTGCATCCTCAGAAAGCGGCTGGTTGAGAGAATTAACTTCTACAATGAAATTAAATCTACAAAACCCTGCAAATATTATACTGAGATAAGAGTTTCATTGAATGCTAACTTAGGAATATAACTGAAACAATGAATTGCATATATAGAGATGATTTTCTGGTGCCCTTTGGTTTTTGCCTCCTTAGTGTTTCACTCTCAAAATATAAATTTTAATCTTTATGATGTTGGCAAGAAAAAAGAGCATAATTGCAAACATGCGGGAAGAGGAACATTTGTTTATCTAAAATAGAAATTATACGAGAAGTGAAAATTGACTCACCCAACATCATGGAGCAATTCGAGAATCACTCACCTATTATATTGGGAATGCATTTATCCAAGTAAGAGGATTCTCTTACCAGCACATCTTTTGCTCACTCAAAATAGTCCATCTTAAGCCTTTTGCAACACCAAATTGAACTACGTCTCAGTAATGAGGTGATTCTAAATGAGGTGATTGATGCTTGAGAACTATAATTAATTAAGGTTATTGGTAATTTTTTGTCGAGAAACACTACAAATATTAATTAAAAACATCATTATTCTCCATTGCATGGAAAAAATTCGGTCCCAAATTTGGTGTATGGTGAAGCACCTCTTTAATTATGGGTTAGCAATGCCATTGTTGAATCGTAACTTGTCTTTCAGAATACATGCCCCGAAAGTTAGAGCTGATAGGAGAGAAGAGAGTAGGAGTCGAGAGATAGAGAGAGTGTGTGAAAAGTCCCTTCATTTATGTCTTGACTCTTACTTATAGAGGTTTAAAAATATAGTTACGGAAAAGGGAGAATAGTCATAATAATCGCCCAAATAACTGAATCAAGGTGTCTGTCATGTGAAAAATACATTATAATACAAATGAAAGATAATGTTATCGACCGCCAGATCCTTTCGCTTTGGTTGGTCATTTCAATCTACCATTTTTCATTGTACAACAACTGGTTTCTTTGTTCTTACTGGAAACAATAAGCCAGCTCAAGTAAGGCTTGGATGACCAAACCGCAATACGATAAAGTTATTTCTTTTTTGACTGCTTTTAAACAAGTATTGTTTCAGCATTTAGATAGAAAGAAAAATAGAGTTGCACGTGTTTGTGCCCATAGTGCTTTACTTGATAGTTTTTTGTGAGGAATGTGGACTCCCCCCGCTTCCTCTTTCCTTTTATTGATTTTGATCGGGCCCATGTTTTGTCAAGTTAGGCCCCTTTTGTACTTTTTGTAATCCTTTATGTTATAGTAATGCAAAATGCACATTTCAAGCGAACAAGTCTTGGTGGCTTTGGAATTTTCTTTTCTTTTAAACTTTAAAAATTTCTATTTTTCCATGCGCCACAACATTGTAACAAGGCCGCTCATATTTGTGCTAAGCATACCCATGCTCTTAGTGGTTCTTTTGTTTTGATGCATGTATAATGATAGGAAACTTTCTATGATACTTGTAGATGACATATCTTTTTTTTTATATATCATAAATGCATACATGCATAGTTTTTTTATAACACTTTTGATATATTAATGCAAATACACATTCCCGGAAACAACTCTCGGCCTTATTGACCACCTTATTATTTGCATGACAATATTTCTTTTGTTCTAAGCATAGACCGAACTTCTTTTATTTATTTTTTATGTTGGTAGCAGCTGCTTAACTTTATTGCGTGTCTAATTACATAAGATTTTACTCATCTTTATACTGAAATTTTAAAGAGTATATTAACTGCACGACAATACGTTCAACAAGTGTCTTTACTGTCCTTCCATCTATATATGTAGCCTAATATTTTAATAGTTATAACTTTCTTATTTATTCAAAGGATGATCCAGACATACTTTGCATTTGTCCATTGAACTATTTACATGGTTCTCTTTTTGCTCTTTGATCACCATAACTATTTTTATTTTACCAAAACTCTTTTAAATTGCAGATTTCGACTCCGAAAAAGAAAGAACTGTTATTGATGAGCAGGGGCTCAGGATTGCTGAAAACCAGGAGATTATTCAGAAGAACAGGCGGAAGCTTGCAGAGAACACTCGAGGTATGGTAATTTTCTTGAGACATGTTTCTATAGGTATCTTGCAATCTTCCTTTTTGTAGGAACTATGTAATTATGTACTTGGATGTTTCTCGTAAAAAAAGTACTTTGAGCGGTTACTCTCCTAAGGAATCTGACTTCATCAAATTTTACCTCTTTACATTTTTCAAGAAGGCATCATCAACTGAAAAGCTCAACTTGTTTAACTCCTTACTATAGGGCTATCTAGAAGAAGTTGATAATCTAACTAAAAGAGCCAAATTTGGAGAAAATGCTTTCCTTAACATTTATCAGAAACTTTATGAGGCCCCAGATCCTTATCCCGTTCTTTCTTCTATTGCAGTTAAGTGTTATGGTTTAGCGTTTCCTTTCTTGTTTTCCCATTGACTTGTAAACCTTCATCCTTATTTGCACTGAGACATGTCCAAAGCACCTTGAGTTGTGTTTGTTTATCAATAGGAACTAAACTTTAAGGGTCTATTCTCATCTTTAATCATCTAATTAAATGTGAATAAGTTCTTACTTTTTTATTCTCCTCTCTTGATTGCTACAGAAGCAAGAGCAAAGACTATCAGAACTAGAGTCTGAAAATCAAAAAATGAAACTTGAATTAGAAGAATATAAAACTGAAGCAACACATTTAAAGAACCAACAAGCTACGATGAGACGACTTGAAGAGCGGAATCCACAACTGGAGCAACAGGTTAGGGAGCTTTCATGTTTGACTCATTTGCTTAACTTATTTTCTTGGTTACCACTTTCTCTACAATTATTATTTTTGATTTATTTGTAACCTACAATTGATTGTTATATTTTAACTTGGAATGAATCGATTTGATTCGGGAAATCCTTGTTCACTGTGGATTTCTAGCATGAAGATTACTTGGATGGTAATATTATATTGCATCCAAACAACATTTAACTGTGTTCGTTCATTAAAGAATAAAGGCTATCTGCAACCAATATAAAACATCTTTACGTCTTGTGATTTGAAAATATGATCTCTAATGGGTACTTAGATGGATGAGAAGGTCAAGGAGATTGTTGAGATCAGGCAGGGAAGCCTGGCTGAAGAAAATCGGCATGTCCTAAAAAACATCTAACCCCTCTCACAGTAGTATGAGGAGGTAATTTAGCGGCAACATGAATTTTTACCGGACCTACTTCCATGTTATTTTAAAAAAAATTATGCACAAATACAATTTCTTCTGCAACCATAAATTAACATTTTTCTCAGTTTAAAACTAAATTTGTCTTTTCACTCGTTCTCAAATTTTTTTCTAAATGATTTAAACATGATTCAAATGAAGTTCTGAACACAGAAAAACCATCCATAAGAACTTCTATCCATTTTTCAATTAGATCATTAAAAATTGACATCATACATATTTGAAATGTTGTAAGTGTTGACCTCACTTTTGTGAGAAACTATTTATGACCCATTTTGAGAAAGGAAGTCTACCAATATTGACCTCCTAAATCTCATCAAGGGTCATTCCCCTAAGGTCTAGGGCAAAACCCTAATAAAGCCTTTTTAACCCAAATCTTCATGACATCCTAAAATAATCATGCAAATGACATTAAACCCTAACTTGGGGGCCCATTGACCATACTGGTCAATCATTGACCTAAAGGGTCAAATTTAGTCAAGATGGTCAATCCATGACCTAATGACCAACCCATTGACCATATTGGTCAACCATTGACCTAAATGGTTAAATTTGGTCAAGATGGTCAAACCATGACCTAATGACCACTCATTGACCATACTAGTCAACCCTTGACCTAAATGGTCAAATTTGGTTAAGATGGTCTATCCATGACCTAATAACCACCCCATTGACCATTTTGGTCAACCCTTGACCTAAATGGTCAAATTTGGTTAAGATGGTCAATCCATGACCTAATGACCACCAAATTGACCATACTGGTCATCCCTTGACCTAAATGGTCAAATTTGGTTAAGATGATCAATTTATGACCTAATAACTTAAATGGCCAAATTTGGTGAACATGACCAAACCAAGACATACTACTAAGACTAGTGAACCCCATCATCAACCCATCCATGTCAAAGTTGGGTAAGTCACATTTGTCAACCTTGGACCAGAATCGGTCAACTCTGGTCAATTATGGTCAACATTGGTCAAATTTGGTCAAAATACTCAATTTTGAACCAAATTGATAAAATTGGTCAAATGGTCAACTCCTAAAATCATTTTGACCAATTTGTGGGTTAATATTATAATTTTATACAATTTTAATTAATTACATAATTAATTCAAAATGAAATTATAAGTAAATAACCCAAAAGTAAGTGAAAAATTATGACATCATACATGACATCAAAAACCAAAAATTGATTTCCATACATGACATCACCTAATCCACTCCTCTCACCATGGTTAAAACTCATCATAACCAAGTCATGGAAATGATGGAAAATCAAGCTTAGGTGTCATCCTTCCATGAGTTCATTGAATGAGCTTGTGGATCACATAGGGGAGGTTAATTCAGCCAGCCTTATCTAACTCCCAAATAATCCAATAGAGGCAAGCCAAAGTTTGAAACCAACCTTCACCATAGTTGGGTCTAATGATGGTTAACCTTGGGAGAGTCAATTGGACTTATCCTTTAGCGGAAATCTCATCCATAAGACATCATTAGGATGTTAACACCTTCCCCAAATGATATTTAATCTTATTATGTTTACTATATAGTTCATCCAATTAATACCCTTATGTTCAGTGAATCATAATGTTTTGATTATCTCTTAAGTGGGGTAACCATCACTTGATATCTCACTTAAGGATTATATAGGTAAAGTCCTTTTGAGGGCAACTTGACTTTAATTAATTAAATGATTTAATTAATTTGATGTTTAAGGATGGTTTTGTAGTGTTTTGAAAGGTTTTAAATTAATCACGGTTAATTCTCTAAACATCTTTGAACAAAATTTTGGTTAAGCCTAGTTCACTACTATGCCCTTAAGATTTAGTGGGTAGGTTTATGGTTAAAAAAAAGATTTTTAATATTCATATTTTAAATCCTTATCATGAATTATTTTCAAAACCATTAGTTGAGGGTGTAAAATCAGTGAGTTATGATCTTCTAAAATCAAACACCTCACCTTAATATCTTCCTATTTAATCATTCTTCCAAATTTTATTAACTTGAAAAATTATAAATTTATTCTTTATGAGATTCAAAGTGATGTTGGTTTCTACCACTTATCTCTTTTATGTTTCAATCATCAGGATATGTTATTTAAGATCATTTATTGCCCACTTACCCTCTTGATTAGGCCTAAATATTAATTAAAGCTTTAAACTTTAAAATTTACCCTTTTTCCCCTAAGGCCTCAATACCTTAGAATTCATTAAATTAGACTCAAATGACTTAGAAATATTAGGTTACCTCACTCATGGGTTAATTAAAACATCAGAGGAGAAAGATTTGATTTTTCCAAATTTATTTAATTTTATAGTTATTTGTAATACAAAATAGGAATTTTTAATGAAAATTTAATAACTCCCTCAAAATAAGACTTTTATCTTTAAGAAAATTATTGGAGGTTCATTTAGGTTAGAGGACCACTTTTACCAATTTTCATGATTTTTAGAGATTTAATTTAATTATTAGAATTATTTGTTGGTTTTGAGTATTAATTATTTTTAGAATTATTTGTTGGTTTTGAGTATTAATTAAATATAAAATAATATTTAGATGCAAAATTAAGTTTAATATTTTTATTAAATCCCTCTGAGTCCATGGAACTCAAACAAATAAATTTCATATTTTTGTGACTTATGTTTTAATAATTAGAATTATTTTAGTGCAAAATTAGGGAAAATTCATTTTTAAGCCTTTTAAAATTAATTTCTTAACTTAGAAAATTGGGAAAATTATTTTTATTGGTTCCATATAGGAAAACTAAATGTGATATTTTAGTGAGTTTTTACAATTTTGTGATTTTTAGGATTTTTAATTGATTTTTAATTATTTGAAGGCTTAAAATTAACTAAAAAATGAAGTGTTTATTTTTATTTAAGATTTATTTTTCTTAGGTTCCTCTGTTTATAAGAAGCTCTAAAAACTAACTTTTGTAAAATTTTTAATTGTATTTTAATTATTATATTTATTTTAATGCCAAAAATGTCATTTCACTTGATTAATACATTTAAGTGACTAAATTAACTCCAATTAACTTGAAATTTTCATGGGGAGCTTCCCTGACATTAAATTACAGTGTGGAATAGTTTTTATGCCATTTACATTCATAATTATTCCAAATGAATTTTAGTTCATTTTTTTAGGGTTGGTGGCAATTAAGATTATTTTTAATGAGTTAAGTCAAGTTTATATTTTTACTAGGGTCCTCTGACCACATTGAACATACCAAAACTAATTTTGTATTTTTTTATGAGTATTTTAATTATTATAATTTTTATATCAAAATAAGGACCATTAACTTGAAAATTAGACATTTATGCCTAGAGATCTCCCCTAACCATGGAAAAATCATGGAAAAAATTCTAATAACATGTAGAATCAAAATCCAAAATCCTAAGTCATGGTGAAATTTCTATGCAAATGGAGAGTTAAACCAAGGAAAACACTATTTAGTTAATTAAAAATAATATATGCATCAAATTGTTGGCATCAATTTTTGATGTTATGTGTGTCCAAGACGTCTATATTGCCTAAGGAAGACTTCCATGTCGTTAACTCTTCGTGTGCGGGCTAAAAATGCGTAAATTATCATTTTGAACTCGATTACTAAAAAAGTGGTCTGAACAACCCCGAATAATGAAACGGACCACGCGAGTGAGTCCGGAACGTTGATTCCACTAAAAAAGGGGGTTCGTTGCACCACAATTTCGCGGGCGAGGTAAAAATGTGCAAATTATCGTTTTGACCCAAATAGCTAAAAAGGTGGTCTGAACGATCCCGAACGATGAAACGGACAGTGCGGTCGCGTCCGGAACGTATTTTTTTGCAAAAAAGCCCCTCTCTCTCTCCTCTCTCCTCACTCTCTCCTCTTCTTCTTCTTCTCCTTCTTTTTTTCCTCTCCTTCTTTTTTTCTTCTTATTTTTCTCCTTTTTTTACTTCTTCTTCTACTCCTTCTTCTTCTGATTTTATTTTTTCTTGGCTCCCACTCGACCTCGCCGGTGACTCCTCGTCGCCGGCGAAACTCGGCGCCGCCGTCTCCGACATCCCTTCATTCTCCGCATCTCCTCACAGCCAACTTCCTCTCCTCCTTCTTCTTTTTCTATTTCTTCTTCTTCATCATCATCCTCATCTTCTTCTTCTTCTTCTTCTTCTTCTTCTTCTTCTTCTTCTTCTTCTTCTTCTTCTTCTTCTTTCCCTTCTTCTGAATTTTTTATTTTTATTTTTATTTATTTTATTTTATTTTATTTTTTTTTCTTTCTTTTTCTTCTTCTTCTCATATTTCTTCTTCTTCTTCTTTTTCCTCTTCTAATTTTTCTTCTTTTTTTTATTTCTTCTTTTTCTTCTTCTTTTTTCTTTTTCTCGGCCAACTCCGTCAACCCCGTCAACCTCGATGAATTTTCTTCACCCCGCCGGCTTTCACCTTGCCGGTGTTGTGTTTCGTCGGAGTAAAACGACGAAGAAATACGTCAATTTTTTTGGGGCTTTCTCCTGCGCCTCCTCCGCTTTCAGCATTCACCGTCGAAAAATTAGCATCCGTCACCTCGCCGGACAGCGAGCGTTGCCACTGTTCGAGGAGGCACGTGCGTATTTTACCTTGTGGGTTCCCCT
>NW_018164992.1:3043184-3096871 GCF_001263595.1 Phalaenopsis equestris | reverse complement strand
ATGATAATATGAAGCGAAATTCCTTTTATCGAGAGTATTCTTGGGTATCCCCCAAGATGTAATTAACCAGTAGGAACACGTTCCTCTGGGAGTGCTCTTGACCCCAGAACAGGTACATACACCTGACTCTCTGGTTATGGGTAGTCTATGTAGATACTTCTTTCGCGGATATTGGTTTAAGGTGCCTCTGCCCGATCTTGTTTGGGCGAATATTCTTAACATATCCTTGCGAGGTTTATCGCACGTAGACTCTCCATGTTTTACTTTTTCTCTTGTTTGTGACTTTGTCGTATGTCCCTTCTTATTCGGTTCCTCTCCTTCTCAAATCATTTATATGGTTCGGGAGGGAGATTTATTCGAATGGGGGAATTATACGACGATCGACAAACTGGCGACTCCTTTTAAACATAAAAAAAAAGAGAAAAATGAACAAAAACACAAATAAACTTTAAAATAATTCCATGTTTTTCTCCACTCATCACTGAGTAACATGGTTATTTTATTTTATTTTTCTGATTTTTCTACACAAAGTTATGCATTTTTGAATTTATGGGCATTAAATAAATCCAAAAATAGACCTATTTTTCTACTTAAACCAGTCAGTGCTGACTCGATCCTCGTACGCGTAAAAATTTACACACGGCATCCTCTGGTTCGGCGCCGCCATCCACGAAAGCCGCCTCGTCAGCCCGCGGTCCGTCCCAGCTTCTCATCCGGCACGATCAGAACCGTTCAACCGATACACGCTTGACCAAAGAAAAATATGTTGAGATTTTCATACCTATTTTACACTGATTTTGATGATATTGCACTTTAAAGAAGAGTATTTTTGATGTTTTGTTGCAGGTATGATGAATTATGGTCATTGGAGCAAAAAGATGCAAAAATGGTGCAATTTGGAGCAAAAATAAGCAAGAAATGATATTTTGCCCTATTAACTTTCGATAAGTCTTTGGATGCTTAATCTCTTTTACACTTCTTGCATATTTTTGAATGAGATTACACTTTAAAGGAATGTTGTTTTCATGCTTATTTTGTAGGGTTATCTGTTAGGAACGTAACTCAACTGAAATGAGGCGAAACAGAGCTAAAACAGAGTCAAACGGAGTGAAACGGTGGAGCTGCGCAGTCTGCCCGCCGACGGCGCCGACGGTGAGATTTACCCGAGAAGACCGAAAAACGATAGAAAAACTCGCCGACAGCGCCCAAGACGGTTATGGGTCGAAATTCAACGTATTTGGACGCTTTTTGAAAGGATTCTTGTGACAACTCTTCATACTTTGTCCCTACATGTCCCTACACTTTAAAAGATCTTCATACTTTGTCCCTACACTTTAAAAGAACAAATTTAGGTTAGAAAAGAGAGGATTTTTATGAGAGGAATGCTAGGAAAAGTGTGGAAAAAGTTTAGGTTTCCTAGAATAGGAGTAGAAATGTAGATTTCCACCCCTTTGGAGAGATTGGAGAGGGGATTTTGAGAGAATTTGTAAGGAGATGTTCTAGCATTGCATGGATCGGCGGGAGACTTTGTGGGAGAGATATTCGTCTTTCTTTTAAGGGAAAAAACTAAGTATTTTGTTCTTCATTATCTTATGATTTTGTAAACACTTATATAGTGGATTTGCTTTGGTTAAATTAAGTTTCCGTTGTGTTTTCTTCGTGCTTTGTGATGGGCTTCTCTTACTCTCTCTTCTTGTTTGGAAATAATGACATGAGAAGATTATGCCCATTTTACTTTCTTTTCTTTTGTAATGAGTAGAATTCATGTTTAGGATTTAGTGATGCATGTTAGAAGCGGATTTAATTATCAATGGTTTTTACTTGCACTTTATTTACATTACAATAAAGGCCTCTTATAGTGTTAAAATTCGTTGTAATTGCATTAAGACCCGAGAGGGCTGTGTAATTCTCAACAAAGTAGAAACACATTCAGATTTCATGGATGGTTAAGTTCATGGGATTTGAATGCAAATAAATAGGGAAATATACTTTGATGGACGTAGAATTAGAGATTTAGGGTGACGGACTAAATTCCCCAATTCGGTCCTATTGTTTGAGTACTGAAGCAGAGATGTTAGCCCTCAGGTAAGGGGAACAAGGGGAACGTGGGAGCAGAGCCTGTATCCTCCCAGCCTAGCCACAGATTCAGTAAATTAGTCAATGTTCTTTATGTCTGGACCAAAGGACTCAGAAGAGGGTAAAGAATAGGATTGCTCCTATTTGACATATACAATATTTAATGCATCTCTTTCCTTTACATTATCCAATTCACTACATAGGAATAGTAATTTTTAACATCTCTAAATTCTCCAAATTAATTCATCCAAAAAGGGATTATCCTTAGAATTAACATTTGCATTTAGGAATAGTTATTATCTTTACATTTAACATTTGCATTTAGGAGTAGTTGCTAGATAAAATACTATTTTAATCGACATTCCAATCTAAGGCCTGATAGTAGTAAATTAGAAATTTGATTAAGGACCTCTTACCTTGCTTCCCTGTGGGATCAAAAAATGAGACTCCATTAGAGCCTTGTATTACTTGAGCGATAAGTATACTTGCGTTTATATCATTGTGACTATATAGAATATATAAAATTAATCAAAAACATAAAGTCCTCAAGTTTCTGGCACCGTTTCTGGTGATTATAGTCTTCAAGTAGTGGTGTCAACTTCACGAAGCATCGGGGGTTAAATCTTCTAGTAGTGGTGTCAAATTCTTGTATTTTTAGGTATATAAAAAGTCGCGGTCAACGCTCAATCGGATGGCGTTCGGTCATCGTCCCCGATAGAGTTAGCCCGAAAACCGTCCATTTTCAAAGCTTGATATCTCTCTCGATTCTTAACGAATTTGAGTGCTTTTTTTTAAATGCTCGTCTCGACAAGGAGAACACATCCATATGGTTGATCGACACTTAAATTAACTATATACGAATGGAGAATAAAATAAAGCTCAGTTTAGGGTTTAAGCTCAATTCCTTGGTCCAAGATGGGTAGCCTCGATTGGATGCTTGTGGAAGCCTCGTAGGTGTCCCAAGAGCCAAGGGATGGAGCCTCAAGTCATGGTGAATCGCCTAGATATGATTTCGACCATGGCCGAATTAGGGGGTTGATCAAAGTCCATCTTAGGGTGCTTTGGTGATGGGGCTATTGTGGGGGATCTTCTTCTCTTGCTGTGAGGATGGGGTGGGGCCCATTAATTTGTAGTCCAATTAATTTGAATTTGGTGGACGTTTGGAGGATGTCCTGTTTCGGCCTAGGAATTAAGCTAAAAAATTGAGCTGGAGCAGTGGATTTGGATGGCTAAGGGTGGTTGGGTTAAGCTCAAGAGGTCTCAAAGAGGCTTTAGAAGCAATTTAGCAGTCTCCTCAAGGAATTTCAAGCTCTCTTTCTTTGGCCATAGAGGGGGGTTTAAATAGAGGGGCTTGGAGAGGCCTACAGGGACAATTGCTGAGTGTTTAGGGTTGCTTAGGTGGAGGGGAGAAGTGCCCAAGTGTCCAATTTGAGTTGTGCACATCAGGTAGGTTCAATTTTGAGTTTTGACCATATGGCCTCCCTTGGCCATGGTGTTTTCTGGCCACCAAGGTGGCTGGCCGGCCAGGGAGGGGTCACCATTTGGTCAGGGGGCTCAAGGCTTGGTTTTGTTGCAACCAATTTGGGGTTGCCATGTGTAAAGGTATTGGATCAAAATGGAATGGGGAAAGGGCTATTTTGGGTCAAATTGGGTCTAATCATGGTTTCGGGTTAGGTTCACCCCTCAAGGCTGGTTTAGGTGCTGAGGGAAATCAGGAGGTTCAGCTTGATTGATGTGTAGAAGTCTCCATCCAAAGAGATTTTCTTAATTATGGGTTTAAGTAATTCATAAAAAGGGTTAAAAGCCTTTTTAAAGGGGCTTAAAAGTGGTTTGGCCTCTTTCCATTAATATCTTGGTGATGTGGCAAGGCTCACATGACTTACCTATGGCTTGGGAGTGGCTTTACGACTTGCATGTGGCTTGGCTAATTTTCATGAGGGGATTTTTAAATTTTTAGCATTTTTTGGTGAAGTTTGGCATGATAGTTGATTTGGAATGATTTTATTTTGGATTTAGGACTTGACGAATGATTTTAATCAAATGGATGATGAGAAGAAATGATTGCAATGTTGGCTTTGAACTTGAGCTTTTGAAATTAAATGTAGTGTGCTTTGGGCTTTTAAAATGGAAATTGATTTTGGACTAAAGTTTGGGCTATTTGAATGTTGAGTTTGGTGTAGGAATATGTCATGAAGGATTGGTGAAAATTTCATAGGATTTTGAATTGAATTGGTAGGCTAATTTGGTGGATTTGGGCATATGATCAAAATTGGGTCTTTTTTATTTGAATAAAATTGGGCTTGTATTTTGTTTAGAATAGAATTGGGGATATTGAATTTTGGTTTAGAATTAAAATTGGGCAAGATTGGAGTCAATTGGGCAAAAATTGTGGTTAATTTGGAGACATTTGGGCATTTAAGGGCGAATTGAGGTTTTTGGTCAAATTAGTAAAATTGGTCAAATCTGGTCAAATTGATGATAAAAAATTAAAATTAGAAATATTTGACATTATTTTGGAATTTTTGGAAATTCCTGGAATTTTTAGGTCATGAGGGGCATTTTGGTTATTTTGGCAATTTTTTTAGTGGTATTTTTAAAATTTGGTAAATTTTGGTCAATTTAAGTATTGGTGAGGGGTTTGAGATGATTTTTGGACAAATTTGAGTATTTTGGATAATTTTTTGATTTTTGGCAAAAATTAGGGTTGTAAGGGGTGTTTTGGTAATTTGGTGGTTTTGGGCCAAAATGGGGCAACATGCTCTCCCGCCTTCCTCTTCTGGATTCACGAATTAAGACAAGAAATATTAAATCCTTGTTATTTTTGCTTGGCATGAAATCACGCTCGATTGATTCCTCCATATTGTGCGGTTAAGGCTTGCCTTTGTTGGGTCGAATAGGAAGATTTAAATGCATGCAAGAAGTCCACCGTTAGACATAACTTCTCCTTTAGCGTGTATCTTCTCTTCAGCGATAGGTGTGTGGCTTCTTCCCTCTGTGTTGCTTTGGTTCTTGCTCACGGGCCAAAGAGAAAGGGAATCGCAAGGCTAGTTGCTTCCCTTTGTGTTCTTCTGCTGTGTGGCTCAAGGGTAGAGTGAAAGAGAGAAGGTGATGAGAGAGAGAGAGAGGAAGAGAGAAAGAGCCTTCTTGTAAGTCGACAAGATCGACAGTGTGTAATCCTTAAAGTAATAAAATCCTCTGCAACTCCGTGGACGTAGGCAATTTGTCAAATCATGTAAATCTGTGTGTCGCTCTGCTGTTTTACAATTTGCTCGTTAATTTTTTGCTTTCTCGCAATCATTTTTCACAACAGCGCAATTCATTACATTTCTCATTTCCATAGTAGACTTTTTTGTGTGGTGTGGCTCGAGTAGTTTTCTTTTATGTTCTCAGATTTTTTCATGTTAAATATTGTGTGTTTTTCTGAATTTCTTGTACCATACGTATCTATTCAATTTTTGTTCAAAATCTCTTGAATTACTTTGTTTTCTGTGGTGTCGTATAGTTGTGAATCGATCAAATCTAATTTTTCCGTCCCAACAAAAAGTATGTCCTCTAATTAATAGGAGAGGATCATAATCTAGCTTAAAAAGTAGAGCTTCATGAAAGGGAGTGGAAAATGACTCAATAGAAGGATCAATTACATTTGAACATTATGAAAGGATGTGGAAAACGACTGGTAGAAAAATGAATGCAGCCGTAGGGCCAGCAGAAATTCGAACAGCTGTAATTTGGAATTTTCTATTTAGAAAATAGAGTTCAGCGATAATTTCTAAATTTTAAGTGTGATAAATTTTATAATTATTAATTCATATTTTAGAAATATTAGATCCTGATTTATCACCACCACAGAAAAAATTGAAACACCAACTTTTTTGAGCTACGAAAATATGGAAGATATGTAGATCTCATAATTGTATTAGCGGCTGCCTCAGTTTGGAGGAAAAATTTTGCGTACGTCAAGGGGTACGCATCTCTGAGTACATAATAGTGTACACGGGAGTTACATGGGAGTTACAAGCGTGTACACGAGAGTTACATAGGAGTTACAAGCATGTATAATTGTTACAGCGGGGTTACACGGGATTTACACAGGAGGTTACACGAGAGTTACACGGGAGGTACAACAGGTTATAACCCCCTTGTAATCTCCGTATAACTCTCATGTACCCTATTATGTACGCAGAACCCCTTGACGTACGCAAATTTTTTCGCAGTTTGGAGGAAGTTAACTTACACATGTTTCAAATAATGTTAAAAGTCCAAATATTCCTCTGTCACTTTTTATCTTGATGAGTGCCTTTTTTCGGCCCAACGAGGAACTTGAGCTATGTGTCGGGCCAATGAGGAACATGAATAAGCTATGTGTTCGGTTGCTGGTTCACACCTAAATAAAACCTATCGAATGAAAAAAATTATCAAAATCCGGAAAAAAAAAGTTTTTTTTAAAAAAATTATTGTCGGCCATTCTGATTTGACATCGCTAAAACGGAAACCAGCCTAATTTTAGACGGCCTCTGAAAATCGTCTCCTCTTTTCTTCCGTGAAACAGCGGGAAAATGACGAAGTGCTGCCTCGACGCTCTCTGCAGGAGAACCTCACGTGATGTAAAGAACCTGGAGTTTCTCCTCGACCTCACCGTCTGCCGTCTTTCCCACCTCCGCAGACAGGGCAAAACCCGGTGCGCTGAAGCCGAAGATGATGTCGCCGAACACCTCCGCCGCGGCCACCGTGATCGCGCCCTCATCCCCGTTCGTAAATATTTTCAAAGCTCTCAGCTTCTTAATTGTTTGCCCCTTCTCTCAACATAATCAATTTTGCGTTTTATGTGCAGGCGGAGACGGTGATCAAAGAGCGCAATATGCTCGACGGCTTCGACATAGTGGAGAGCTACTGCCACCTGCTTAAAAAGCCCGCCTTCCTCGACCACAAACAGAAGTAATATATCTGATTTCTATGCTGTGGTCTCATGGTGGAGATGGGCTTACTGTGATATTTTGTGGAGCAGGGAGTGTCCGGAGGAGCTGCGTGAGGCGGCTGCTGGATTGGCTTATGCGGCCTTACGGTGCGGTGATTTGCCGGAGCTGAGAAAGATACGCCGCATCTTCAGGTCTAGATTCGGAAGAGAATTCACAACTGCGGTTGCGGAGCTGCGCGATAATTGCGGTGTCGGTGCTGACGTAAGTAAGAAGTCGTTGTTAAAACTCAGTAAGCGCCGAACTCCACTATATTTTTATTATTACCTTTTTCATCTATCAAAGTGATTTTTGATGGTGTAAAATAAATCATTGTTGAAAAAAAAAAATCAATTATAAACCATCAAATAAAAGCTAAATGGAAGATTTACATAAATACCAAACGATTCATTTATATTTACATATTTAACAACTAAATTTTAATTTTTACATAGATATCACTTTATCTAAGAATGAAAGTATGTAGTTCACTTTTAAGATGTTAAAATTATGATATTCTTCATGTGATTTGAAAGATTTCCGTTACATAAATATTAAAAGCATAATTTATATTGAGATATGTAAATACATAATAAATAATCCCTTTTTAAGAATCATAGTATTTTTTTTCTTAATTTTTTTCAGTTATTACGTAAGTTTTCTACAAAACAGCCAAGTTTGGCAACCAAGCACAATGTCATGAGAGAAATAGCAATTGAGAAAGGCATCGATGTGGATCTAGCCAAAATTCCCGTGGAGACTGTAGAGGTGATAACCTATACTTCATACGAATCAGATCACCATGTTAGCTTTTTTTTTAATATTTTATGCAAATTCATAAACACATAATGACTAAGATCTTTGAATTCATGACTTTTACATATTCTAAATAAGAATAACGTACATGTATTCATGATTGTAGAGTTAGATCTTAGGAGATAAAGTTTCTCTCTCTAATTCATCAAGACTTTATGTACTTTCTGATGGAGAGGAAGATACGGTAAGTGTTAGAAAGAGAGAAGACTCTTATCTGGATTCATGTGTTATTTAACCACAATCCATCATAGGGGTTACTGACCAATAGGATTTAATATAATTTAATTAATTAATTGAAATTTATTATTAAAGTTAATCAGGATAGTAACCACCATCCATAAGAGGATTATTGATTTAACATAATTTAATTAATTTATTTACATAAGTTAGTAACCACAGTCCATAAGGGGGTTACTGATCGAAAAGATTTAATATAATATAATTAATTATATTATATTAAAGTAAATGACATATGCTAGTAACCATCATCTATAAGAGGTTACTGATCAAAAGGATTAAATATAACTTAATTAATTAATTGATATTTTTCATGAAAATAAATGACACACTTTAGTGGGTTTATGGGCAACGGGGGTTACAATAAAAAATTAATATTCTCCCACTTGGCCCACGAAAATTGTTATTTATTATTATTTTTTTTTAATAGCGCATATCATAATACATAAAATATAAGCTAAAAAATATTTTTTATATTGGTCAAATCATAAATCATCAATAAGTAAGAAGTTAATGTGAATCATGGTGGTTGTGTATCAATTTGCCGACACAGTTACTTCCATGTATCACAATATCAATTATATATTTAACATAATGAGAAATAACATCATGGTCTCATAATATCTATTAAAAGACAAATCTTATTAAACATCACACAACGTAAAATGTACATAAATGATCAACAAGATCTATAAATATCATAAACAACAATAAACCGAGCTAAAAGTGTCAAACATAAAAAGCACTAAACATAAACTAATAAAGGATTTCGATAATGTCCATTCTCACGACATATTTGTTAAAAATGTATTTGGTGGCTACCCTTTCGTCAATGGATTCGCAGTTATAAGACTGGTGCTAATATGCTCAATTGACACCATATGTTTCTAAACTTCTTCTTCAACGACAAGATATTTTAATTTTATGTGTTTAGAACATTTGGAAAACTTGTCGTTTCTAGAAAAGAAAACTGCTGCGGAGTTATTACAACAAAATTTCAGCGGCTTGACAATGCTGTCGACAATTCCAAGTACTAAAATAAAATTCTGCAACCATAAGCCCTGAATTGTAGTTTCGAAGCATGCCACAAATTCAGTTTTCATAGTGGATGCAGCGGTGATAGTTTGATTCGCACTTTCCATGAGATTGCTCCTTCAGCCAAAAGGAACGAATGTCTAAATGTTGATTTTCTGGTATCAACACATCCAACAAAATCTGTATCTGAATATCCTGTCACTTCAAGATCATTAGATCTTCTATAAGTGAACATGTGTTTCTTTGTTCCTTGTAGGTATCTCAAAAGTTTCTTTGCAACTTTCCAATAATTTATTTCTAGATGACTTTAATACATGCCCAACATCCAGACAATAAAGCTAATGGCTGGCCTGGTGTCGGCCGTTTTAATTTTTAAATTTCAGATTTAATAAAGTATAATAGGATATATCTAATTTTGAAAATAGTATTTTAATTTTTGAAAGATAATATAAACGGGATTCCATATATTCGATGATTTGAGTTAAAAGAACGTAACACCGCAAGCAGCATCTATCCCGAAGGATAGACACATTTACTTGAATAATGATGTATGAATAAATAAACTAATGAATTTATGAAATTTGTTTGATATGCGAAACCGTTTTATATAAGTCGACAAGTTCCCCTGCCTAGTACAAGAAATTAGATAGAGTTTATATTACTTTAGTTCTTAAGTTCCTTATAGATGCAAGCTCATATAGTTAATTAAATCTTAGATAACTGAAATCGCCTAAGATTACACTCGATTAAGGTCACTGGTTCTGCTTTTAAGAATTTCAAAGTTTAAGTTTTCAAAGAAGGACCTAAAATATCAAATGGGAGCGGCTCAACTAGAAACATTTTATTTTAGGAATCCAAAGAAACGAAGAAGTAGAAGACGTCACAGACTTTAAGGAAAACCTCAAATAACTTCCCAACTATCATATTTGTTCGGCTTTAATTTTGAAGTGATTTATTTGACAATCAGATCCTATCAATTTTATTATTTAGGGCTTACGTTTGCACGACAAGATCGTACAGATAGCCTGAAAAATATGAGGGTTTATGTCATACATAACGACGACCTCAGAATCCTAAAAAGAGTTAGGATTTATATTACACAACATGACTGTGCATAAGCCTAAAGATAAGGTGAGAATTTATGTCGCACTAGGCGGACCACCTCAAAGTCCTATTGGTCATTACTTAAACTAAGGAAGATTTAGCCGGTGTAGACTTGTTTCGTTGTTGAGTGTCTTCTATATTCGAAATGAGAGTAATCGATAGCTAATGAGAATTGTTTTGGGCTCTCTCTCCTTCATTTTCCACCAGCCTTTATCTTAGCCTCCTCCAAAAAGTGTATACATAAGGTCTATTTAATTGTCCTAAAAAAATAAATTCGAATTATTTTTGACAAAAAAGTTAAAATACTCAATCAGACAAAGTGTTGGCCCATCTTTATCATGCACTATTTTTATACCTTAATGTCTTAATGTAAACAAAACAAAATAATATTAAGCTCATTAGATTCATCTCACCAGAAGTTTTATTTCAAGCATAAGTTTTGAAAAAAAATTGAGCTTAGACTATCAAAGAATAGATTTTGAAAATTTCTTACTTGAATGATTCAATATCTTTTAGGTCTAAAAAGTTATGTTGTGTCGAACTGAATGATTTTTTTTTATACCGAGGTATAAATTGTCTTATTGTTCAATGTCTCTATGAGTCCAAAAATAATTCATGTAAAGAAAATTTTGTAGCATATAATCACAATTTTGGAAAAAGTTAAGGACGCAACTATTTAAATTCAGGAATCAAGTAAATTTTTCTCAATCACAATTGCACCCTTTCATGATTTTGAAGTAGATTTTTACATTATTTGGATTAAGATTTTGAAGTTAAAAAGCTAAACAAATTTGACTAAACATATTGAAAAGAAATATCATGCTTTGGGAAATTGTTAAGGAGAGCAAGCACTATAAACAGTATTGTCAGCTTTAGAAAAAATAATACAGCTTGTAGATGCCAAGTTAAACAAATAACGGAAATTATATTCTAAAAGCAAGTTTCACCATAAAGAGATTGGAATAATGTGATTTACAACTTAATTAAAACTAGCCTTCTTCCTCGACTCAAAAGAGCGCACAGACATTCCTTGATGCGCAGAATGCTTTATTGATGTCAAATCTCAATCATATGTTCAAGCTGTATAAGGAATTCTAATGGTCTAATTAATGTACAAATTTTAGACAAGAAGGGAAGATATCAAACTATTTGTCCTTAACAAGAATTAAATAAAAATTTAGTATTATCCACTCCAACCGATTATTACATACAAATTCCCCTGCATTTTGATAGTTAATGAACCAAAAGAAATCTGCGCATATTTCTTAAATTATCTCACAGAAGTAATGAAACTGAAATATTAGTTGAATAAGAACCAAATTTTGAGCATGATATAGGGACTGTTTTATAATATTTATGCAAATTTTATGTTGATTCTAAGAGTTGAATTAGAGCGGGCTTTGTATAGATCTTAAGTGGTGCTTCATAGCTAATTTGATGGTTGAACGTATGCAAAATTCATGCCAATTTAGAAAGCTGAATCAATGCTGATTTTGGAAGGTTTAGAATTATGTATGGTTATAGCAAATATGAAAAAATTTAAGTAGACTTTAGGAGTTTATATCGTCGCGAAGTTTGCTATCATCCATTTCGCCTGCTCCGAGGTGACTCTTGAGATCATCCATTGCCCCCACCACGACCGGGTTTACCTTGCAAAGGAGCACCGTAAAGTTGGTATGAAAATTGAATTCAATGAAAGATTACACAAATAAACATATAAGTGTGTATAATGTAAAGTATGCAAATAGCCCAGTCTTATATATATGTATGTAAGCAAACAACATCTTAACATTATCAAACATAATCAAATATCAAAAGAAGTCTACATCATGCAAGGTTTAATAGCATCACACTCTCATGGCTGGCATTGCCCCCTTTCATACTTTTCATAATTATATCATTTCAGGAACATCAGAACCATATCCTCATTTTGAAGTCTTGGAGTATTTACATACACACCGCCCAATTCTTACATATTTACATGTTTAACACTTAAATTTTACACTTTATATTTAAACCAACCGAATCTTTCATATCACATCAAAAATATTACCGCTTAAACTTTTAGACAGTGAAACACATTTTCATCAAAACAGAACAGGTGGCATATATGTAAAAAATTGACATTTAATCCCTTAGACAAGTAAATACATGAGAATTAAATGGTATGTACGTAAATCTTCCAAAATTAGAATAGTGGTATTATTTAGACCAGCTGGTCCAGTAAATCAAAACCTTGTAGAAGGAGATGTGAGGCGAAAGTGATATATATAGTTAAGATGAGACTTACTGCAGAATCCAACAATAGATCGTTAACTTTGGATGAGAAAAGCATTTATAAGAATGTATGCCTCATTGATTGTCAACAGAGCAGCAGATCACCACATATAGCTTAAATAATTAAAGAAATTTTGAGCATGCTCTCATGAACCGTCAACAAAACGATGAACCTGAAGATCTCAATGTGTTCTTTCTAATCATAAACACTATCAAAACATGTAATCTGAAGTATTTATTTCAGACTCTAGATAACTAAACAGAAATCCAAAATAACCACATGCGATTTAGGGAGTAAATACAGATTTCGATTAAAGGAAATAATGAGCATTAAAATATAAGGTACAACCACGATCACCTTCGTTAAACTACAAATTAAGAATGACAAATAAAAAAAAAAAACTAGGTAAGAAAAAAAAAAAGAATTTGAATTCGTTCATCCTTAAAAATCCAAAGTAAATAATGAATGGTAGTGAAGGCCATTAGAATTTCTCACATAAAATCTATAAGCTATGAAGTAAATGGAAGCAACATTCTATTAGCTTAGTTGCTGATACAGTCACAAAGGCCTCACAAGAATGGATTGATGACATTTATGAGAAAGAAGATTTAATGGGAAATTCAGAACAGAACCAAATCCCATATACATGCAACAATAAAGCAAGCAAGACAAACTTAACTTCTCTTCTGTCTGAATAAAAACATCTATTAAACATACTAATTTGGCCACTTTGGTGACTAACAAATTAAACATAATATAGACATCAAATAAATAATAATTTCAATCACAACAATATACATTTCATGACTTAAATTATATAAGTCCTGATTCAAAACCCAAATTTAATAATTCCGAAAATAATCTTTAAATTCACGGATTAATTTTAGTGATCTAATTTACAGTGGAAATCTAATACAATTAACATATATAAAATTAAAATAAAAAATCACAAATTCAGCAAAGTGACTCTGACACCAACCGCTAGCTTTTTTTTTTATTTATGTGAATTCATAAACACATAATGACTAAGATCTTTGAATTCATGATTTTTATATATTCATAAATAAGAATAACATATTTGTATTCATGATTGTAGAATTAGATCTGAGGAGATGAAGTTTTTTTTCTTAAATCCACTAAAACTTTCTATACTTTCTGATTGAGAGAAATATACAATATGTGTTAGCTAGAGAGAGGACCCTTCTCTAGATTCATGTGTTATTTAACCACCATCCACCAGGAGGTTACTGACCAATAGGATTTAATATAATTTAATTAATTAATTGAAATTTATTATTAAAGTAAATGACTCATTACTGATCAAAAGAATTTAATATAATTTAATTAATTTGTTGATATAAGTTAGTAACCACCATCCATAAGGGAGTTACTGATCAAAATGATTTAATATAATTTAAATTATATTAAAGTAAATGATCTATGCTAGAAATTACCATCTATAAGAGGTTACTGATCAAAATGATTTAATATAATTTAATTAATTAATCGATATTTATCATTAAAATAAATGACCTACTTCAGTGGGTTTGTGAGTGACGTGGACCACAATAAAAAACTAACACACCATCCATTCTTACATCCTAAATCTTAACAAACATTTAATTGATTCAGAACCCCAACCTTCAGAGGAGGACGCAGCAAGCCAGAGCAACATTGGGTCGACTATGCGCTGCCTGTCTGCGTGAGCCGCTGGAAGGTAAAATGTACGAGGATGCCGGAAGCACAACGCTAGCTGCCTCAGAGTCCGCAGCCGCAGCCAGAACCGATGTAGAACTCTACCGATCAGAATCAGAGAGAATTAGAGATCATTCCAGCAATCCACACAATCAGAAACCAGAGAGTTCGAGAGGCAAAGAGATTCAGAACGAAAATGACGAGAGTAGTGATAGTGATGAGGCTCGCCTCCAAGGCACGGGTGCTGGTGAACAGAGCTCAGAGCTTTGCAGGACCGAGAGAGATGGATTTGAAAGGCAAAATGAGCCAGCTAGACTCTAAAAACGAAGATGGAGATATAGAGGATGAGCTTGAAGAGGTGAACGTGGAGGCCATTACAGCAATGGTGGAAGCTTCAAAAGAAGAAGGTTGAGCCTGAACTGAATTCTTTGTCGAGGGCCAGTTCTTTCTCTGTCAGGACTCGAAAGTAATATATATATATATATATAGATGATATATATTAATATATACATTGGATAGTAGTTGCAGGCATGCAACATTTTTATGTAGATTTGATCCTGCTCATCTGTTGGGTTTTGATGCAGTAATAATGTATTAATTGCATATTTTGTGCTTCTTGTTTCTTAGTTATTATGTCATTTGATTCATGGAATCATTATGTTGATGTATTAATAAATAGGATAGTTGTGATGAAGTGTTTGTTTGCGCCGAACTCGCTTCTTATGATTGGACTTTAATATTTTCTCTACATTTGGATGTACTGCAGTTGTATGTATTCAATTTACTTACACGCCACATAATTCTTATGTATTTACAAATCTAGCAGCTAAGTTTTGTATTGACATTCATGAAAGCCTGATTTTTATTAATTATTTACAAAACTAACCTCAACTTGCTTCCATTTGATAAAACTTCAAAAAATTTTGGCTTTTCATTAATTAAATTCTGAATGATTTGCAGCTCTTACAAGATGAAACATGATATAATTTGATGACGTCCATAAATCTCTTAATTTTTAATCAATTATTTAATAAAAAGACAGCATCAACGCACGGGTCCATACAAAACAAAGCCTGCTCGCCATTTTATGCCTTCTTCTCCCATAAAGCTAAGGGCACTGTTTCCATATTTAATTCACTAAATGAACAAAAGATAAAATGATGGATCATAGCATGCATTTATAAGAGAGCAGAGAAACGTCTTCTTTAATGACATACAAATGGTGATATAGACATAAGACAACACTACCAGGATATGGAGGTTGGAGTGGCATAAGTATCCAATGATGGAAGGAAACTTTTACATTTCATGCGTATAAATTTAAGAGTCATAAAAATTTGATATTTTATCATACTTTTATGCAAATAAATTTTTTCAAGTTGCTAATTCTATACAGGCTTTCATAATTCTAAATGGTTGATTTAAGGGTTTAAAATGGACGAGTTTTAATAAATCCAAAATCCCTCATATTATAAAAGCTAATAGGAATGAATCCAACCGATATATCCAGTCGAATGTATCCAATCATCTGTGGAGATATGTATCAATTCGATATTTCCAGTCGAACAAACTCACACTACAAGAATTAATTAATTTTGCATCGGTTAAATTCGATGCAAATAGAAGGCAAATTCGACGATATTTCAGTTTTATCATTGAATTTGCGTCTAATTTTTGTTCATATTTTTTTTGCGGATAAAACGAGGATCGATAATGTTAGTTACGTCAATTTTCAGTTGAAATTTTCCGACAAAAAAAATTGTGTCATTTTTTGCATCGCAGTAACATCAGCTTTGTTTAGTGCACACATGAGTCGAACATTGCCTCTGAAAACATCGGACGATAAATATTATCGTTGGATTACATTGTTTTCTGCGGCGGATAATATCGATTAACGGCGTAATACATTTTTCGATTTAGCACTAAATTTTTTGAAGCAAAATGGATGGTAATTCGAAGCAATTGAAAAGGAAGCGAAAAAAAACCATAATTCTTATTAATTTGGAATATTTTAAAATAAAATTTTTATTTAGCGTCTGAAATAAATAAAATATGTGTGTGCATCATAATGGAATTGAACACGAGCTATTACGGACTGAAATAAATAAAATATGCAAGTTTGTGTAGTTCAAAATCAAATCGAACACGAACTAACACAAACATATTTGAACATAAATTAAGCTAAACGCGGATAAGAGACATTCACGAGCTCATTTTGAACATTAAAAATCTCGAACGAGCCAAACATGAGAAACAAGCAATGGGTCCGTTCATGTTCGACTTGTTTACACCCCTAACTGCCACTAACTATTCAATGTATCCAGTCATAATTTTTGCTTTATCATAGAATAATAATTCGATGTATCCAATCATATTTCTCTCTTTCACATAAAAGAAATATTTGATGTATTTAATCATGGATATCCAGTCACATTAAAAGTATGGAGTCACATTTCTCAAATATAAAATACCCAGAATATTCTGTAACTCCCATTAAAACGATAAATTATTAGATATGTTCACCGTATGCAGAAATGTGTACGGTGAACCAATTAAAATTCTTCCCCCAATTAAGGCACGCATCTTTAAAATATAATTGTAATAGGCAAGTGTAAAAAATTATCAATTTATAAGTAATACAAATATGCTTACACTTTATCTCATTGAATTATAATACTATTATATTTCTATGAATTATATGATGAAGTAATTTTGTTAGTTATTTTTCATCAATGAATTTTGATATAGCCCAACCAAATAGAACCAGCTCGTTTCCATTATGAGCCAAATTTGATCGAGCAGCAATGTTAGGGTTCCGCCCCTTTCCAGCTTCGAGCCATGAATCAATTCATGGGTCCATAAGAGATCGAATCCAGGCCTAATTCTACAAATTCGAGTCCTCGTCTCGTTGCTATTATAAGAAATTAGGAAGCCCCCAACGAGAGCGATCTCGCTTGTTTCACAGAAGGAGAGAAGAGAATCGCAGTCTCGGAATTCGAGTTGCTCCCTTGCGGCGATGGAGTCGAGCCATGCGGGATCGGAGAGAGAGAAAGCAAGCACATCATCACCCATTGTCGTCGTAGGCAGCTTCTGGAAAGGTATTTGAATTCGGAACAAACTGTCTCCGACATTGATTACAATCTCATGAGCACACAAATTGAGTTTAAATTGAGAATTCTTAACAATGGAAATCCAAGTAGAGTTACTGTGCGGAGCTTATTCTGGTAGATAGGATATTGGTGTTAGTTGGGTTATGATCTGTTTCGTTGCGGGTTGGGTGCTCTTTTGTGCAAGGCGTTGAGGTTTGATCTAATGTTTACTTTGGATCTGGTAGGAATGTGGACGACGAAGCAATCGTAAAATTTGAGGGGAGGTTCGGTTTTAGGTTTTGTAGATTTAATTTCATTGTAAACGTGAGTTCTCTCGACCGGTTACTTTTTTGAGGATTCAATTCAACGCATTGGCTGGATGCGGCCATAGGCATTTCATTGGTATGAAACTAGGTTTCAAGCTATTATATGGAATTAGAACTTTGGATTTCTGAAGAATCTGTGGGGGTTTACGTTTGGGCTTTTTAAAATTGTGAAGTTAGATACTTGATTTTTAGTAGGGAACCGATTCAGCAGTGCCTCACATTTTTTTTTTAATAATATGTTAAAGATCCATCTACAATGGATAGCTTTGAAAGCTCAGCTGGAAGGTTGGTTTCAAAGAGCCTCAATATAAATCATTCCATGATGTAGTCCCTGAGATTAGAGTTCCACCATAAATTTCTCCTCCATTATTCCATCCTACTGTAGAAATAATTTCAGTCAAAAACTGTCAAATAGTAATATCATGTATATATGAAATTAGCTCACATATTTCCAAAAGCATACCTTCCCAAAAGCATCCCTTCCTGCAGTATGAGGAGTCCAATATACTTCAGCACAACCATTCAAAGTTCAGTTATCTAGGTGAAACCCACTACAAACCTCACTCTCAGGCAAAGGAAAGGGAACCGCAAACATCTAAATTTCCGCACGGAATTGGAATAAATTATAACTCAGATCAAATAAATAGAATGAAAAAAAAATGTGAAGAACTGCTGAATCGGCCATCCACTAAAAATCAAGCATCGAATTTCACAAGAGTTAAAAAAACCTCAAATGAAAACCCCCACACACTCTTGGGAAATCCAAAATTCTAATTCCATAACTCATAGCTTGAGGCCTAGTTTTCGTAGCAGCTATAGGCTGCATCGAGCCAATATGTTGAATTGCATCCTCAAAAAAGCGAATCGTTGTAGAATTAACTTCTACAGTGAAATTAAATATACAAAACCCTACAAATATTATAGTGAGATAAGAGTTTCGTTGAATGCTAACTTAGGAATATAACTGAAACAATGAATTGCATATATAGAGATGATTTTCTGGTGTCCTTTGGTTTTTGCATCCTTAGTGTTTCACTCTCAAAATATAAATTTTAATCTTTAATGATGTTGGCAAGAAAAAAGAGCATAATTGCAAACATGCGGGAAGAGGAACATTTGTTTATCTAAAATAGAAACGAGATGTGAAAATTGACTCACCCAACATCATGGAGACTTGCTCACCTATAACAATTTGAGAATCACTCACTTATTATATTGTGAATGCATTTATCTAAGTAAGAGGAATCTCTTACCGGCTCACCTTTTGCTCACTCAAAATATTCCATCTTAAGCCTTTTGCAACACCAACTTGAACTACCTCTCACTAAATGAGGTGATTGATGCTTGGGAACTATAATTAATTAAGGTTATGGGTAATTTTTGGTCGAGAAACACTACAAATATTAATTGAAAATATCATTGTTCTCCACTACATGGAAAAAATTCGGTCTCAAATTTGATGTATGGTGAAGCACCTCCTTAATTATGGGTTATCAATGCCATTGTTAAATCCTAACTTATCTTTCAGAATACATGCCCGAGAGTTAGAGTTGATAGGAGAGAAGAGAGTAAGAGTCTAGAGATAGAGAGAGTGTGTGAAAAGTCCCTTCATTTATGTCTTGATCTCCTACTTATAGAGGTTTAAAAATACAATTATGAAAAAGAGAGAATAGTCATAATAAACACCCAAATAACTGAATTGACATGTATGTCATGTGAAAAATACATTATAATACAAATGAAATATAATGTTATCGACCGCCAGATGCTTTAGCTTTGGTTGGTCATTTCAATCAACTGTATATATCAAATCGATTCCATCGAGGGGACCGATCTATCGATCAAAGGAAACCGACCGATTGCTGTAAGAGGTCCGTCGTTCGATAGGTCTGACGGTCGATAGATTTGTTGGTCAATTTTGCTGTGTAGTCAGTCGACTGCATGGCTAGTCGACATCTTGCTCTTGAGCATGGAACTCTGATTGCTTGGGTCTCCATTCATAGCCGCTCGATCCCTTTGAGATCCGTGTTGGCATTTTTTATGTATACAACCATACTTCTGAAGGCCCAATTATTTAATCAATAAACTACTTCTCTATAGCTATTTTCATAAATGCTTGTTTGCATTTTTCATTGTACAACAACTGGCTTCTTTGTTCTTACTGGAAACAATAAGCCAGCTCAGATAAGGCTTGGATGACCGAACCGCAATACGATAAAGCTATTTCTTTTTTGATTGCTTTTAAACAAGTATTGTTTCAACATTTAGATAGAAAGAAAAATAGAGTTGCACATGTTTGTGCCCATACTGCTTTACTTGATAGTTTTTTTGTGAGGAATGTGGACTCCCCCACTTCCTCTTTCCTTTTATTGATTTTGATCGGGCCCATGTTTTGTCAAGTTAGGCCCCTTTTCTACTTTTTGTAATCCTTTATGTTATAGTAATGCAAAATGCACATTGCAAGCAAACACCTCTTGGTGTCTTTGGAATTTGCTTTTCTTTTAAACGTTAAAAAGTTTTATTTTTCCATACGCCACAACATTGTAACAAGGCCACTCATATTTGTGCTAAGCATGCTCATAGTGGTTCTTTTGTTTTGATGCATGTATGATGATAGGAAACTTTCTATTATACTTGTAGATGACATATATTTTTTTTACATCATAGATGCATACATGCATAGTTTTTTTATAGCCCTTTTGATATATTAATGCAAATACACATTCCTGGAAACATCTCTCAGCCTTATTGACCGCCTTATTATTTGCATGACATTTGTTGTAAGCATAGACCAAACTTCTTTTATTGATTTTTTATATTGCAGGTTTTTATGCTGGTATCAGCTGCTTAACTTAATTGTGTGACTAATTACGTAAGATTTTACTCATCTGTATACTGAAATTTTAAAGAGTATATTAACTGCACGACATACGTTCAACAAGTGTCTTTAGTGTCCTTCCATCTATATATGTAGCCTAATGTTTTAGTAGCTATAACTTTCTTATTTATTCAAAGGATGATCCAGACCTACTTTGCATTTGTCCATTGAACTATTTACATGGTTATATTTTTGCTCCTTGATTACCATAACTATTTTTATTTTACCAAAACTCTTTTAAATTGCAGATTTCGACTTCGACAAAGGAAGAAGTGTTCTTGTTGAGTAGGGGCTTAGGATTGCTGAAAACCAGAAGATTAGTCAAAAGAACAGGCGGAAGCTTGCGGAGAACACTCGCGGTATGGTAATTTTCTTGTGACATGTTTCTAGAAGTATCTTGCAATCTCCCTTTTTGTAGGAACTATGTAATTATGTACTTGGATGTTTCTCATAAAAAGCACTTTGAGTTGTTACTCTCCCAAGGAATCTGACTTCATCAAATCTTACCTCTTTACAGATTTCAAGAAGGCATCATCAGCTAAAAAACTCAACTTGTTTAACTGCTAATTGAAGGGCTATCAGGAAGAAGTTGATAATCTAACTAAAAGAGCCAAATTTGGAGAAAATGCTTTCCTTAACATTTATCAGAAACTTTATGAGGCCCCAGATCCTTATCCCGTTCTTTCTTCTATTGCAGTTAAGTGTTATGGTTTAGCGTTTCCTTTCTTGTTTTCCCATTGACTTGTAAACCTTCATCCTTATTTGCACTGAGACATGTCCAAAGCACCTTGAGTTGTGTTTGTTTATGAATAGGAACTAAACATTAATAGTATGTTCTCATGTTTAATCATCTGATTAAATGTGAATAAATTCTTTTTTTATTCTCCACTCTTGATTGCTACAGGAACCAGAGCAAAACTATCAGAACTTGAGTCTGAAAATGGAAAAATGAAGCTTGAATTAGAAGAATATAAAACTGAAGCAACACATTTAAAGAGCCTAAAAGCTACGATAAGATGACTTGAAGAGCGGAATCGGCAACTGGAGCAACAGGTTAGGGAGCTTTCATGTTTGACGCATTTGCTTAACTTATTTTCTTGGTTACCACTTTTCTGCAATTATTATTTTTGATTTATTTGTAACCTTCAATTGATTGTTATATTTTAACTTGGAATGAATCGATTTGATTTGGGAAATCCTTGTTCATTGTGGATTCTAGCATGAAGATTACCTGGATGGTAATTTTATATTGCATCCAAACAACATTTTACTGGTTCGGACATTGAAGAATAAAGGCTGCCTGCAACCAATATAAAACATCTTTATGTCATGTGATTTGAAAATATGATCTTTTAATGGGTTTTTAGATGGAAGAGAAAGTCAAGGAGATTGTTGAGATCAGGCAGCGAAGCCTGGCTGAAGAAAACCGACATGTCCTAAAAAATTTCTAACCCCTCTTACTGTATAGGAGGAGGTAATTTAGCGGCAACATTATTTTTTACCGTATCTACTTCGATTTCATTTTCAAAATTTTATGTCCAAGTATAATCCCTCCCGCAACCATAAATTGACATTTTTCTCAGTTTAAAACTAAATTTGTCTTTTCACATCGTTCTAAAATTTTTTTCTAAATGATTTAAACATGATTCAAATGAAGTTTTAAACACAGAAAAATCATCCATAAAAATTTCTATCCTCTTTTCAATTAGATCGCTAAAAATTGATATCATTCATCTTTGAAATGTTGTAAGAGCTGACATTAAATCTCATCAAGGGTCAAATGGTTAACACCCAAAATCATTTTGACCAATTTATGGGTTAATATTATAATTTCCTACATTTTTAATTAATTACATAATTAATTCAAAATGGAATTATAAGCCTAATTAAACCTTAATTAAACCTTTACTACATTAGGTTTAACTTGACAAACCATAATTAGGTCTAAACCACATTTAGACCTAATTATACCTTAGTTAAAGCTTAACTACATTAGGTTTAACTTAACAAACTTTAATTAGGTCTAAACCATATTTAGACCTAATTAAATCTTAGTTAAACCTTAATTACATTAGGTTTAATTTAACAAACCCTAATGGGGTCTAAACCTCATTTAGACCTCATTAGACCTTAACTACATTATGTTTAACCTAATAAACCCTAATTAGGTTTAAACCACATTTAGACCTAATTAAATCCTATTATACTTTAACTATATTAGGTTTAACGCCTTAAACCACAATTAGGTCTAATCTCTAATTAGACCTAATTAATCAATTAAACTTTACATAAATTAGGTTTAATTAACCTTCAACTATAATTAGGTCTAACCCCTAATTAGACATAATTAATCAATTAAACCTTACATAACTTAGATTTAATTAACCTTAAACCCTAATTAGACTTAACCCTAATTAAGTTTAATTAATTAATTAAACCTTACCTAAATTAGGTCCAACCTCTAATTAGACCTAACTAACCTATTTAAACCTTAGTTAAATTAGGTTTAATTAACTATAAATCATAATTAGGTCTAAACCCTAATTAGACCTAATTAATCTAATTAAACCTTACTTACGTTAGGTTTAATTAACCATAAACCATAATTAGTATAACTCCTAATTAGACCTAATTAAACCTTACTTTAGGTTTAATTAACCATAAATCATAGTTAAGTCTAACCCCAATTAGACTTAATTATCCCTTAAGCCTTACTTACATTAGGCTTAAACAACCTTTAAACCCTAATTAAGTTTAACCCAATTATACTTAATTAACTCTTAAGCCTTACTTAATTTAGGCTTAAACAACATTTGAACCATAATTAAGTCTAACCTAATTAGACTTGATTAATCATTAAGCCTTACTTACATTAGTCTTAAACAAACCTAAAAACCATAATTAATTCTAAACCAATTATACTTAATTAACCCTTAAGCCATATTTACATTAAGCTTAAACAACCTTTAGACTATAGTTAAGTCTAACCCTAATTAGTCTTAATTAATCCTTAAGTCTTAATTACATTAAGCTTAAGTAGCCTTTAAACCATAATTAGATCTAACCCTAATTAGGTCTAATTAATCAATTAAACCTTACTTCAAACTTACGTTCAACCCCACTTGAACCTAAGTCAACATCAACTTTAGGTTCAACATATATATTGAACCTAAATCAAACCTTTAACTTAGGTTCAACTCAAATTGAACTTAAGTCAACATAAAATTTAGGTTCAACCCAAATTAAACTTAATTCAACTTCAAACTTAGGTTCAACCACACTTGAACCTAAGTTAACCAAACTTTAGGTTCAACATATACTGAACCTAAATCAAACCTTTAACTTAGGTTCAACTCAAATTGAACTTAAGTTAACATAAACTTTAGGTTCAACTCAAATTGCAACTTCAAACTTAGGTTCAACCACACTTGAACCTAAGTTAAACAAACTTTAGGTTCAACATATACTGAACCTAAATCAAACCTTTAACTTAAGTTCAACTCAAATTGAACCTAAGTCAACATAAACTTTAGGTTCAACTCAAATTGAACTTAACTCAACTTCAAACTTAGGTTCAACCCCATTTGAACCTAAGTTAACCAAACTTTAGGTTCAACATATACTGAACCTAAATCAAACATTTAGCTTAGGTTCAACTCAAATTGAACTTAAGTTAACATCAACTTTAGGTTCAACCCAAATTGAACCTAACTCAACTTCAAACTTAGGTTTAGCCCAACTTTAACTCAAGTTAACCAAAATTTAGGTTCAACATATAGTGAACCTAAATCAAACCTTTAACTTAGGTTTTAACCTAAGTCAACAACAACTTTAGCTCCAACTCATATTGAACCTAACTCAACTCAACCCTTAAGTCCTAACTACATTGGACTTAAATCATTTTTAATCTTTAGGTTCTACCTACATTGAACCTAAACACCTTAAGTCCTAACTACATTGGACTTAAATCATTTTCAATCTTTAGGTTCTACCTACATTGAACCTAAATCAAGCTTAAGTTCTATCTACATTGGACTTAGAACAATTTCAAATTTTAGATTCCATCTACATTGAACCTAAATCATTCTCATACCTTAAGTCCTATCTAAATTGGACTTAAATCATTTTCTATCCAAATTAAACCCAAACGACATGAATCCTTAGGTTCTACCTACATTGAATCTAAATCATTTTAAGTCCTAATTACATTGGACTTAAACCATTTTAACTCTTAGGTTCTACATAAATTGAACCTAAACCATTTTAAGTCCTATCAATATTGGGCTTAAATCATTGTAAATCGTTAGATTGTACTCACATTGAACCTAAATCATCAAGATCAATCTAAATTGAACGACATCAATCTTCAAGTTTCATCGACATTAAACCTAAATCTCAAGTCTCAATTACACTTCTTTACGTATGACCGACATTGGACCTAAAATAAATGACATCATAAATCCAGCTCATCATGCTCACCGACATAAATAAAATTCACTTTATAAGACATTAAAACTTGACTTAAACCTAATGAAAAAAGATCACCAAACACAACTTGAATATTTGTGTTCAAATTTACGAAGATTTCTTGGACGACGCAATCTGTGGTTGCTGACAAGAATCTTCCGGTCTTGGTTAAAACACCTTTCAAACTAAGTAAATCTGAATATTTTACAGCCCCAGGATGACGGAGTCATAAACATCTTGACCGAGTCGTTTAAAAATTCTTCAACCAATTAAATGACTAACTAAAACTAATAAAATCTGAAAACATGATTTTATACTAATCGTGTTATATTTTGCAGGTTTATTGGAGACATGAAAACAAAATCTCTCTCTAGATTTCCTTTGCATGTTATAGGGTGTGCTAACTCTGTTTTGCAGGACAACATTTGAAAGTGAAATTTCAAGACAACAAAACCAGACAAAAACAAACAAAACAAATCAAAACGACATAAACAAAATGACATGATATAACACAAAACTAAAACTTTTATCATAGCCACAAAAACAAAACTTTTAGGATATCCACAAAACCAAAACTTGTAGGATAGCCATGAACAAAAATTGACATGAAAAATATAAAACGACAAAATAACAGAACAAAAATAAAACAACATAACATGACAGAAATAAAACAAAACAAAAACAAAACTACATGACATAACATGAACAAACAAAACAAAACCTTTAGGGTAGAATCAGATTCTTAGGAATCTACTACCCCAGGAATAAAACATTTGATGTTTCTTTCCTTGATATTGACATCTTAGAAGAACGAGTGTTAACGAGAATCAGGAGTTTTCTTAGGTAAATGTAGAATTTCCTAAGATGTAATTAACTATAGGAGTTTTCTTCTATAGGAAAACAAAGAATTCAGAAAATGTGATCAACCTAAATCTCTGGTTATCAGACCTTTGATGTGGTTTTTCTTATATGAGATTTTGACATTCTAGAGTCTTCTCTATAAGTTTATCACCCAACATTTTTCTTGTTTTCTATCATTATTTTCCCTTTCCCTTTTTCCTGATTCCTTTAATACTTGAGGATCTTTCACTTGATCCAAAAGATTAAGGTAAATTGGAAAATAGGGCAATAAAATAGATAAATAGAGTGGCGACTCCAACATCCTTACCGACAATAGACACCCGACAAAGAACGAGAGAGAATTGGCGGCGACCACAAACGATGAGTTCCGAACGCCATCAGCAGGTGCATTACATAAACCAAAGGGCATTCGTCTAAAAGCAAAAGTTTCATAAGGACTAGTGAATGTTGTCTTTTCATGATCCTTAGGAGTAATAGTAATATGATGATAACCGGTATATTCATTCAAAAAGAAAAAATATTCGTGCCTAGTTAGCCTATCCAACATCTATTCTAGAAAATGTAACAAAAAGTTATCTTTCTTAGTGGTGAAATTTAATTTTCTGTAATCAATACAGATTCGCCAAGCAGTGACTTGTCATGTTGGTATTAATTTTTTTTTCTCATTCGTAGCAACTCCCTTTCTTAGGAACACAGTGAATTAGACTTACCCAAACACTGTCTGAAATATGATATATGATCCCAACATCAAACCATTTTAGAATTTCCTTCTTAACAACTTCTTTCATCATCAAGTTTAATCTCCTTTAAGGATAAACTTTTGGTGCATGATGTTATTCCAATAAAATTTTGTACATACAAACTGAAGGGCAGATTTCTTTGATATCAGCTAATGTCCATCCAAAAACTTTCTTGTATTTTCTCAAAATTTACATCAAGTTTTGTTCTTGTAATTCAGTTAACTCTGAGAATACTATAATAGGTAATGTGGTTGAATCTCCTAAAAATAAATATTTTAAATGTGTAGGAAGTATTTTCATTTCTAGTTCAGGAGATTTCATAATTAAAGGTATAAGATTTTTATTTGTATCCATAGTATTTAACAACTAAAATCGTTCCTGAACATAATCCAATTTCTCATTACTTCTCTATATTCATCTTGAATTACATCCTCATTTTCATGCTCCAAATGTTCTTCAGTTTTCTTTTCAAATGTATTTGTGAAATATTCATTACTTAAATAATCATTAATTTTCATTTTGAAGCATTCATCATCTCTTCTTTTTGCTGGATATCTCATTGATTTCGATATATTAAATGTAACTTCTTGATCACCGACTCTCATTGTTAACTCTTCTTTCTGCACGTCTATCAAAGCTCTTCCAGTGGCAAGAAAAGGTTTCCATAAAATAATTTTAATTTCTTTATCTTCCTCCATATCTAACACAATAAAGTCAACAAAAAAGATAAATTTATCAACTTTTACTACTACATCTTCTATAACTCTTTTAGGACATATAATTGAACGATTAACTAACTGAAGAGTTACAGTAATAGGGAAAATTTCTCTTAAGCATAATTAAACCCAATCTTCTGAAAATCGATAGAGAAATGAGATTAATACTGACTCCCAAATCACATAAAACTTTTCCAAAAAATCTTTCGCCAATAACATAAGGAAAAGTAAAACTATTAGGATCTTTTAGTTTTTCAGAAAGTTTTTTCTAAATTATTACGCAACACTCCTCACTAAGTGCAACAATTTCATTATATTTAAACTTTCTTTTTTTAATTAAGTATATCCTTCATAAACTTCACATAGTTAGACATTTGTTCCAGAGCATAAAAAAATGGGATATTTATAGCTAATTTCTTCAATATTTCTAAGAAGTTAGTAAATTGTTTATTCTTGTTTTGTTGTTTCAATCTTTGAGGAAATGGTGGTGATGGTCTTTCTACAGTAATTTTCATTAGTTTAATAGGATATTTTGGATTAAAATGAAAATCATCGCTAGACTTTTCATTTTCCATCCCTTTTTTCTCAACTTCAATCTTTTTTTGAACTTTCGTTTCAAATTCTCTTCCACTTCTCAGTTGAATAGCCTTAATTTGTTATTTATGATTAACTTCAACATGACTACGCAAAGTTCCTAGAGGTCTATTGTTAAGTGCAGTAGCAATATGTCCCAATTAATTTTTCATATTTCTAATTACAACTCATTAACTTTGTATTTGATTTCCCATTTGTAATATTAATTCTTCTATTGACAATTTCTTCTCCTTAATTTGTGAATTGCTATTAAAATTTGGAAGATAATATGGCTTATAATTAATATTTCCCCAGTTGTTTGAATTTCCTAATGGGTTTATTGGATTGTTCCTCTATTGCAGATTCACAACATTAGAGTTATTATTATTCCAACTTAAATTAGGGTGATTTTTCCAACCATGATTAAAATAATTAGATTAAGGATTATTAGTTCGGGTTGTTTATTGCATTTAAAGTTTCATATGATGATTGAGAATCTACTATTTGTCCCAATGAATTTTCTTCAAGCACAGCAGACATTTGAGAATAATTCATTCCATTTTGATCTATCTTCTTTGATATAATAGCAGTTTGAGAAGTCAAAATAGATAACGCATCAGAGTCATGAATGCTAGCTACTCTTTTTTGAGTTATCCTTTCAGAGGGTCATTGAAAATTATTTGTAGTCATCTCTTCAATTAAAGAATATGCTTCATCAATGCTTCATCAAAGAATATGCTTCATCAAATGGTTTTGACATTAATGATCCACCAACATCAGCGTCAATAATAAATCTACTAATTTATTATAAAAAGTTTGAATTATTAACCAATATGGCAACACATGATGTAGACACTTCCTAAGGAGATCTTTAAATCGTTCTCGCGCTTTATATATTGATTCTCTTTCAAATTGACAAAAAGAAGAGATATCGTTTCTAAGCTTATCAGTTTTTTATGGTGGAAAATATTTAGATAAAAATTTTTGTGATATTTCTCTCCAAGTTCTGATAGATTCATGTGCTAAAGAGTTTAACATCTCAGTTTTATCTCTTAATGAAAGAGGAAAAAGTGTAAGTCTGATGGCGTCATTCGACACTCTATCATAGTTAAATGTAGCATACAATTCTAGAAAACTAGCAAGATTTAAGTTAGGATTTTTAGTCAGTGTTTCCCCAAATTGATTATTTTGTACAACTAGATAATAGCAGGTTTAAGCTCAAATGAATTAACAACTACAACAGGATTTTGTATACTCAAGTGAATTTCATCAATTGTAGGATTAGCATAATCTCTTAAAGCTCTCTGTTGATGTTCATTTTCAATTCATTGATTATTTAATTTGTTAGCCATTTTGTTCATATTATCAAATTCTTTTTGTGTTTTTAAATTTTTCTAATAGTTTTTTTCTAAATTCGAATCGTAAGGAATCAAACCTTCGGATCCAAAACTACGCATACATAAAAACAATAAGCAATTACAATAAACAAACACACAAAAATATAAAATTATTAATTATACTACACTTTTTTTTTAATGTAAGTTTTATAGTTCAAACAAAGTCTTCTAAATTATATAGTAATTTATTGTTACCTCCCCGACAACGGCGTCAAAAACTTGATGCATGCAGTTTGATGTGTGTTGTTTTTTATTTATTTTATGTCAATTTAATTCCCCTGCAATACCACCACAAAGGCTTGATGTGAGGCACAACTTTATTGTAACACACTAATTTATCTTACAAAATCTTTAAGCTGCAATTCCTAGTGATATATATATATATATATATATTCTTAGTTTAAAATAGTCACTAGTTTGTAAACGTAAAAATACGTATCGCTCAAGTAATAAATGACTCTAATGGAGTCATAAGTATCGATTCCACATGGAGATGGAAATTCTTATGGTAATAATGTAAAACACAATATTTAAACTACAAAAAACTAAAGTAAGAAAAACAAATCGAAAGCAAGGTTAATGTATGTCAATGGAAATGTAACTAAAAGATTAATTTAACCAAATTATTTTCTAAATTTCAAAGTTAAATTTACTAAGGCTAAACATATTTTTGTGACGAAGAGTTCAAATTTAAAAAAACATCATTCCCCTTTACAACGAGTATATGGTTAGTGAAGTAATTAAAATTATTTAAATATAAAATTTGTATTGTGTCAAATATGAGCAATTTTATTCTTTACTCTCTGTTGAGTGCATAAAGAACATTGACTAATCCAATGTTTGGTCCCTAAATTCTTAGTTAGGTTGTGAGGATACTGTCTCTCACTTCAGAGCTCCCACGTCTCACCCTTGCCTGAGGGCTAACATTTCGATTTAGTTTCCAAACAACCGGACCAAATTCGAAATTTTAGTCTGTCACCCTAAAAATCTCCAATTTTACGCCCTACAAAGTATATTTTTCTATTTATTTGCACTAAACCCCATGTACTACATTCTCATCCATGAAATTGAATGTGATTCTCACTTTGTTGAAGAAAGCATAACACTTTCGGATTTTATGTTCCTCAACAAATTTTAACATTTCAATTAGTCAGATCGAAAAGTAAATTAAGATCAGAGTTTGAATCATCACAATTTAATGACATTTAAAACATTGCACAACAATATTAATTATTCACAAAACCATATATCATTGTAGGGAAAAAGAACACAAATTATCTCAAACTCCTCCTTGAGCAAATCCCTTGAAGTTCCTTTGAAGCACTCTCTCTCTTTACAATCAAGACTCAATTCTCTCTTAGAAATACAATGAAGAAGAAATTTCTCACATTCCTTCTCCTCTCAGAACTCTAGAAGAAAATGCTCTCCACCAAAATCAAAAACAAGACTCACACAAAGCACCATCGGACACACCACCACTAGTACCACCACACTGAAAGTGGCGCCTGCCCCTCTTCTTAAAGAATTCAAAAATCCATCTTTTTTCCTAGGAGACACACATCTTCTCACCAAGAGACAAATTCCTTCATCCAAGAGACATATCTCTTCATTTAGAACCTTCTCCAAGTGTCTAGGTGCATTGAACCACTATATGGGGTCTTTGAATTACTTAAAGTCTTCTAGAACATCTAAAAAATAGCCAAAAACCGCCACAAATTCGTCCAAAAAAGGTATCTGGCGCCTGTTTTGGAGCCTCTGACACTTGTTTATCGAAGTTTAGCGCACCTCTCTGGCTGTTGGCGCCTCTTCTCTAGAAAATGGCACCTTTGCCGCCATAATCTGAAAATTCTGCATTTTAACCTCGAATTTCTTTCTTTTTGCTTCTTTTTCGCTCCAAGTACCTAAAACCAATATATCTACAACAAAATATGAAAATATTTTTCTTTAAAGTGTAATATTACTAAAACTAAGCATAAAATGTATATAAAAAATTGTGTATTTTTTTGTGTATCAAAATCCACCTCTGGGTCACTGCCTTCTCGGCATACTCTTTTGTTCAGGTCACTGCCGCGACGACATGCCCACCTTTAGGCCACTGCCACCTCGACATACTCTTTTGTTCGGGTCGCTACCGTCACGACATGCCCTCCTCCGGGTCACTACCCCCTCGGCATAACCTTTTGTTCGGGTCGTTGTCGCCACGGCATGCCCACCTCCGGGTTACTACCTCCTCGACATACCCTTTTGTTCAGGCCGCTACTGTCACGACATGCCTACCTATGTGTCACTATCCCCTCAACATACCATTTTATTTTGGCTGCTACCGTCACGGTATGCCCACCTCCAAGTGATTGTCTTCTCGGCATACCCTTTTGTTTGAGTCGTTGTTGTCACGGCATGCCCACCTCCGGGTCACTGCCTTCCTTGGCATACCCATTTTTTTTCGAGCAACTGCTGTCACAACATGCCCACTCTAGGTCACTACCTCCTCAGAATGCCCTTTTGTTTGGGTCGCTGCCATCACGACATGCCCGCCTTCGGGTCGCTGCCATCACGACATGCCCGCTGCCATCACGACATGCCCTTTTGTTTGGGTCGCTGCCATCACGACATGCCCACCTCCGGGTCACTGCCTCATTTGGCATACCCTCGTTTGAATTGTTGTCGCCACGTCGTGCACATCTCCGGGCTACTTCCCCTTCGACATACCCTTTTGTTCGGGCCACTGTCGTCAAGTAATATACATCTTCGGGTCACTTCTTCTTCGTCATACCCATATGTCGGGCTGCTACCATCGCGACATGCCCATTCCTGGGTCACTGTCTTATCGACATACTCATTTTTTGAGTCACTGCCTTCAAGGCATGCCAGCTCTTTTTGAGTCACTACCGTCATGGTATACTCACCCTCACCACTTTGGTGCACTTTTCGTTTCTTTGTTTCATATTTTGCATATTTGTATATGTGACCAGTGAGTGCCTCTCCGGTAAGGTGTAAATCCTTTTTATAAGTATTCTTTTACTCGATGCAAACTCATTTGTAGTCGGTGTCTGATAGTCTTATGATACACCGGGTACCCGTGCAGGCGTAATTCCTCTTTATAGGTAGTCTGTTGTACCTGTACATCCCATTTGTGTGTGTGATGTTCCATGTAGCATCCTTGCATTTTGCATGATGTGTGTGTTTGCCCTTTTGGGTGTCATTTGTGGTTGTTTCGTACTTCGGTCGGACAATCACAATGTGGACTTTTTGCATGTTTAAGTGCTTTCCCATTTATCTCGATGGCTTGCCTTGCTCGGTATGTGAGTGACCCTCTCTCGGTCACGATGCCTTAACGAGCATTGCTTGCTGGGTTGATCCCGGTGAGAAATGCGAGTTAAGTCGTCGGAATTGGTACTAGTATGCAGTGCTAAGGATCTAACTCGTGTCACCCTTACATGTTATGGGCTCGCATTTAATGGCTCTTATTCCGAAATATAAAATTTATATTTTAACTTACTACATCTGTCATATTTTAAAAACTATGCATGTAGCAAAATAGGTCATATGTGAGATCAATTTTTTAAAATCCATATTTGGGTGAAACCCTTTAGATCCTTCAGATCCTTAGGACCGGGACGATGCGGCAACCCGTCAAAGTCATACGGTAGTCGAAGACTTACCCTGTGCACTTAGTACTATGTTATGACATTTTTCGTTAGATGGTGTGCTAGTTTAGGATTTAGGTTGTTAGGTAGTCTTTTTGATGCATAACTATTGTTATTTGTTGGATTGATTGTTGTAGTCAGATATCCTTCTTTTGCATTGTGTTTGTGGTGTGACTGCATGTTTTATATGTATGGTAGTATGTTAGGGTGTTTTTTTGTAGGGAGTCATGTCTACTTATATGCACACACACATGTACCGTTATGGGGGAGCAAGTGATGATTTCTAAGATTTTCTTACAGATCCCATTTAACGTCCCCACTTATAAGGCATGACTCATTATACGTTATATGCATGTAAGCTCTCTCGTTAACTCTATTTTCTTGCAGGGTTGAGTTTTTTATTTTTCTTATGTACTTTTAGAGTCCGGAGATTCATGTAACATAAATAAGATATGGGCACGTGTTCTGAGACATTTGGCGCGGGAACCACGTGGAGGGAACAAGAGCTGATGCTCGTGTCCCATATCTTAATTCTGCATTTTTATATTGATGTATAAAATTAATACCGAGCATTCATATACGAAGTCTAACCGTCATTTTCTTTTCTAAAATAAGTTGCTGACCCAGCGACAACGACACTGGTCTTTCTTATATATTTGATTTGGCTTGTTTTTCTGCCTCATCACATGCTTGCATGTGTTTTCCTTGTTTCTTTTTGTGGTTTGTCTTAGAATCACAATGCAATTTTGGCTCTTTAAGGTAAGGCTGTCAAAAAAGCTCGTTGTTCGCGAACAATTCGTGTTTGGTTCGTCAATGAGTTCGTGTTTGATTCGTTCGATAAGTAAACGAGACGAACGTGAACAAATTTTTTCGTTTGGTTAGTTAAACGAACTAAACACGAATAGTAATGCGTTCGTTCGTGTTCGAATCGTTATTGTTCGAAATATAAAATAATTTAAAATAATTATATATATATAATTTATGATATTTTAAAACATTAAATTTTATAAATTATAATATATAATAAATTAATAATAATAATATATTAATATATTATATTAGTAATATACTAATGTAGATATTATATATTTATATAATATAAATTATATAATTAATCTACTATATTATTTATATGTATTAATTTTAGGGATGTCAAACTGACTCGTCGTTCACGAATAGCTCGTGTTCGACTCATTCAGAAACGAACACAAGCAGTGACTTCACGAACAATTTTAAACATCAGCTTATTTCAAACAAACTATTCGTTTATTAAGGGCCCTAAAATTATAAAAATTACAAAATCCTAATAAAACTTTCAAGATAAATGAATTTTAGGGTTTAAACATTCATGATTTTAAAATTGCACTTTTATTTCCTGCATGACCTTCAGACCAGATTTTAAATGAGTTGCTTGCATGACTATCAGCCAACTCATATAATAGAGCCTCTGCAATACTTACGGATCACTGAAAATAACTACATTCATATTTTGTATGTCCTTGAGGAGAAGTCTTCGTGCTTCTTCAACTTGACTGACCCAACATACCTTTATAGGTGATTATCTAGTGCGCTTAGGGTGTTAAAATGCTCTTTAACCTAGACTAGGTGTAAGTCCTTTTATTTGGAGCGTTTTCTGGTTTGTAGCTAAACCTCCCCTTCTCTTCTTTCTTAAGGCATCATTGTCACTTCGGCAGGTATAATTTCCACATCTTGGAGCTCTAGATTATAGTCATAGGATAAAGTTTCTTTTCTCTGACCTTAGGGATACTGATGTCCCTGTGGAAGATGCAATTCACAGATTGCTGATCGGGAATCTCAGGACGTGTTGGGTCGACTACCTTCACGACTGAATAGAATTAGGTTCTTAGTAGCTATGGATGACAGGTCCGTGGTACCCCCAACCCAGTTATCTCTACCTTCTATGATTACTCTACTTTCTTGTTGTTGAGCCCCTTCGAGCCATGTCAGTCCTTGATTTTGTTGATATCATTTTGCCAGCCCGATGTTGATGAGCTGCTCGTTTTGGATACGATAATTTGTCTTCTGCCCTTATGACTTGTACATGCTTTGACGTGTTTGGATATCCCCATGTTTGGATATCCCCATCAAGATGATTATGGTTATTCTGTGGGCTCCGTATGCTGATAAGTCGCAATGCGAGATACTTACTCTCCGCCCGATGACTTAAAGTGAGTTTTAAAGCATCATAACTCTCTCACATAGAATAACCTTACTTTGATGACCTATTCCCCCAGTTACATGATAAAACAAGTGAAATCCCTTTTATCGAGAGTATTCTTGGGTATACCCTGACATGTAATTAACCAGTAGGAATATGTTCATCTGCGAGTGCTCCTGACCCCAGAACAGTTACATACACCTGACTCTCTTGTTATGGGTAGTCTACGTAGATAATTATTTGGCGGATATTGGTTCAAGGAGTTTCCGCCCAATTTTGTTTGGGCAGACATATTTGACCTATCATTGCAATGTTTATTGCATGTAGACTCTCCACGTTTTGACTTTTCTCTTGTTTGTCATTTTTGTCTTATGTTCATTCTTTTTTGGTTCCACTCCTTTTCGAATCATTGATATGATTTGGGTGAGAAATTTATTCGAATAAGGGAAGTATACAACGATTGACAAGCTGACGACTCCTTTTAAAATAAAAAAGAGAAAAAAAACCGAAACAACTTCATCAAATGGTTTTGTCATTAATAAACCTCCAGTCGTAACATCAACAATAGATCCAATGGATCATATTAACACATTCTAAAATGTTTGGATGATTAAACAGTTAGACAAAACATGATGTGGACACTTCCTAAGCAGTTCTTTAAATTTTTCTCAAGCTTCGTATATTGACTCAACTTCATACTGAGTAAAAGATGAAATATTTTTTCTAAGCTTGACAGTTTTTTAAGATGAAAAATACTTAGCAAAGAATTTTTATTTTATTTCTCCCCAAGTTCTAATAGATATAGGTGCTAACAAATTTAACAACATCTCAGCTTTATCCCTTAAGAAAAAAAGAAAATATCAGCGTCCTTTGATATACCATCATATTTAAATGTATTACATAGTTCTAGAAACTTGCAAGGTATAAGTTTGGATCTCCAGATGGTCTTCCCCAAACTGGTTGTTTTGTATCATTTGGATAATAACAAGTTTAAGTTCAAATGAGTTAGCAGTTATAATAGAGGGTTGTATACTTATTTGAATTTCATTTGTTGTATGGTTTGAATGGTCCCTTCAAGGTCTTTGTACTTGATGATGTTCATTTTCAGCAGTTTGATTTTCAATGTTATTATGTGATATGTTCGTCGTTTCTTGTAAATTATGAAGTTGTTTTCTTTTTTGGTTTTTTCTAATATTTCGTTCTTACTCATAATCAAAATGTACTAAACGTTCTGATCCTGAACTACGCATAAAACAATAAAAAGTTCAGAAAATGAAATTAAACAAAACACTCAAAAATAAAAAAATTTTTAACATTTTTAACAAAAGTTTTTTTTTGGTTTTTAGTTTTTAAATAACTTTTTTTTAATTTTTATATATGTTTTTTTTATTTTTTTTAAATATGCAAGCAAATACTAAAAATTTTCCTAAAATAAGTCTACAATTCAAGTGAAATTTTCTAAATTAAAAGTTTTGTCGCTTCCCCGACAATGGCGCAAAAAACTTGATGCCCCACCCGCAATATCACAGTTAATTAAGTTCCAAATGACGACAAAAAACTTGATCCAATTAATATCTAACAGCCAGTATGCAAAATAGATATGTTATAGAATTTATAATTTTGATTAATGACTTACACATTAGGGATATTATACAAGTATAAATATTATTTCAAGTAATATAGAGTTTTTTTTAAAAAACCCCAGTATCGAACTCACATAGGACATATTTTATATAACAACTTAAAAAAACTTCTACCCTAACAACAAACTCATTATTTAGGAAAATAGCGTCCAAATGTTTGTAAAATGTTAAAACTAAATATTTACTAATTTTAATTTTAGGCAGAAAGTAAATGCAGATTTTCAAGCTAAATTTGTTTAAAGGAGTTTAAATAATATGAAAAAAAAAAAATTTCTTGAAAGAGATCATAATCAACGTAGTAATCAAAAGTTTAAAGGTTTAAATGTTGTATTGCGACAAATAAGAGCATATTTATTATTTACCATCTCTCGGGTGCATAAAGAACATTGACTAATCTAAAGTAAGTTTCTAATTGATATGATTATGTTGGGTAGGTTCTAGTCTCTCACTTTCAGATTACCCACTGCGCCCTCCCTATAAGACTAATCAGGTCTTAGGTTCTAACTCTAGACCAAATTGGTTAAGAATCTAGTTTGTCACCATAAAAACATCAAATTTATACTAATCAAAACTTATCTCTTTATCTATTTGCACTCCCTCTAAAACTTAGTTCTCCTTCATCCTTAGTTTAGTGTGGTATTTACTAGTTGGGTGAAATCATATAATCTTTTTGAATCATTATGTTTCACAACAAATTTCAACATTACAAATAACCGGTTTGCAAAGTAAAGTAAGAGCCGGTGAAAATACCATCACAATTTTGAAATAAATGAAGTCTTTAAACCATTCTTTTCCCACGCATGATTAAGTCTTATTGTATGGAAAAAGATAAGAAAACTATTCAGAGTTCATGGAGATAACACAACAAAACATAATATATATTAAAAGCCAAGTCTACACAATAAAATTAAACTTAAACAAAAATACAATATTCTTATCTTAGACTTCTCCTCTAGCAAATCATTTGGAGTTTTTTTGTTGTCTTCTTCCTCCAATAAACACTCTAAAACAGACACTCGCGGGAATCTAACTCACACACCCACACACAAGACTCTCACACCAAGACTCGGGACTCTAAATACTCTCTCCACTCACTCCAACAATCTAAACTCTAATTTTTGGCCAACCAATGGCTCTATTAAATAGAGCTCTTAAAATCACCAGGAGTTGCTTCATGCACCTCTTCAAAATTCATCCAAATTCAATGGATAAAACCCAAAACCATCTCTGGCGCCTAGGCGCCAACCTTCTAGAAATCCTTGGTAACTACCTGGCGCGTAGGCACCACATCTTTGCTCTAGGTCAATGTTTGCTCCATTTCACCTCTTTTTGCTACAATTTTGTTCCTTTTGCTTTTTAAGCTCCATCTTTTGTATGTGCAATAAAAAACACAAAAATACATTTCATTAAAGTGCAATATCTTAAAAAATGATAATAAAATGTATATACAAAGTAACACATTTTAAGGTGTATCATTGGTAAGGCTTGATGATATACTAGAGATTACTGTACAGGGCAGTGATGGAAGTGATGAGGAGAATGAGTCCAGGGCACCCATTTCTATTGTTCTACAGTCAGCTTCAAATTCGTCCACCGCTACCGCTACAGTTCGTAGGTCAGTCGGGAATATATGTTTTCTACAGCGTTACTCACCAACCTTGAACTATGCTGACATATGGTGAAGAACTGCAGAGTTATGAAGAAAAATTACAAGATGAAAGTTCTAGCAAGTGAGAGCTAGTCATGACTGAGAAGATGGATTCCCTGATGGGAAATCAGACACGAGAGCTGACAAAACTTCTACCATAGAAGAAGTAATTGCACGACAAGTGGGTGTACTGAGTGAAAGCTGAGCATGATAACAGTAAGAGGTACAATATTAAACTTGTTATAAAAAACTTTCAGTAGAAGCAGGACAATGATTACTCTGAGATCTTTACTCCTGTGGTGAGGACCACAACCATCTGGATGGTACTGGCTATGGTTGCTACCGAAGATTTATTTCGAGAGCTGTTATATGTGAAGACGACTTTTCTTCATGGAGACCTTGAAGAAGATATCTACGTGCACCAGGCTGAGTGGTTTGCAGTACAGGGAAAGGAAGATTCAGTTTACAGACTGAAGAAGAGCTTGTATGCTCCTAGACAGTGGTACAAGAAATTTGAAAATTTCATGCAAAATGCATGGTACATCAGATGTCACACAGATTACTGTTGCGACATAAGGGATTTTGATAATTCTTATATTATTATACCGTTGTACGTAGATGACATGCTTATTGCAAGGGTCTGTATTAATGAGATCAATAATCTGAAAAAGTAGGTGTTAAAACACTTTGTAATGAATGATTTGGGAGCTGCAAAACAAATCCTTGGCATGAGGATTGTCAGAGACAGGGTCAGAGGTACGTTGAGGCTTTCACAGGTAGAGTATGTGAAAAAAGTACTTAACAGGTTCAATATGGACTTGGCAAGAATCAGTCACCCAAGTCAGAGGAGGAACTAGACCACATGAGTAAGGTTTCTTACACTTCAGTTATTGATTCACTTATGTATGATATAGTTTGTACAAGACCGGTTATTGCCTATGCAATGGGAGTCGTGAGCAGATACATGAGTAATCCAGAGAAATAACATTAGGAAGTTGTGTGGTGGATCTTGAGATACCTAAGAGTCTCCTCAGAAACATGGTTGTGTTTCTCAGGAAAGAACTTGGAGGCACAGGGTTATATTGATGTTGATTTAGCTGGATACATTGGCATCAGAAAGAGCACTAAATGTTATGTTTATACCTTTGGTGGTACTGCAGTGTCATGAGGCTCAAATCAACAGAAGACAGTTTTATTGTCTACTACAGAAGTTGAGTACATTGCAGTGTCAGTTGTTGTAAAGGAGATGATATGACTACAAAGTTTCTTCGAAGAATTAGATAAAGAGGTTCAAAATGACATTCTCTACAGGGACAGTCATAGCGTCATATTCCTTGCCAGGAATCCAACATTTCAGTCATTGACCAAACACATTCAGATCAGATATCACTTCATACGGCCATTGTTAGATGACAGACAATTGTTACTTGAGAAAATTTGTGGAAGCAAGAATCCTGTTGTTATGTTGACTAACTATGTTACACTTGAGAGGCCGAAGCTGTGCACAACTTCAGTTGCTCTTCTAGCTTGAAGACATGGACTTTGAGTTGCAGATGTGGAGAATATCACGTTTGAGGAAAATGACGATGCAGCTAGTGGTTCAGTCCCTAAGTTGGGAGAATTGTGGGTATTGTGGAGCTCGGTCCACTTCCTCTAATTAACAGTTTTGCATATTTATAATGTATTTGATGTATTTAAATATATGTATTTGTTTCCCTGATTCTGCTCTTTCGTCTTCCTCTTCTGGATTTGTGAATTAAGGCAAGAAATATTAAATCCTTGTTATTTTTACTTGGCCCGAAATCCCGTTCGATTGATTCTTCCATATTTCGCGGTTAAGGCTTGCCTTTGTTGGGCCGAATAGGAAGATTTAAATGCATGCAAGAAGTCCACCGTTAGACATAACTTCTCCTTTAGCGTGTATCTTCTCTTCAGCGATAGGAGTGTGGCTTCTTCCCTCTGTGTTGCTTTGGTTCTTGCTCACGGGCCAAAGAGAAAGGGAATCACAAGTCTAGTTGCTCCCCTTTTTGTTCTTCTGCTGTGTGGCTCAAGGGTAGAGAGAAAGAGAGAATGTGATGAGAGAGAGAGAGAGGAAGAGAGAAAGGACATTCTTGTAAGTCGACAAGATCGACAGTGTGTAATCCTTAAAGTAATAAAATCCTCTGTAACTCTGTGGACGTAAATAATTTGTAGAACCATGTAAATATATATGTCGCCCTGTTGTTTTAAAATGTTCTCGTCAATTTTTTGCTTTCTCGCAATCATTTTTCACAACAGTTCAATTCAATACATTTCTCATTTTCATAGTAGAATTTTTTGTGTGGTGTGACTCAAGTAGTTTTCTTTTTTGTTCTCAGATTTTTTCATGTTAAATATTGTGTGTTTTCTGAATTTCTTGTACCATACGTTTCTATTCAATTTTTGTTCAAAATCTCTTGAATTACTTTGTTTTCCGTGAATCGATCAAATCCAATTTGTCCGTCCCAACAAAAAGTATGTCCTCTCATTAATAAGGATCATAATCTAGCTGGAACAGTAGAGCTTCATGAAAGGGTGTGGAAAATGACTCAATAGAAAGGTCAATTACATTTGAACATTATGAAAGGGTGTGGAAAACGACTGGTAGAAAAATGAATGCAGCCGTAGGGCCAGCAGAAATTCGAACAGCTGTAATATGGAATTTTCTATTTAGAAAATAGTGTTCAGCGATAATTTTTAAATTTTAAGTGTGATAAATTTTATAACTATTAATTCATATTTTAGAAATATTAGATCCTGATTTATCACCACCATAGAAAAAGTTGAAAGACGAACTTTTTTGAGCTACGAAAATATGGAAGATATGCAGATCTCATAATTGTATTAGCAGCCGCCTCACTTTGGAGGAAGTTAACTTATACACGTTTCAAATAATGTTAAAAGTCCAAATATTCCTCTGTCACTTTTTGTCTTCTTCTAAGATGAGTGCCTTTTTTTCGGCCCTATGAGGAACTTGAGCTATGTGTCGGGCCAATGAAGAACATGAATAAGCTGTGTTCGGTTGCTGGTTCACACCTCAATAAAACCTATCGAATGAAAAAAATTATCAAAATCCGGAAAAAAGTTTTTTTTTTTATAATTATTGTCGGCCAATCTGATTTGACATCCTAATCTTAAACTGCCTCTGAAAATCGTCTCCTCTATTCTTCTGTGAAACAGCGGGAAAATGTGGAAGTGCTGCCTGGACGCTCTCTGCAGGAGAACCTCAAAGAACCTGGAGTTTCTCCTCGACCTCACCGTCTGGCCGTCTTTCCCACCTCCGCAGACAGGGCAAAACCCGGTGCGCTGAAGCCGAAGATGATGTCGCCGAACACCTCCGCCGCGGCCACCGTGATCGCGCCCTCATCCCCGTTCGTAAATATTTTCAAAGCTCTCAGCTTCTTAATTGTTTGCCCCTTCTCTCAACATAATCAATTTTGCGTTTTATGTGCAGGCGGAGACGGTGATCAAAGAGCGCAATATGGCTCGACGGCTTCGCCATGGTGGAGAGCTACTGCCACCTGCTTAAAGACCGCGCCTTCCTCTTAAACAAACAGAAGTAATATTTCTGATTTCTATGCTGTGGTCTCATGGTGTAGATGGGCTTACTGTGATATTTTGTGGAGCAGAGAGTGTCCGCAGGAGCTGCGTGAGGCGGTTGTTGGATTGGCTTATGCGGCCTTACGGTGTGGTGATTTGCCGGAGTTGAGAGAGATACGCCGCATCTTCAGGTCAAGATTCGGAAGGGAATTCACAACTGCGGCTGTGGTGCTGCGCAATAATTGCGGTGTCAGTGGTGAGGTAACTAAAAAATCATTGATAAAACTACTGTATACTTTTATCATTACCTTTTTCTTCTGTCGAAGTGATTTTTGATGATGTAAAATAAATCATAGTTAAAAAAAATCAACTATAAACCATCAAATAAAAACTAAATGGAAGATTTACACGCATTCCAAACGATTAATTTATATTTACATATTCAACAACTAAAATTTAATTTTTACATAGATATCACTTTAGCTAAGAATGAAAATATGTATTTCAGTTTTAAGATGTTAAAATGATGATATTCTTCATGTGATTTGAAAGATTTCGGTTATATAGATATTAAAAGCAAAATTTATATCTCAGATATGTAAATACATAATAAATGATCAGCATTTTGTATGTCATATTAAGCAGAAATCCCTTTTAAAGAATCATAATTTTTTTTCTTCATTCTTTTTTTTTTATTTCAGCTGGTACATAAGTTTTCTACAAGACGGCCAAGCATGGAAATCAGGGTCCATGTCATGAGAGAAATAGCAATTGAGAGAGGCATCGAGGTGGATCTAGCCGAAACTCCTGAGGAGATTGAGTCCTATGTTAGTATTTTTTTTTTAATGCGAATTCATAAACACATAATGACTAAAATTTTTGAATTCATTGCTTTTACATATTCATAAATAAGAATAACATATTTGTATTCATGATTGTAAAATTAGATCTGAGAAGATAGAGTTTCTCTCTCAAATCCGCTAAAAATTTTTGTACTTTCTGATAGAAAGAAAAATACAGCATGCGTTAGGAAGAGAGATGACTCTTCTCTGGATTCATGCATTATTTAACTACCATCCACTAAAATTTAATATAATTTAATTAATTAATTGAAATTTATTATTAAAGTAAATCACACATGTTAGTAATCACCGTCCATAAGGGGGTTATTGATCAAAAGGATTTAATATAATTTAATTAATTTATTGATATAAGTAGTAATCATCATTCATAAGGGTGTTACTCATCAAAAGGATTTAATATAATTTAATTAATTAAATTATATTAAAGTAAATGATCTATGCTAGTAATTACCATCTATAAGAGGTTACTGATCAAAATGATTTAATATAATTTAATTAATTAATTGATATTTATCATTAAAATAAATGACCTACTTTAGGGGATTTGTGGTAAAAAATTAACACACCATCCATTCTTACATCCTAATCTTAACAAAAATTTAGTTGTTTCAGAACCCCAACCTTCAGAGCAGGACGCAGCAGGCCAGAGAAGCATTGGGTCGACTATGCTCTCCCTGTGGTCTACGTGAGCCGCTGGGAGGTGAAAAGCTTGAAATAATGGCTCAGAAAAAGTACGAGGATGCAGGAAGTGCAGCGCTAGATGCCTCAGAGCCGGCAGTCGCAGCCAGAACCGATGTAGAACTCTACCGATCAGAATCAGAGAGAATTGGAGATCATTCCAGCAATCCACGCAAGCAGAAGCCAGAGAATTCGAGAGGCAAAGAGATTCAGAACGAAAATGATGAGAGTAATGATAATGATGAAGAGGTGATGAGGCTCGCCTCCAAGGCACGGGTGCCGGTGAACAGAGCTCAGAACTTTGCAGGACTGAGAGAGATGGATTTGAAAGGCAAAATGGGCCAGTTAGACTCTACAAATGAAGATGGAGATAAAGAGGATGAGCTTGAAGAGGTGAATGAGAAGGCCATTACAGCAGTGGTGGAAGCTTCAAAAGAAAAGTAATAGGGTTGGAGGAAAGGGTTTTGAAGGTTGAGGCTGAACGAAATTCTTTGTCGAGGGTCAGATCTTTCTCTGTCAGGACTCGAAGGTAACATGTATATATATTGGATAGTGGCTGCAGGCATGCAACATTTTTAATGTAGATTTGTTCCTGCTCATCCGTTGGGTTTTGATGCAATAATAATATATTAATTGCATGTTTTGTGCTTCTTGTTTCTTAGTTTGGAATCATTATGTTGATGTATTAATAAATACGATAGTTGTGATGAAGTATTTGTTTGCGCCGAACTGGCTTCTTATGATTGGACGTTAATTTTTTCTCTACATTTGGAGGGACTGCAGTTATATGCATTCAATTTACTTACATGCCACATAATTCTCATGTATTTACAAATATAGCAGCTAAGTTTTGTATTGACATTCAGTTTTATCGTTGAATTTGCGACTGATTTATGTTCATATTTTCTTGCAGGTAAATTGGGAGGTCGGTAATGTTAATTACATCAATTTTAAGCTGAAATTTACTGACATAAATAAGTTGTGTCATTTTTTGAATCGCAGTAACATCAGCTTTGTTTAGTGCACACGTGTGTCGATAATTGTGTCTGAAAACATGTAACGATACATATTATCATCAGATTACATTAATTTCTGCGGCGGATAATATCGATCAACAACGTAATCTTATTTTCGATTTAGCACTGAAATTTTCGAAGCAAAATGGACGGTAATTCGAAGCAATTGAATAGTAAGCGAAAAAAAAATCATAATTCTTATTAATTTGGAATATTTTAAAACAATATTTTTATTGAGGGTCTGAAATAAATAAATTATGTAAGTTGTGTGCATCAAAATGGAATTGAACATAAGCTATTATGAACTGAAATAATTAAAATAAGGAAGTATGTGTAGTTCAAAATAAAATCGAACATGAGCTAATACAAGCATATTTGTGTAAAAAAAATTCTAAATACCATATTCGATTTACAAAATTAATTTTTAAATCGATAAGCGGAAACGAGATAGGATCATACATACCTCCAGCCATAACTTAAACGAACAGAGTCGAAACTCTGAACTCACACGATAAATTTTCTGTTATAGATCTTCTAAGCTTTTCTCACTCACAAACCGATGGTGCAAATAAAATGAAGAGAAACAAGCTTAGGGACCAAAACAGCAAACATCACATCTAATTTATAGTACTCTGCCCATCACAGAGTTCAATGGATGTGACCACATTATGGAATGTTACTAAATTCATCTGTTGAACTTAGACACTATATGAACCACATTCTGAAAATTATTTCTCTCAAAAACATCAAAGAATTCCAACGGTTATTGAAATTAATTTGAGAATTTCAATGGATATTGAAATTAATTTGGGAATTCCAAAGGGTATTGAAATTAATTTGGGAATTCCAAAGGGTATTGAAATTAATTTGGGAATTCCAAAGGGTATTGAAATTAATTTGGGAATTCCAAAGGGTATTGAAATTAATTTGGGAATTCCAAAGGGTATTGAAATTAATTTAGAGTTTTAATTAATTTGGGAATTCTAAAGAAAAAATCCCAACAATTTGAACATAAGTTAAGCCAAAAGCGGACAAGAGGCATTCACTAGCTATTTTGAACACGAGCTCATTTTGAACATTAAAAATTTCAAACAACATCCAATCATATTTCTCTCTTTCACATGAAAGAAATATTTGATGCATATAGTCTAATAACACTTTATTGTATCATCTCTCTTGTAAGTAGAATATCAATTTATGAATAAGACAACATTTCTACTTCTCATTGTTGTTCTCTCAGCCTCTTTCTCTCCAGCTTACGCTTTATTATTTTGAGACGTGGCTCTCGGACAAATTCATATTCAATTAAAATGATATAAAATGTTGCAAGAAAAAAATAATTTTAGTAAGTGTTAAGGTATGCATCATTAAAATATAATTGTAATCCATAAGTGTAAAATATTGTCAATCTATAAGTAATATCAAATAATTTTACTCTTTATCTCATTGAATTATTTTAAAATTATATTTGTATGAATTATATGATTAAGTAAATTTTGTTAGTTATTTTTCATCAATGAATTTCGATCTAGCCCAACCAGAATGAACCAGCTCGATTCCATTATGAGCCAAAGTTGATCCAGCAGCAATGCTAGGGTGGTCGGCTTTAAGGTGAAATCAATTCCGCCGCTATCAGAAGAAATTAGCACTTCGTAACCCCAACGGAAGCGATCTCGCGTAATTCACAGTAGGAGAGGAGAGAATCGCAGTCTCGGAATTCGAGTTGCTCCCTCGCGGCGATGGAGTCGAGCCATGCGGGATCGGAGAGAGAGAAAGCAACCACCTCCTCACCCATTGCCGTCGTATGCAGCTTCTGGAAAGGTATTTTGAATCCGGATCAAACTGTCTCCGACATTGATTACAATCTCATGCGCACCCAAATTGAGTTTAAATTTAGAATTCTTAACAATGGAAATCCAAGTAGAGTTACTGTGCGGAGCTTTTTCTGGTAGATAGGATCTTGGTGTTAGTTGGGTTATGATCTGTTTCAGTTCGGGTAGCGTGCTCTTCGGTGCAAGGCGTTGAGGTATGATCTAATGTTTACCTTGGATCTGGTAGGAACCGCTCTGGACGACGAAGCAATCGTAATATTTGACGGTGGTTTGGTTTTAGGTTTTGTAGTGTAAAAGTGAGTTCTCTCGACCGGTTACTTTTTTGAGGATGCAATTCAACGTTTCATTGGTACGAAAACTAGGCTTTAAGCTATGATATGGAATTAGAACATTCGATTTCTGATGAGTCTGTGGGGGTTTCCGTTTGGGCTTTTTAAAATTGTGAAGTTAGATGCTTGATTTTTAGCAGAGGGACGATTCAGCTGTGCCTCTCCTTTTTTTTGATAATATGTTAAAGATCCATCTACAATGGACAGCTTTGAAAGCTCAGCTGGAAGGTTGTTTTCAAAAAGCCTCAATATAAATCATTCCATGATGTAGTCCCTGAGAATAGAGTTAGAGTTCCATCATAAATTTCTCCTCCATTTTTCCATCCTATTGTAGAAAAAAATTCAGTCAAAAACTGTCAAAAGGCAATATTATGTATAATATGAAATTAGCCCACATATTTCCAAAAAACATGCCTTCCTTGCAGGATTAGGAGCCCAATATACTTCAGCACAGCCTTTCAAAGTTCAGCCTTCTAAACTTTTCCATGGTGAAAATCACTAAAGACCTCTCTCTCAGGCCAAGGAAAAGTACACAAACATCTAAAATTCTGCACGACATTGGAATAAATTATAGGTCAGATAAAAAAATAGAATGGAAAAAAAATGTGAGGCACTGCTGAATTGGCCATCCACTAAAAATCAAGCAACGAACTTCACAAGGTTTAAAAAAACCTCAAATGCAAACCTCCACACACTCTCGAGAAATTCAAAATTCTAATTCCATAGCTCATAGCTTGAGGCCTAGTTTTCGTAGCAATGAAATGCCTATGGCCACATCGAGCCAATATGTTGAATTGCATCCTCAAAAAAGCAACAGGTTTAGAGAATTGCCTTCTACAGTGAAATTAAATCTACAAAACCCTACAAATATTATACTGAGATAAGAGTTTCATTGAATGCTAACTTAGGAATATAACTGAAACAATGAATTGCATATATAGAGATGATTTTCTGGTGTCCTTTGGTTTTTGCATCCTTAGTGTTTCACTCTCAAAATATAAATTTTAATCTTTAATGATGTTGGCAAGAAAAAAGAGCATAATTGCAAACATGCGGACATGTGGGAAGAGGAACTTTCGTTTATCTGAAGGAGAAATTATATGAGAAGTGAGGATTGACTCACCCAACATCATGGAAACTTGCTCACCACCTATAACAATTCGAGAATCACTCACCTATTATATTGGGAATGCATTTATCTAAGTAAGAGGATTCTCTTACCAGCACATCTTTTGCTCACTCAAAATAGTCCATCTTAAGCCTTTTGCAACACCAAATTGAACTACGTCTCAGTAATGAGGTGATTGATGCTTGGGAACTATAATTAATTAAGGTTATGGGTAATTTTTGGTCTAGAAACAGTACAAATATTAATTAAAAACTTCATTATTCTCCACTTCATGGAAAAAACTCGGTCTCAAATTTGATGTATGGCGAAGCACCTCCTTAATTATGGGTTATCAATGCCATTGTTGAATCCTAACTTTTCATTCAGAATACATGCCCCGAGATTTAAAGCTGAGAGGGGAGAAAAGAGTCAGAGTTGAGAGATATAGAGAGTGTGTGGAAAGTCCCTTCATTTATGTCTTAACCTCCTACTTATAGAAGTCTAAAAGTACAGTTACGCAAAAGAGAGAACAATCATAATAATCGCCCAAATAACTGAATCGACGTGTTTGTTATGTGAAAAATACATTATAATACAAAATAAATATAATGTTATCAACCGCCAGATGCTTTGGCCTTGGATGGTTATTTCAATCGACCGCATATATCAGATCGATTCCATCGAGGGGATCAATCTATCATCAAGGAAACCGACCGATTTCGGTAAGAGGTCCGTCGTTCGATAGGTCTGTCGGTCGATAAGTTTGTCGGTCGATTTTGTTGTGTAATCGGTCGACTGCAAGGCTAGTCGACATCCTGGTCTTTAGTTTTGAACTTCGATTGCTTGGGTCTCCATTCATAGCCGCTCGATCCCTTTGAGATTCATGTTGGCATTTTTGTTGTATACAATCATATTTTCTAAAAGCCTAATCATTTAATCAATAAACTACTTCTCTATAGCTATTTTCATAAATACTTGTCCGCATTTTTCATTGTACAACAACTGGCTTCTTCGTTCTTACTGGAAACAACAAGCCAGCTCAGGTAAGGCTTGGATGACCAAACCGCAATACGTTGAAGCTATTTCTTTTTTGACTGCTTTTAAACAAGTATTCTTTCAACATTTAGATAGAAAGAAAAATAGAGTTGCACATGTTTGTACCCATAGTGCTTTACTTGATATTTTTTTTTGAGGAATGTGGACTCCTCCCACTTCCTCTTTCCTTTTATTGATTTTGATCGGGCCCATGTTTTGTCAAGTTAGGCCCCTTTTGTACTTTTTGTAATCCTCTATGTCATAGTAATGCAAAAGGCACATTTCAAGCAAACAACTCTTGGCGGCTTTGGAATTTGCTTTTCTTTTAAACATTAAACAAGTTTTATTTTTCCATACGCCACAAAATTTGTAACAAGGCTGCTCATATTTGTGCTAAGCATGCCCTTAGTGGTTCTTTTGTTTTAATGCATCTATGTTGATAAGAAACTTTCTATGATACTTGTAGATGACAGTTCTCTTTTTTTGTACATCATAGACGCATACAAAATAGTTTTTTTATAACCCTTTTGATATGTTAATGCAAATGCATATTCCCGGAAACAAATCTCGGCCTTATTGACAACCTCATTATTTGCATGACAATATTTCATTTGTTCTAAGCATAGACCGAACTTCTTTTATTGATTTTTTATGTTGCAGGTTTTTATGCTGGTATCAACTGCTTAACTTTATTGCGTGACTAATTACATAAGATTTTAGCCATTTGTATATTGAAATCTTAAAGAGTATATTAACTGCACGACAATACGTTCAACAAGTGTCTTTACTGTCCTTCCATCTATATATGTAACATAATGTTTTAATAGCTATAACTTTCTTATTTATTCAATAGATGATGCAGACATACTTTGCATTTGTCCATTGAACTATTTACGTGGTTCTCTTTGTGCTCTTTGATCACCATAAGTATTTTTATTTTACCAAAACTCTTTTAAATTGCAGATTTCGACTTCGAAAAAGAAAGAAGTGTTCTTGATGAGCAGGGGCTCAGGATTGCTGAAAACCAGGAGATTATTCAGAAGAACAGGCGGAAGCTTGCAGAGAACACTCGAGGTATGGTAATGACATGTTTTTATAAGTATCTTGCACTCTTTCTTTTTGTAGGGACTATGTAATTATGTACTTAGATGTTTCTCGTAAAAAGCACTTTGAGCCGTTACTCTCCCAAGGAATCTGACTTCATCAAATTTTACCTCTTTACAGATTTCAAGAAGGCATCATCAGAGGAAAAACTCAACTTGTTTAACTCCTTACTGAAGGGCTATCAGGAAGAAGTTGATAATCTAACTAAAAGAGCCAAATTTGGAGAAAATGCTTTCCTTAACATTTATCAGAAACTTTATGAGGCCCCAGATCCTTATCCCGTTCTTTCTTCTATTGCAGTTAAGTGTTATGGTTTAGCGTTTCCTTTCTTGTTTTCCCATTGACTTGTAAACCTTCATCCTTATTTGCACTGAGACATGTCCAAAGCACCTTGAGTTGTGTTTGTTAATGAATATGAACTAAACATTAATAGTCTATTCTCATGTTCAATCATCTGATTAAATGTGAATAAGTTCTTTTATTCTCCTCTCTTGATTGCTACAGGAGCAAGAGCAAAGACTATCAGAACTTGAGTCTGAAAATCGAAAAATGAAGCTTGAATTAGAAGAATATAGGACTGAAGCAACACATTTAAAGAACCAACAAGCTACAATAAGACGACTTGAAGAGCGGAATCGGCAACTGGAGCAACAGGTTAGGTAGCTTTCATGTTTGACGCATTTGCTAAACTTATTTTCTTGGTTACCACTTTCTCTGCAACTATTATTTTTGATTTATTTGTAACCTACAATTGATTGTTATATTTTAACTTGGAATGAATCAATTTGATTTGGGAAATCCTTGTTCATTGTGGATTTCTAGCATGAAGATTACATGGATGGTAATATTATATTGCATCCAAACAACATTTACATTAAAGAATAAAGGCTATCTACAACCAATATAAAACATCTTTATGTCGTGTGATTTGAAAATATGATCTTTTAATGGGTACTTAGATGGAAGAGAAGGTCAAGGAGATTGTTGAGATCAGGCAGCGAAGCCTGGCTGAAGAAAATCGGCATGAGAAAACTTTGGAGGTTCTAAAAGAAAGGTAGTTCTGTATTTAACAAAAAAAAGGCTAAGCTTGCCAAGGATTGGCCTTCCATTTTACTCTCTGGCGCCTTAGACTTTTTGTGTACTGTCACTATAACAGGGAACATCTATTACAAGAACAACTACGACAAGCCAAGGAAAGTGTCACAAATATGCAGAAGATACATGAATTTGCCCAAAGTCAGTTATTTGAACTCCGTGCCCAGTCTGGTAAAGATTTCTTCGGAGCATTAATGGATTAAAGCGCGCTCTGTCATTTCTTATTCTTTAATCCGGCTGAATCTGTAATGAATTTAGGCATGCTTAGCGAAAAAAATAAAACCTCAAACTTTCATTGTAGAGGAAGAAAGAGCTGCAAAGCAAGCAGAACTCGATCTTCTCATGGATGAGGTTGAGCGAGCACAAGCAAGGTTACAAAGTATTGAAAGAGAAAAGGTTTATCCCCTCCCCCATCTTGATTTATCATATTAAGCTCATATACATGAATGCGGGATTTCTTATTTATCACCTTCCATGATTTTCCGGTTACTGTTATATTTCTGTTTTTTATTTATTAATCATCTGCTAAATGACCGTTTTTATTTGTCTATATCTATCCAGTTGGCGTTTGATAACTGTTTTTAACAGTTTTATTGAACTGAAAATGAGTTATTCAATTAGACTTGTTAACTTGGAAGGTTGAATCCTAAATCTATTGTAATATTAGCTTATTTTGTCAACCCCATGCATTGGCTTATTATGCTGATGCCAATTCAAGACATTATAAATAAAAGAACATAAGCTGGACTTTACGTTATACAACTCCTTTCATTTAATTTCTTTTTAAATCATTGGCAGAACTGCAACTAAATTTGAACTAAATTTTTATCATTTGTATTCTATATAATGGTTATCGTTATCAATATCTTTGTGTTTTTTCATCTTCTCTGTTAAAATTTTGAATGGTTGACAATAATTGATGGAGGACATCCTTGCAGGGAGTTTTGCGCTCTCAGTTGCAGTCAGTTAATGAAGAAAGTGTAAGCAAGCAAAGGTAATTTTGGATACCATTTGTTGCTTTCCAAGCTTGTTACTGTCTTCTATGCAGAATTAAGTATTTGCTTAGCATTTGTATAGCGTTTGCTAGCTTAGTTTTTGTTTATAAAAAACATTTATATTTCTTATTAAATTTTTTGTTGAAATGCAATGAGTTTCTCTAGAGTTGCTGACCATTAATGTAGAGCTTTTGCGAGAAATACCTCTTCAATTAAACATTATACTTCAATAGAAGACCTCTACACCCTGAATTTGAAACTTATTATGCTGTAAGGTTTAGGATTTTCCATTAGTCTATTGAATGTTTAAGTTCTAACTCCTTCAGGCAGGATGTTCAGATATCAGATGAGCATTTTATACACTCGTTAGCTTAAAAATCATTCTCATTTCTTTTATAGAGAAACCTTGGCGGGGACAGAAAGTCTGTTGCCTTCTCATTTTTGCCAAATTTTGGTCGCTATATAATGATTCAGATTTGGGTATACAAATGATTTTTGGAACACATATAAAATAACTAGGATAAAGGGAATTAAGTTCTATGAAATACCTCAAGGTATAATTACCTTCTCATTGTTATCAAAATCTAGAAACCTTGCTGTTTTTAACAAATCAGGGAGCAAATAACCGCTGTACATGTGCTGGAATAGGTTTCCCGTGGCTGGGATGGTTTTAGATTGAGTGGCTGGGATGGTTTTAGATTGAGGGACTGTAGAAGGTGAAGATGGCCGTTGTAGGCAGTGTACAGCTGTTGCAGATTGAATTCATGTGGTTGTAGGTGTTGGAGATGGCTACTATGTTGACCGGTCATCAAAAATAGAGATGGAGAGGGGAAACCAATGGGTATTGGAGTAAAGGAAGTTCTGGTAGCGTGAACTCAGATTTTCATTCTTTAAAACTTGTTTTCATACTACAAATTTGATCTTTACTTGTAGATCCAAGGAAAAAAAAATATCTAGAAGTCAAGTCAAATTCAGTAGGAACTCCCACTTGAAGATAGCCAACTCATAAATTCACTCTAGGGCTGTAAATAAATCGCGTTGAGTATAGCATTGCCTTGTTCAAGCTTGTTTATTTAGTTTCCTGTTGAGTTTGAGCTGAGTTTGGACGTGACTCAAATTATAAAATTTGTTCAGACTTTTTATTAGGTTTATTATTTTATTTGAACTGTTGTTGTGCTTTAATCATGCCTAATTAATTACATGTTTGATTCTACTGACTTAAACATGCAAGTTTTTTACCGTACATAATTGGATTTTTTTGGTTTAATCAAAATTGGCGTAATTCACTGGATATTAATTAAGTTGTTTAGTGAAGCTTAAATATTAATAACAAAATAAATAGGCAGTTTTTTATTTGATATTTTTATTAACCTCTAGTAATATACATAAGCTACAATGTATATAAAATAATGATAAAATTAATACAATAAAATAGAAGTAGCAGCCAAATAAGCAACTAAAGCATCATTAATTAAATAATTCATCTATTTCGAAGAGAACTACTTTTTAAATAACATATGAGGATGCTTACAAACATAGAATATAAATGAACAAGTGGAAAAGCGTTTAAGTTTTTTATATGAGGAGCTTTTAGAATTTTGTCAATAAATAAACATAAAAAAGCATTATATGAATGAGCATTGAACTGTTTGTTGCGTGCATTTGCTTTCTTACAATTTTATTTCTGTCGGCCGTTTTATTGTTCAACTTCACTTTC
>NW_018164992.1:3041270-3043084 GCF_001263595.1 Phalaenopsis equestris | reverse complement strand
TTCTAGAGCTAGAACCTAGGCTCTAAGAAGGAGAACAAAAGACCTTACAAAAATGAGGTCAACAATTTCCCTATTTAAAAAGTGGTTAATTTTTAAAATAAGGAGAAACACGTGTGAGTGATATTATAGTTAGTTTCAGGATCTCCATTTAAGATCTCTTCTTTATTTGTTCTTTGGTCACCCCCATATTTTACTTATAAAATCACCACTCAATGTTTATTTGCAAACCATTCCTTCAAGTTCGATTGTGTAAATATTTTTGAAAGCTTCATAGATTACAAATTTACAATTTTGTAGATCATTTATCTCTGAAATAAGAATTTAGCTTTATCTCTTGCTTGGATGATCAATTCTTCTTCATGTGATGCTGATCAACCAAAATGATACTCGTGCTTTTCATCAGGAAGAGATCTTTTGACCCTTTTTTAGGATCCTCTAGTTTGATGGTCTTCTCCATCTTCTTTGAAGGTGGAACTGTAGGTTGGTTGTGTTTATACATTTTCCTTCCTTTTACTAGTATTGCATTGTAGAATACAACTTGGTTGGTTAAAGTGGAGGAATGCATTGGTCCTATTGTGTGATAGAAAAGCATCGCTTAAATTTGAAAGAAAATTTTATAAGATGGTGGTGAGACCCACAATGCTTTATGGCTCAGAATGTTGGCCTCTAAAAGAGAAGCATAAAACGAAGTTAAGTTTTGCTGAGATAAGAATGCTTAGGGGGATGAGTGACTTGACACTTAGAGCCAAAATGCGAAACGAATGTATCCTTGAAAAGGTTGGTCTAGCTACAGTGGCATATAAGATTAGAGAGGGTCGTCTTAAGATGGTTTGGACATATTAAAGGTCGAGAATCTAATGATCCGGTTAGGAGAGTAGATGTTTTAGATTTGACTTATATTAAGAAAGATAGAGCTAGATTTAATAAGACTTGGCATATTGTATAAAAAATGATCTTAATTCATTTAGAATTAAATAAAAATATGACACTCAATATGACACAATGGAGGAAAGGATTCATGCAGCCGACCCCACTTAATGAGATAAAGGCTTGTTATTGTTGTTGTTGTACTAGTATGTGTCGTCTTTTGAGAAGTTAAGATTCTTATCCCATATATATAAACTACCTAATTACTACTTAATATACATTTATCACTTACATAGACTGCCTCATTAATGAAATGACTTCATAAAATAAGCCTTGCACATTGTCTACTGACTCGATAAAGATTACTCTTTTGAAACCAATTTAGAGAATTATTTTGGAGGTCGAGTGATGACCAATCTCATTCTCAACCGAAGCTGTTGAGATAAGTTTTTTTCATTGATTGAAAATAGCATTGACAATGATAGTTTTCATCTAAAGCTTGAGGCAAAAAAAAATTTTCCTAGCTTTTTTGTGTTCTTCTTCCTTACAGTTCAAGGTGGGATTTATGTTTGATGGAAAGTGACTTGTTTCTTTCCTCAAGTGCTATAGTGTGGGGCTAACTTTAAAGAGATCAACAATCGAAAAAGAATCTAAATACCATTGGTATTTTTGCACTTTGTGCTTAGAATATCGGCTCAAATTTTGCGAACTGATTTCATTTTATTCTTCTTTGTGTGTAATTTGGTAGAATTAAGCTTTGAATAATCTTTTATACTTAGAGCTTTGTTGACCTCAATTTTCGTGAGGTCTAGTCTTCCGCTTAGGGTTTAGGATCTAGCCTTAGGAATCTCCCTTCGACTATCTTAGAACCTTAGAAATGGGACCCGCCTCATTCTAGAAATTCAACCCGCTTCGGTACTCTTTTGTGGTTTCGCGTGTGTGGTATC
>NW_018164992.1:3039244-3039478 GCF_001263595.1 Phalaenopsis equestris | reverse complement strand
TACCCGAGAGGTGGTTTTGCTGATTTTTAATCCCTGTCAGAGGGATGGCTGGGTGCTTTCAGATTCTTGTTGGTTTCGGCTCCTATCCGAGAACCTGTGTTCGATGTGTTGTGTTGTCCCTACTCGAAGGCTGTCATATGGTTGTGATGGAGAGATTTGGCAATTGATGAGGTTGCAATTTGATGCTTATTTGGTGCCTAGCCGTGGGTGCGTGAGGTGTTTGAATCAGTCTCT
>NW_018164992.1:3038323-3039184 GCF_001263595.1 Phalaenopsis equestris | reverse complement strand
ATTTGGCTTTCTCTGCTAAGCTTGTCTCTGCTAAGCTTGGATTGACTTGAATGTTATTGGTGGATCAAGTTTGCCATCCAGAAAATCATATTTATTTCAGGTATCTCTTCATTTAGTCAGGGAGGCATAGTTGCCTTTGGTGGTCCTTTTGTTGGCTTTGGCCGTGGGCCCCCTTGTGCTTTGGATGTGGACTTTAGCAGCTGCTATTTGCTGCCTTAGGCCGTGAGCCTCTTTGTGCCTTGGGTTGCTGTGGCCGTGGGCTTTGCTTGTGCTTTGGGTTGCCTTTGGCTGTGAGTCTTGGCAGTTGTCCTTTGCTTTTGCTGTGAACCTTTTTTTTTGTCCTTGTTTCTTGCCTTGGCCGAGAGCCCTGTGGGCTGTTTCCCCTTCTCTGTTGACCCTGGCCGTGAGTGTTTATGTGGTTTGATGGGAAGATTTCTATGCTTACTTAATATATGGAATTATAGATTGAGTTGGAGGAGTTTCGAATTTAATACGAGTTTGAAAATATTGACGGTGTTTTCCCCGCGTTTATTTTCTTTCAAAGTTTGGAAAATTTTAAATCTCATTTTGGAAGAGTATTTAGTTGATTTGATTAATCCTACGTTCTTGGGGTTTGGAGAATCAGCGCGAAGGGATATTTTGTGTTTGTCAGGAAAGACATCGGGCCCTCCTTTTCCAGGTCTTTTCGACACGAGTTTTGAGGGCTGATCTATTCTCCTTTTTGGTGTTTTAGATGGATCAGTGCCTCCTCTCTCTCACCCCATTTTTGTTCTTTTCTTTCCTTGCTTCTTGGTTCGGTTTTCGATGCTTATGTTCGATGCATAAGTGTCCACGTATAGCCTTTTGCTATACGTGAAACCA
>NW_018164992.1:3037257-3038267 GCF_001263595.1 Phalaenopsis equestris | reverse complement strand
CAAGTAGTCGTTTTGGGGCGTACGGTGTTGATGATAAAGACACACCGAAGTTAGAGCAAAAAGATGTCATATCCTATAGCATCAAAATCCAGACATTTGATGAATAATAGGATATGATTTCTTTTACCGACATAAGTCTAGCGGGAGTTGGCTTGAGCCTCCTCAGTCGGTCGACGATCCTATGCCTGACAGTGTAATCGTCTTGTGGACAATAAAAATTGCTAAAATCTATTTCAAAATATAAAATACATTCTTCTTTATAAAACAAAATTTGATAATCTTCTTCAAAATTTATGTGTGTGTCAAAATATAAATTTCAAAATATGTTTTAAAATACGTTGTCCACCCGACGAATACCTGTTTAGGCTGGGAAATAGCCCCCTAAGTGAGGTTCAAAACACCCTTCTAGACGAGTGGTGGGTTCTATACGTTCGGGTGACCGAGTAGCCTTCGTGGATCCTCGAGAATAAATATATCTGAGCCTAGTTCCATACGAGTGCTTGCGGTCCTCCTCATCCGAATTTTGTTTCTTTGTTTTATCGAAGTTTTGGGACGGAGCACTCGTGTTACTTTTCTTTTCTTTCGGGATTTCCCCAGGAGTTTTTGAGGATTTTCTTTTACTTGTTACTTAAGTCTTTTTCGTCGAGTTTCTCGAGTTTTTTCGCTTTTTCTCGGATTTCTTGGACGACGCTTTCTTCTAGATTTTGTTTTTGGAGATGTATTTAGGTTTGCTATACTAAGGGACAGCGGATCTCACAGGCATACAAATTTGCTTTAGATTTTACAGTACTTAATTTTCCTGTTTCAACCTGCTACTGCTCTTCTTATACAACATGTTACACTTGTCCTGTTTCTACCTGCTACTTCTCTTCTTATACAGCATGTTACACTTGTCCTGTTTCTACTTGCTACTATTCTTCATGTATAGCATATTGTACTGCTCCTATTTTACTTACTACTGCTCCACTTGCATGCTACTGTTCGTTCCTGCATCGCGCATTTTACATCTT
>NW_018164992.1:3025257-3036596 GCF_001263595.1 Phalaenopsis equestris | reverse complement strand
CCTATTTAATCATTCGTATTAAATAGGGGAACTTGTCGGCAAATAAAACGGTTTCGCAGACCCAAACGGATGTCATATGTTTTCCTAGTTTATTTGATCGAGCCTCATCCTCAAGTCTTGTGTTTATCCCTCGGGGTAGATATAAGATTTGAAGTAGAGTGCTCTTTCATTTAAACTGTGAAAAATATGATGTCAGTTTGATTTCATATTTTTTCTAAAATTATATATATATATACATAAATTAAAAAGTCCTTCCGAAGCGGGCGACGGGATTTCGATTCCGACTGCCGACAGCTTCTTACGGGCGACCCCCCCCCAAACAATCTCTTCCTTTCTTACTTTTTTAGTGCCGACAAGCTTGCCATGGTTAATAAATCAATAGTTTTATATTGTGAAGTCTGCCAGACTAAAGCATATGAGTAAAATTCCACGGGCAAGTAATTTTTTCCAATAAAGATAATTGTGTTATAAAATATGTTATAGAAGCTTGGACCAATTATCTATTTTTTCAACTTAGACTCTTCTGTTCTAGTAAGACAACTTCAACTTGTTGAGGAGAATTCTTCTCTTTTTTATATTCTTCATTGCTTCTGTTGATTCTGTTAAATTCTTCTCTGTAAGCTGTCTTATTAAGGACGACCCTTCTTTTATCTGGACAATTCGGCAGTGGTCTAGATGTTGGTGGTTCTATTTTAACAACAAGAACTCCAAAAGCAAGCACCATTGTGGTTATTTTTTCTTACATTGTGGCTATTTTATCAGCCATATACTTGGCCATCTCTTCTTTAATATTTAGAAGTCCTTAAATTGTATGTAATCTCTCATATTCATAGTTCTCAGACTCTAAGAGAATCACCAAGGTTATCCTTCCCAACATTTAATTTAACCATGAAAATATTTTAAGGGGTGGAACTAGCGATTTGATACCTAAATATTTTCCCAAATTGGGTGTGCTGAAGTTTTATGGAATCGGGAAGAATAATGATGCATCTATGACCAGGGAATTAGGTTTCTATGGAATACCTTCAAGGATAATGTCTTTTATATTGTTTATGGATCTAAACAACGAGTAATCTTGCTGTTTTATTCAATCATTTGTCATTCGATGTGGCTATTGAATGGAGGAGTTTCAATTTTCTTCTCCATCTCTTGGAGGCTTTTTGTTGTTCTTTGTGCGCAGGAGTTTCATGTTTGCTGTCTTTGCTGCACCCTCAGCACACACATTGCATTCAAAACATTCGTCATCACTAAAGGAAGCCAAATCAACAGCTTTTGAATAACTGGCTTCACATCTTATAATCGCGTCTATTTCTAATTACCAAAGAAATTCAGACATTTTGTGCTCAATTTCTGATTAACCGGTTCACTCAGGCTATAATCATATTAAAAGGTTGAAATAAACTGATGCACTTGTCCACTAACCGGATTCTACTTTTGAATAGCAAACTTCATATTCAAATCCTTCTAGTGTAACTTCATCCTTAATGCTCGAAGAACCAAATTCTTTCCGCTACTATTCAGAATTAAACCTTTTTCATAATCAGATTCTTGTTAAAATTGACGTTAAGAAGTTTTGGAGAGGGTATAAGATTTATTTCAAACTTTTCTCTTAGGAGGAAAATGTAGAGGAAAAAAAAGAGAAAATAATAAATTTGACGCTTAAAAAAGAGCAGAAGATAATGTTGAAAATTCTAAGGACCAAGAATAAGTGTAGGTCAAAACAAAGAGCTTTAAGACTACTTCAGGTTGTTTTTTGACTTTTACTTTTAGAAAACACGCTAAAGAGATAATAAACTTTATTTAGTTGGTTTCATTTTTAAAATAAAATTTGCTATTTTAGCATTGTAGGTGTGGCACGCCATCACCTAATTTTCATCATCTAGCATGAATCTCGAGGCGTGATATATCTCGGGGCAATCTTTTGAGCAAGAAATGTTCAAACTTTGATAAAGAGTCATCCGAAAGTTCAATGTTAGTAAACTTATAGTCAAACTGATCGGCTTGACCAGACGAAGCCATTGATACCAAAATTGGTCAAATTTGAGTCAAATCAAGCTCATAAATCAAGTTGTTAAACCACTCTTAGAAGTTTTTCCGACATATTTGGAGGGTCAAACGGATGTTGAATCTGATGAGCTCATGATCGAATCGAGCGTCTCGACAAAATGAATCCAACGAGCCCAAAATCACTCAATTTCGACATCATTAAGGTCCTAAAATGTCGATCAATTGTCATCTAATCGAGGGAATCTCTCCGAGCCGTTCAATCAGAGTTGCTCATATTCCTTCATTAATTTTAATCAAGACTATAAATAGAGTCACACCCCTCTCATAAGGGAGGAAGAGAACTTAAAGTCTGAAAAAGTGTTTGAAGCTTAGAGAAGGATCTGAAGTCCAGCATATCCTAGTCCCCGGTTGCCGCCGCCCATCACTCGCAAGTTGTCGTCGTCCATCACTCGCCGATCGCCGCCGACCATCACTCGTTGGTTACCGCCTATCACCACCGGCCGCCACCCACTTCTTATAACAGGTTAATCCACGCACTGACGTTGTAATTCTGAAGAATGTTCAACCTTTTCTCGTCTATGGGGCGAGGGACTGCACTTATAATCTTTTGTTTACAATGGATTTCTTTAGTTGGGTCAGCTCCGTGGTTTTTCCCTTTATGAGTTTTTCACGTAAAAACTTCTGGTGTCTTTACTGTTTGTTTTTCTTTCATCTGAGCGTATGCTTAATTCTCGTGCAATGCTGAGACGATAATCTATTACTCTATCGCCGTGAATTTTCTAGAACGCATCAAGGTGCTTTGTAAGTTTCCCCTTATTAATTTTCTCTTTAATTTAATAATTTACATGGTAGATTTATTCTGCAAGGCTTTCTTAATCTTTTAACTTCATGCTCATAAATATATTTTAGCCTTTTTGAGTTTCTCTCTAGCAACATATGATTGATCAATAAAAGACCGAGTTATTATTGGTAGATTATTACTTCTTAATCTATTTAAAAAAAAAGATTGTTACTTGTCTTTGAAATTTTCTTTCCTTTAAGTGTTGCAGTGATTTTCTGGTTTCTAGCAATGCCCATGAGAGTTCCTTACAGGCAAAGGAGAAGGTGATATCTGATCTGAATATGGAACTTCATAAAATGGAAACCACTTTGTCAAATGAACGGGAACAACACATTAGCGAGATCAGGAAGTTTAATGCTTTGCTTAAAGAAAAGGTGCTGCATGCATATTCATTTGAATACTTTCTATTTGCCTTCCTTTTCTTGAAGTTTTCATACGCAAATTGCTTTATTTATGTCATTAACTGATTTTTATATTATGACAGTGCTTGCAAATGTTTAACTTAGTTATCTATTGTTTTCTTTTTTCCACCATTCCGTTGATTGACAGGATGCCACTCTTATGGAAATCAATAAAGAGTTGCAAGAAAGGCCAACTTCTAAAGTTGTTGAAGATCTGCGTAAACAAATCAAAATATTGCAGGTGAATTTACCACTGCACTTAATATGTATTTTTGTATTCAGCTGCATTGCCGTTCTGCTTTTCTAGGAAAATAGACAGTTTTGATATTCTACTTGAGTATATTGGACTGTGTTCTTGTATTACATGTTGTAGAAGAGTGATATTAATACAAGAGTTAACCCAAACCACGACGCAGAACAAAATTTTATTACTGACTTAAAACAATGTTATAATGAAGACTCGAAATAACAAAAGACAACAAACAAAGCAAAAGTACAAAACAAAGGATTATAACTAATGGCTCAACAAAGAAGACAAAACCGCTTGATGAGGAGGGAGTCCGATGAGGGAGGCTGCTGCGGTGAAGACTGAAGAGCTGGGGCTGCTGTGGAAGAAATAAGACAGTAGATTGGCGATAGTAACGACGTCGAATTGCATCTAGAGAGGAGCAAGAAGGTCGTCGGAGGCTGGATTGGCCGCGGCAGTGAAGAACAGAGAGGTGGGGCTGTTGTGGAAGAAGTAGGACATCAGGTTGGCGAGAGTAACGAAGTTGAACGCGGTTGAAGCTAAGCAGAAACGTTGTTGGAGGCTGAAACGGTGTTGGAGGCTGAATTGGCGGCTGCGGTGAAGGCCGGAGAGGTGGGGTTGCTGTGGAAGAAGTAGGACAGCAAGTCAGCGATTGTAACAGTGTCGAATCGCAACTGGATAGGCGAAGAAACGTCGTCAGAGGCAATGGCGGCTGCGGTGGGATCGAATTCTGAAATGACAGCAGGGAAACAAAAGTATAATAAGATAAATGCCTCGACATGGTCGAGATACATTCAGAGCATCACTCAAACTCTTGAAGACGATCACCATCTCAGACGAGGGGCAACTGAATTACCACCTTGACGTCAAATACAACCCTCTAAGGGAAAATACCAATGCTACAACTTGAATTTAGATATAAAAAACATGTCCCCTAACTCTAGACATATCAAATTCTATTTGTAAAGAGATTTGTCCCAATTAGGAAACACTAAAATGTGAAGGAGAATAAAATTAGATTTCAGATTTTAGGAAAAACTTTTAAAATAAGGAAGGAGAATAAAATCAAATTTTAGATATGACGAAATGATTTAAAATTAACTAGGAGAATAAAAATCGGATTTCAGTTTATGAAAGTTTTAAAATAAGACAATGCTAGGAAGGAAAATAAGAAAAAAGGAAAAAGATGGAAAAAGAAAAGGAGGAAAAAGGAAATGATCGAAGAGGAAGGAGGGGAGAAGAAAGGGGGCGACAACCCCTCTTCCTTGTGAACCGACCGATCCTCTCCTGAGCCCCCTCGTCTGTCTCCCGTGATTGTGAGAGCTTCGACCTCACTTGTTGAACCTTCTGGTCCCTTGTCTTTAATCGTGACAACACCTGGATCTCACCGTCGACTTTGCTGCCTCCCAAAGCACTTACGAGCATACCTCCCTCTCGGTCCAATCTCCTAGGACTGAAATTTCTTGCATGGTGTGGCCATGGTGGTAGAGAATCGGCTGTCATTAAAAATGGTACCGCTACTCTGCTAGTAAGGGATCCTATCTCCTCGGGTGCTACAAAAGGAAGTAGAATGAGGTGTTTGTCGTCCTTGGTGAAAGAATAAGTGTTTTTGAATCTGTCGTGCTGAGTCTTTTAGTCAAATTGCTACGGTCTTCCTATCAGAAGGTGACATGCTTCTATGGGGACCAAATCACACCATACCTAGTCCTGGAGCTAACTCCGTATTGAAAACTCTATTAGGCATTGCGGGTCAATGCTGACCCTATTTTTCTTCTTCAGCCACGTTAGTGAATATCGCTGGGAATGACTCTAAGTCGTGAGTTTTAGTTCTTTACCATTTGGATCGATACCACTAGGGGTGTAAACGAACCGAACACGAACGAACAAAGCTTGTGTTCGTGTTCGGTTCGTTTAAAATTTAGTTTGTTTGAAATAAGCTCGTGTTCGTTTCTTAACGAACGAGCCGAACACGAACCGAACACGAGCTGTTCGCGAACGACGAGCTAATTTGACATCCCTAATATTAATATATTAAAATAATATTATATATTAATTATATAACTTATATTATATAAATATACAATATCTATATTAGTATATTACTACTATAGTATATTAATATATTATTATTATTATTTTATTATATATTATAATTTATAAAATTTAATGTTTTAAAATATAATAAATTTTTTATATATAATTATTTTATATTATTTTATATTTCAAACAATAACGATTCGAACACGAACGAACGCATCACTGTTCGTGTTTGGTTCGTTTAACTAACCGAACGAAAAAAATTTGTTCGTGTTTGTCTCGTTTACTTATCGAACGAATCGAACACGAACTCATTGACGAACCGAACACGAACTGTTCGCGAACAACGAGCTTTTTTGACAGCCCTAGATACCACATTCTTACTGCTACCATTGTCGATGATAAGACTGCGTACCTTTATGTTCACTGTGCAGTGGGTGTAGAAAATGTTGTGGCAAAGCCACTACGAATCCCTTGTCTCCTCACTCTGCAGTATTTGTTGAATCACAAGTGCTTCTGCCTCATCTTGTGCAAGCTGATGGTCTTTACCCTGTTCTTCAGCTTCCTGCTCCCTCGCTAACATTTTTCACGGCGCCCTGCTCGGTAAAAGTTACAACTTTGCAGGTCGGGCATCTAGAGGCTATGTGCCCAAATTTGTGGCTTTTGAAACATTTTTTGACATGTACTGTAGTCGTCGGCTTCTTCTCACTAGGGGTGACTTTATCCGTATCCGAATCAATTTTCTCAACTCTTTGCGGTGTGCTCTTTATGGTGTCTTCAACTGTGGGTAGCTGCCTGGCAGGTAGTGGTTGTCAACTCTGCTGCTGTTGTCTTTCCTTTTTTAATGCTAGTGTCTTTACATCCCCCAGTGTCTAGTACGCCTGTAGTTGTACTATAGTGCTAATACTAGGTTTCAAGTCCCTAAGATATCTGACTGCTGCATTCTCCTCTAGCTCTGTTAGGTCGCACTTAAGCTGTAAGTGGTCGAGTTGAGCTGTAAACTCCTCCACTGAAAGGTTTCTCTGCTGCAGATTGTGGAGTTTCAAAAACATGTCATGGCGATAATGAGAGGGAAAATATTTCTTCTGCATGGTTTTCTTCATCTTCTACCATCTGGTAATCTTTTTGATGTCTTCTTGCTTCTACTGTTGTTGTACGTTCTTTCACTATAGTGAGACACTTTCCTTCAATTTGATAGTAGCTAATTTGACCCACCTCTCTTCGGGCACCTCTTTGTATTCAAAGATCTGCTCAACTGTCTGTAGCCATTTAATAAATTCTTCTTGATCCATGCTCCCCTTAAACTCGGGAAAATTTACCTCGATCCCATGATCTTGGTGCCCTCCAAATGGCATTTCTTGTCGGATCACATGCATCTGTTTTTAGGCCTTTTCTGATATTGGATTCCGAAACGTCGTGGTTTTTCTTCTTCATCGTTGAAATTGTTCTTATGGAAGGGATTCAAATTCTCGTATCTCTCTCACCTTTGACTATCTAGGTCTCGGTCGACGGTAACTTCTTCCAGTGTTATCTCTTCAATCTTCACAATTCTTTGTTGGAGGCGGCAGAGTTCTTGTCGAATTTCTTCCCCGGTAGGCTCGGACACATTTCTCCTTAGTGACATGTTTGATGATTTGGGATCTCTGAAAGGGAAAAAAAGGAACAAAGAAAGAAAAAAAAATTAGTGTAGTTGATTGGGTAGGGGCGAATGCTAGAAACCCTAGGATAGGATTAGGGTTAAGCTAGTTTTGATACCAGATGATATCGGAATTAATCCAATCCACGTCGCAGACATAATTTTATTACTGACTTAAAACAATGTTACAATGAAGACTCGAAATAACGAAAGACAACACACGAAACAAAAGCACAAAACGAAGAATTATAACTAATGACTCAACAAAAAAAACACAACCGCTTGATGATGAGGGAGTCCGACGAGGGGAGGCTGGATTGGCGGCTGTGTTGAAGGACAGAGAGGTGGGGCTGCTGTGGAAGAAGTAGGACAACAGATCAGCGATAGTAACGACGTTAAATCACAACTGGAAAGGAGCTAGAATGTTGTTGGAGGCTGATTGGCGATGACGGTGAAGGTCGGAGAGGTGGGACTGCAGTTGAAGATATAGGGTAGTAGGTTGACGATAGTAACGGGGTCAAACAACAGCTCGAGAGGAGCAGGAATATCGTCGAAGGCTCGATTGGCATCTACGGTGAAGGCCGGAGAGGTGGGACTGTTGTGGATGAAGTAGGACAACAATTTGGCGATAGTTACGACGTTGAGCCGAGACTGGAGAGGTGCAGGAACGTCAACGGAGGCTGGATTGGTGGCTGTGATGAAGGCCGGATTCTGAAATGACAGTCAGGAAATGAAAGTATAATAAGATAAATGCTTCAGCGGGGTCGAGATACAATCGGAGCACCACTTGGACCCTTGAAGACGATCACCACCTTAGACGAGAAACTATCAGAGCACTACATCGACGCCGGATTTAACCCTTGAAGGAAAAATACCAAGGCTAAAACTTGAATTCATATATAAAAAATAACTTCTAACTCTAGACATATCAACTCTTATTTATCAAGAGATTTGACCCATATAGGAAACACTAAAATAAAAAAGAGAATAAAATCAGATTTCAAATTTTAGAAAAAACTTTTAACATATAAAATCAGATTTGAGGAAAAGATTTAAATTTAGGAAGAAGAATAAAAAGCAGATTCTCTTTTAGGAAAGATTTTAAAATAGGGAAGTGCTAGGAAGGAAAATAAGAAAAGAAGGAAAGGAGGAGAAAAAAAGGAGGTGGCGGCGGCCCCCCTTCCTTGAGGACTGGTCGGTCTTCTCCCGAGCCTCGCGTCACATATATAGCTTATTCTTGTCATGTATTTCTCCATGCAAGGATAGATATCTGAAGGCTGAACTTGTTCTGGTTTGTTGAAACATGATTATTCTAAATTCAATTTACATCTTACTCAAGATATTGCTTAGTAGCTTTTTAAAATCAAACTGTTAAACATGTTTAGAATGTTAAGCTTTCTTGCTTTGATTATGGATTACTGGATGCGGGATGTGGGGTTTAATCATGGATGTAATTGTTGGTTGAAATGTTCTGTCTTTAATCTGTGAAAGCGCATGTGATGAATGTTATGGTGTGGAAATGCATATATCTTTGTTTATAAATTTCATGAAAAATGTGTATGAATGTATCTAGTGTATGTTTGGTTGTTTTGCGGAAGGAAATTGATATAGAACACAATAGGTAGCTTCAGTGAACTTAAAAGAAATGATGACTTAAATGTGTGCATTCTAATGCCATTTAACTACCAACTTGCTGATGCTTAAAAGGAAGTTATGCTTAATTTATTGTTTTATTTTTATTTATAGTAATTGAAAAATGTAAGGGAGCCTGAACATTTTGTTTAAATATAAATGAATAGCAAAAATTAACTGACATTGCTTAATGTAAGAAAAATAAATATTTATGTACCAGATTTGGGTGTTCATATTTGTCATGGAAAAGACCAACAAAATGCGAGTGATATGAAATGAATTAAAAGCATCATTAGAATAAATCATGTAGCAAACTTCATATGCATGAATCCATTTAAAGTATTTAAAAAATCAGAGCATGGAATAAAATATTGGATCCTTTGTGAAGAGGAGTTAGATTTAGAAGAGCTTATCTTCTTCATAACTGCAAGTGATTACAGCTAATTAAAAAGCTTCTTAAGAGTTAAATAACTTAAAGTTTACGTCTATAAAAATAAGAACCGTTTTGGAAGCCACGTATCATGTTGAAGGACTAGAATACTAGCAGGGATATTATTAATCATATTAAGGAGGAATTTGCCCTGATTTTAGTACATTATATGTTTTGTTTGTGACGCTTTAGACTTTCTGAAGTGTAGGCTTGTGATGCTTTAAATCAAATCACAAAGCATATGCTTTAAATGGTTGTGCTTAGATCCTCATGCTTGCTAGGCGATGCAGCTTACTCCCTTCCTTCCAGATTTCATATTGTAGCAGATACTGTGATATGTGGCTATTTCTCCTGTAACAAATATCCGAACTTATGCGCTGCAGTGCGCCTTACTGCCTTCTGTGCTTTTCTTTGTTTCTTGTGATTCACGTGTCTTATTGTTATTTGCTGCTATCTATTATCTCTTGCATAAATTACACTGTAGCAGAATCCGGGCTTTTCGTTATTTGCTGGGTCTTTTTCTGGCTCTTATTATGTTCATCAATCATGTTTTGCCATTCAAAGAAGCTTTCTAGGTCTAGTAATCAATCAATTAAAAATTTAGGATCAACTTTATCATTATAATGAATACTTTAAATTGCTTTTTTCTTGTTATGCTGTCATCCCTATCAAAATTTTTGACGTCTATAATTTCATAAGTATAAATGTTAAAGATTTTGAATTGTCTGTCATATGATTTTCTATCTCCTACCAAAATTAAGATTCATGGTTTGTTTCTTCATTGTGATTCAAGTCGGCCGTGGATTCATGTGCATGAACTTGATTGGCTTTCAACATTCAATTCCTTTTCTAACCAAATTCATGCTGTCATAAATATGATTTTTCTTGGTCAACAATTGAACCGTTTTGAATTTTTTTATTTTTTCTATATGTTAACTTGATAATTTGCCCTTTTTCTTAATAGCATGTTGACATAACCTAAAGCTCTGAAGCCAATTTTAATTCAGGGTTAGGACTTCCTAAAATATAATGCATTGTATGATTTCATGCAAAGTAAAATTAAGAATTCGTAGGTCAAAATTCCTTGTTAACTCAACAACTTTTTTTGAATGTAACGAAACAATACTGCAGTTTAAAACTAACTGATCAGGAAATAATCGAAATAATTCTAGCAATAAATTGGAATCATATTAAATTATCAAACGACTAAGGTAACTTTTACTGTTCTGATTTTAGACATCTTACTTTTTTTATCCACATCAATACAACCATATAGAAAAGAAATAGATCAAAGAACAAAAAATACTGAAGTAGAATAAATTAGACCTCATGTTGGGATAAGATGATGACTTCTCTTGAAATTAGGTAGTTACACAATTACACTTGTAATACATTAAAAAAAATCACACTTTAATTTTCACTCGGAAGATTGAAACTGAAAATATAATTTTATTTTAGTCAAATTTTATGAATTACATGTCTCGGTTGAACTTATTGATAGGCTCATTATCATCTAGGTTAATAAATAGGGTTGCATATAATCAAACCCCCAATTAAAATTTGAATTTGTTTTGTAAGATAAATGATCCCATTTTTATCTATATTTCCAATTCGATATAACAAGCTCACATGTGAAAAGCTACCAGGCATATTATGATCCAATCTTTAACAACAAATTGCAGTGCAAGTAAGCCAATAGAGAAGAACATATAGGAGCCACACACCCCGTAGGAATCACAACAATTTTAAAACCATATTCCTGAAATAACACCGAAGCTTCAACGATCATGCCAGTATTGTTCTGATTACCACCAATGCAACAACCAATTATGTTGAATCTTCAAAATAATTCCATACAACAACCAATGTCTGAAGATGACTCCAAAAGTCTACATATAATTTATTTATTTACATATAATGAATGTCGTCGTCCCGCCGCTCTGCTAGGGTTCCGCCGCATGGCGTACCCTAGCGTTTCGATTGTCGCTGTTGCCCCGATCTCTCCGCTCCCTCACGCGTCCATGTGCATCGTCGATTGCGGCGGAGAAGACGCGACTCTGCTGCGTCGTCTTCGCACCGTTGGCGCCGACCCCACTGACCCCCCTCGC
>NW_018164992.1:3001308-3025207 GCF_001263595.1 Phalaenopsis equestris | reverse complement strand
ACGCGCCCGGCGCCGAAACCGCAGCTTGTCTTCCGATCGACGTGCGCTGCTTCTGCGTCTGCGTCTGTGCCGATCGACATTTTTTGCTGTAGAAATGGCATCAAGGCGTTCCTATGCCACCTCCCTCGCCAGTGATAACCTCGTCTCTGCCCCTCTTTCGAATATATTTCCGCAACGATACCACGACAATTTTGCTCTTGACACTGAAACCGGATTTCTCAAAAAAGCTTCCCGTAAAAACGACAAACCTGCAATCTTTCTCATTAAGACAGAGATCTTCACTCTAGCTGCGTTTTGCCGACTGTTCTTAGTTGGTAAGTTTCTTTATGGAAATCCTAAACTTGAGCTAATTCAAAAGAACTTTGAACAAATGACGATACCACGACAATTTTGCTCTTGGCACTGAAATCAGATTTCTCAAAAAAGCTTCTCGTAAAAACGGCAAACCTGCAAAATTTTTCACTGGGCAAAGATCTCCACTCTAGCTGCGCTTTGCCTACTGTTCTATGCCGACTGTTCTTAGTTGGTAAGTTTCTTTATGGAAACCCTAAACTTGAGCTAATTCGAAAAAACTTTGAACAAATGAAGCTGAAAGGGGGTTGAAAGATCGGTAAATTGGATGGTCGCCACATTCTTATTCAATTATCAAATGATGAAGACCACCCATTTGTTTGCGAGAAGACTTCTTTGAATAGAAAATCAGGTGATGAAAGTTTTAAAATGGACGGTGGATTTTGACCCTCGTACTGAAACTCCTACCATTCTTGTTTGGCTGCGCTTTCCAGGTTTGAAGATTCATCTTTTTTATCAAGTGCTTCTCTTTGCTTTAGCGATGTACGGTAAACCCCTCAAAACTGACATGCCTACAGTGAATCTAACTCTGCCTACAGTGAATCTAGCTCTGCCTTCAGAAGCCAAAATTTTGATAGAAAGGGATATTACTTTACTAGTATATTACTTTACTATTTCCGGGAGAAATATGGATTGACACACAACATCATAGATTTTGGCAGTAAGCAGAACTTGAACAGATACCACTTTATTGTACCCACTGTCGTATGTTTGGACATTCTCCTTCTCAATGTTATCAGTTGCATCCAAATTTAAAACCTTTAAGTAAAAACGCTTATGGATCTGCCCCACCTCATACATGTCCCTCCTCCGCTCCTGAGTGCATTCCACAGACTATTGAAACACCGGTTGACACAATGCCACCTCCCCCTTCCACTACCGATCTCTGTTCTTCCGACTGATATATTGACAGATGGTTTACTTGGGGCCGATAATCAGGATAGTGTTGAAGCTCCACATCCCCAGGATGCATCAGGTGTTGAAGAGACATGCTTAACATCTCTTCAGAATCAAAATATTGTTACTGTTAGTCAGGAGCTGAGGGCTTATTCTCTCCTACATGCCCACACCGATCAGATGAGCCAGTTCTCGGATGAGGAATGACAGACTTACACATCTAGAAAGAAAAAGAAGAATGAAGGCTCACTCCAGCTTGGGAACTTAATGGATGATACTCTAGTAACTTCGGGTAATGGAACGACACTCAACAATTTGTTAGATGTTTCTGCTCCTAGAACCAGAGGCAGAGGCAAGACCAAGCTGGCTCGTGCCTAGAAGCTTATTTCATGCAAGTTTTGTTTTTTTGTGTTTTATCTATGTTTCATCCTTTTACGATGCTAGTGTGTGATGTATCATATGATATATATATATATATATATATATAACCAACACAAATAAATGAAGATACAATGCAGTATATCATTGCTTTCTCAACCATTTTTTGGAATTAACTTAACTGAATCTAAGAAATCATGCCAATTATATAACCTAATTTGAAGCCAAGGAAGAAAAAATATGTATTTTTTTTGTCTCTAATCACTGGCATATTCTTGAATACAAAAATAAAAAAAATTAAATATACCAACTAAAGCAAGAAAAACAAATTGGGTGCTCAGAAATAATGCTTGATGTGATACTTTTGATAAGATAAATGAGAAAATTGTCATTGTCATGACTCGCTCTCTACAACTCGTGTGCCGTCTCATAAGCAATTCATGCTGTAACTTGGTTTGGAAGGCATGCTTACTCTTTGTGTTTTGTGCTAATTAAGTTTGCTATACTGCTGAGCATTCCGATGCATGAATACAGCAATATGATTGCTTCAAATGAATGTAGGCCCGCCCCTATCCCAAACCCTTGGTGAGGATTTATAGCACGAGATAGTACCTAAACAATGAAAATTTAGGCCTTATGTTGGTACATGGAGATAGCTACCCCCAAAATTCATTTATCACGCTACACCTCACTCAGAGCAAAATCCCACATCCAATAGTCAAATACAAGATTGAAAACAAAAATTTTGATTTTATTAATCAAAAGTTGTCTAATAATACATACTTCATATTTTTATTTGTAGAATTCTTTCTTTAGATTAACAGATATGATTAGCATAAAATCTACCAAGTTAGGTTTCAGTTAATTTAAAATTCAAGTCTTGGTTGCATCCGACAAGTAACTACAACAACCGTTTGAGTTAAATCCTATCATCCTGTGAAAACGAACGTATATGAATCAACCATAACCAACTTTAAATCCTCTAAGGATAGCTATGTGAAAGCCAAACAGGGAACTCAGGTCTCCACTTCCAGTAATATCCTTAAGCCGGTGGTATCTATGTGAAAGCTAAACAGGGAAATTAAAAGAAGTAGAAATCTCAGATTGGAAAGCGCTTTATTCTAGCTAACACTAATGCTAAATTTAGGGGTAAAACTCCAAAAACATAATTCACTAATTATAGTTAATAAGAACAATTCATGACCCTCATAATCTGCATCGCATCTCTGCCCTTATGTTGATTGTTCACGTGCACGGGTTTCTTTTATGGTTGCAAATTTTTTTTATCTGTATTACAGCTTCAAATAGGTAAGATGGCTATTCCAACTCGACTACACTTTTAGGTTATCTAGCATATCTCTTGGTTACTTTTACTTTCTTCCTTGGAACTTTCTTAAAACTTAGGGACATTTACACACATACCACCCAATTTCTATGTATTTACATAACTAACACTTCAACTTTTTTTTTTACATTTATACCACCCAATTCCTTCATATCATATAAAAAATATCACTATTTTAACTTTTAAAAATTGAAATGTACCTTTTCGTGAAAATGTGCATTTGCATTAATATAACAAAAAAGGTACAAAAACTATACAGATACACATTTATGATGTACAAAAACACACCTTTTCATGTATAGATAAGGTGGCATGTATGTAAAATTTGATTTGTAGGTGTTAGATATGTAAAAATTGAAGTTTAGGTGTCAGATATGTTAAATAAATAAGAATTGAGTAGTATATGCAAATCTTCCAAAAACTTTTTGTCAGTTTGCAAGATTTTTCTGTTATGTTAGATGTGGATTTCTAAATTTTGTTTAGTTTAATTCATAGGTATGTGAGGCTTGTTGGTCACTTGTTCATGTACCACGACATAACTAGCACATCAAATCTTATAGATGTGATTTTTTGTAGAGTTTTATATTGTGTACAAATAGTTTTAATAGATTTGCATTTTTAAATTGATGTAAAAGGGGGTTGTCTCCTTCCTTTATTGTGAAACTCCCTTGAGTTAGATGTATTTGGTGCAATCTGTGTTGGAGGGTTTGGCTTTTTTTATGAAACTAAATCTCAGTCTGAAACTTACTGTCACACTTCTTCCTTACTGAAATTTAAACTATATTTTATTGACCATTGATCTTGTATTTTGATACTGGACTTATGTCTTCTTCCAAAGTTACTGATGGCTTTAGTTTCTTAAGGTTGCTACCTCCATTAAATATTTCTATGCTCCAAAATTTGTGATGTTATTTGGATCTTTTTTCATTGTACCATGTGCTCCATTTTTACTAAGCTATTGCTTCCATCTGAAGGCCGTTGGGTATAATTCCATTGAGGCTGAAGATTGGGAACTAGCAACCGAGGGACAAGAGATGAGCAAGATGGAGACGTTGCTTCTTGACAAGAACCGGAAAATGGAGCATGAGTTGACACAATTGAAGGTTTGGCGTCTTTGATACATAAATTCTAATGCATATTCATTTTTGTTACTTGTTGAAACTAAATATTCGATCAACCACTGGAATATCATAATTTTTAGACTTTTATCATGTCTTTCTGTTGGAAACAACAATTTTGCAATGTTTGACTACTAAGTTGACATTTTTATATTATGAAGGTCAAAATTTCAGAAAAATCGAGCTTGCTAGAAGTAAGTGAATCTAAGATTGCAGAGCTAACTATGAAGGTGAATGAACAACAAAAGCTGATTTCAAAACTGGAAGAGGACATATTAAAGGTTTGTTTGCTGAGAAAGTATTTTCTTCTCAATAAAATGGGAATTGTTTACCATATGTTTTATTGCTTTCATGGTATAGATTCACGGAGCAGTTCTACTCTATATATTCTGTTTTTTAATGAGCTTCCTTATCTACTGATAGCTGAACTAAGATATGTTGATTTTTATTATGCTTTTACAGGGCTACAATTCATCTGATCGGAAAGGATCACTTCTAAATGATTGGGATATGAATGATATGGGCACTGAAACATCTCAGGTGTGTTATTCGTTATGGCTCTTGAATTGCTTTAGTTATTTGTACTATTTCTTCAGTTCATCTTCTTGTTCAAAGGGGGCTGTGATTTATTTGCTTTATTTAGATTTTCTTTTTCTTATCATCTACATATTTGCAACTCTCATTTGCTGTGAATTAAAGTTCTTTAGTTTAGTGATTGCTAAGGAAAGGGTCGATGTTTTGAGCCTTCCTGATGCATGAGAGAATACTTTGGTGTACTTTTTCTTGAGGTTATCTATCCCTTTTACGCATGTGAGAACACTCTTTATTAAGGAGATTGCTTATGGTCATATTTAGCTTTTGGGTTTATTATTTAGTATTTAGCTTCAAGGCTAATTGATGGGAATGATTAGGGTTGTGGAGGTATATCCGATCAATATATGATGGTTTTGTCGTTCAATTATCCGCATGCATTATGTTTTAGAACATCAATGGATTTTGAGCCATAAAGTCCATGGATAGAGCTTAATTGATTGTTATGGGTTGCGTTATCTTATTAGATATCTCAAGCAAATTGGATTGAAACTTGTGTTGAGGATGTATTTTCGAGGTTAACACCCACCCATTAGTATTGGGCTGACTATCACTAATTTCACTATATGGTTTAGAGAGACACACCATGATGACATGACTATCTGTAATTCATAAGTATAGATTTGACTGACAAGAATTTAGAGGCTTGGCATAACTATTAGTTGTCTGTTAGTTTTAGCTTTACCTGAAGAAGTATGTTTCAAACACTCACGAGTTTTTGTTGGTTTAGTTTTAATTCATGGGCTTATTAGCTCTTGTTTGGCTAAATTTAGTTTGTGTTATGGATTATCGCCTTTGGAAGCCCAACATTTAAGCATTGTTTGATAGTCTTATTTTTGTCTAATTGACCAATATTCTTATTGTGGAACTTACATTTAACAAAGCTTATAAGTAGGACTTACAAGTTACCATCTCTGGGATGAGAAAAGCTCACTAATGGGTCTTTCAAACTCACCCTTTAATCAGAGCCTAATAATTAGGCATAATTTTGTGATTTTGTTGGTTTGGAATGGCCTAGCTTGATTGAGTTAAGCTTACATATATTGAAATGCCCATAAGTGAGAACTAAGAGAGAACTTACCTGAGATGTCGAAGTAAGAAGCATCCTCGCCTCGTTCGTCCTTGGATCGGTGCTTCCTGCTTCTGAAGTAGATTGCTTCGCTAGGGCTTCTCAATCTTAGCCTATTTAGATCTCCCATGTTTTCTGTAAATTTCAAGTATGCCATTAGGCTCAATTATAAGTACTAGTATACTTGACTTAATAAAGTATGGGAAAATTATTTCTACTATACTTATTTTTTCTTCCGGCTTTTTATCTGTTATCTATTTCTTTCCATTTCTCTTCCTCAAATTAAGATTCTGCAACCTTTTTCATGGTATCAGAGCTATACGGTCTACAATCTCTTTGATCCTTCCTGTCTCCTTGCATTAGTCTGTGCCAAATGTCCTCTTCATTACCTCTCATGGACTTTGCATCATCTACTCAACTACCATCACATGGATCTCTCGAAAGGGTAAAAAAATCAACGTTCCCACCTCTCTCAAGTTCTTATTGTCTCACATCAAGGCCATGACAGATTAGCAATTATGATATAAGAATTACCAGGTTCGGAAAATACAAATTCAAAAACTTCTCACGGCTAACGGGTTTGAAAAATTTTTAGATCCAACTACTTTCACCCCCCAAGATTCATTAGTTTGAACCCAATTCACTGGAGGAAACCGAAGACTACTGTTTTCGGCAATTAATTGATAGCAATCTTATTGCTGCTATCATATCAACATTCTCTCTCTCGATTCTTTCTTATAATAGTCACCTTAATAGCACAACAGAAATATGGAGTGCATTAGAAAGAAGATTTCAATCTACCATTAGATTTTGTGTTTCAATTAAAGAATGATTTACACATCTCCTCGATGGGAACAAATTCGATGATGCAATATCTCACCCAAATTAAAACCATGGTTGACAACATAGCTGCAACGGGATCTAAAGTTGATAATGAAGATATTATTCTACACATTTTAAATGGTCTTCTTCACAGTTTTTAAGAATTTAAGATTTCAATCAGGTACTCTCTTCTTTACAGTGAAGAATGCAATCTAGCTAATGAAGCTAACAAGTTTTCTTCACCCACTACTTTATTCACCCAAAAAAATCTTGGTAATCATCTGTTTCAAGAAACTACAACAAGAATTTTACATCTTCCAGTTCGAACAATTACATCATTCAACCCAAGAAGAAATCTACCCCCTACATGTCAAGTTTGTTACAAAAAAGGGCACATAGCTACCACATGTTGGCATCGAGCTAATATCCAATATACACCTACCAATCCACCCTAACATATGGCTCTAGCTACTAATACACACACTCCAAAACAAGAGTGGATATTAGACACTTAAGCCACGTCACATATTACTCCTCACAGTGAGAATCTGCAACAATCTTTTACATATCAAGGTACTGACGAGGTTACTGTTGGCAATGACTAAGCCACTGATATCTCACATATCGGTAAAGGTATTCTACCAACTCCCAGTTGTAAGTTGTTTCTTTCCCCTCTTTTTTGCGTGTTTTCTCTCTCTCACAATCTTATCTTAGCAAACAAACTCACAAAGGACAACAACTGTCAGGTTATTTTTTGTATATAAGATTGTCACAACAAGAAAATACTATTGACTGGTTCAACTAATCAAGGACTTTACCAAGTCACTGCTTTGCAACACAATATCACGAGCTCAAGTGACACGTGACACAACAAACATGGTCATCCTCACCATAATGTCATGTCTCTCATCTCCAAATATCACCCAAAGCTGAGGATTTAACGACTACAACAGCTTGGCACGAGTGTTTCAAAAACAAGAGTCATAAAGTGCATTTTTCATCTAGTACTAGAACATATAAAAATTTTGATATGTTACATTCAGATGTATGGGGTCCTTTTTCATATTCTTCAGTTGAAGGATATACATTTTATGCCAACTTTATTAATGCTTGTTCTCAATTTTGCTGGTGTTTTTCTATGGAAAACAAATATGAATTGACGTCTCAGTTTATAAATTTACACCAATATATCAAACATTATTTTTAATTAAATGTCAAATACCTTAGATCTGATGGTGGGGGCAAATACAAATCCCACCATCTTCATTCATATCCCAACGATAATGGAATCATACACCAATTTAGTTGTCCCTTCACTCTAGATCAGTTTGGTCTTGCCAGACGTAAACATAGACACCTTGTTGACCGCTCGTACTCTACTCCACACCGTTTATATTCCCCTTCAATTTTGGTTGGAAGCTCTTCTTGCTGCTAACTATCTAATCAATCGCCTTTCTTCCTCCACTACTCAAAATTATTCCCCCCACAAACTCTTGCACAATAAATATCCAGATTATCAACAATTTCACACTTTTGGATGTGTATGCTTTCCCTGACATTCACATGTTACTCAACATAAATTTAGGCCAAAGCCTCCCACATGTGTGTTTCTCGGCTACAATACACATTACAAAGGCTAAAAATGTCTTGATATTACCAATAAAAAATTCATTGTTTCACATAAAGTCACTTTTATCGAGAATCAATTTCCCTATCAAAACAAAATAACCACCATTTCAACTAACACAAGGCCCTCCATTGCCCCCTCTCTTTTGTTACTTATATCTTCTTTACCCTCTTCTCAAATCTTTCAATCCTCACTCCCTTGTTCAACTATGCTTTCTCAATCCACTACTACCTCCTCTTCTTCACATTCACTCTCTCAACCAGCTGCCCCACCTCAAGACACTCCCTCTTCGAATGCCGCCCCTTCTGCTCCTCTACCCAAAAACCATATGGTCACCCATTTACAAACAGGCTCTCTTGGACCCACTATGAACATTTAAAACAAAATATCATACCAACGATTCCATAGCTTAATATAAAGCCGTGGCCCAGGGTTGTTCACAACAACCAAGCATGATTATAATGAAACATTTAGCCTTGTCGTGAAATTTCAAACCGTTCGGATGCTCATAGCACTTGCAACTCATGAAAATTGGGATATTCGACAATTTGATTTTTCAAATGTCTTTCTTCATGGTGTCTTGGAAGACTGTTTACATGAAATAACTCCCTGGGTCACTGATTCACAGCACCCACAATTTGGCTGCAAGCTTCACAAAGCCATAAACGGTTTAAAACAAGCGCCCAGCAGTGGTATTCTACCTTTTGTCAGTTTATTTGTCCCAAAAATTTCAGCCTTTGTAAAGCTGATCCTACACTTCTTATCTATCATCATAATAATACCAAAATTTATCTTTTGGTATATGCTGATGATATACTTATTAATGGCACGTGTCCATCTGAAATCCACAACCTTATTAACAGTATTAGTTCTCGCTTCAATACCATATCCCAATTTCTTGGATTACAAGTGCACAATAAATCCAATGGATATTTTCTGCATCAAAAAAATTATATTAATTAACTTCTTAAGACTACTGGTATGCATAACTTCATTCCTATCATCACTCTGTCATCCACTCATCCACATCAACACATTTAAAACTCCTACCCCTCTTTCTGAGCCTCACAAATACCAACCTGTTACAAGATCTTTACAATACCTAACCATCACTCGTCTGCATATTGCCTTTACTGTTAATATTTTAAGTCAACACATGCATAACCCCAATTCTCTTCATAATAAACACTTAAAATGTTACTTCGATAACTTAAAGGAACTAACACCTATTGTTTGCCTATACAATCAAATTCTCTCAATTTACAGGCTTATATAGATGCAGATTGGGTTGGTAATCAAACGGACATAAAATCAACTATTGGTTTCTGCATTTACCTAGGTTCCAACCTTATCTCCGGGTCTGCTAAGAAACAAAAAATGGTGGCAAAATCTTCCACAAAAGCAGAATATCGAGCTTTAGCAGCTACTGCCACTGAACTTATTTGGCTTCATAAACTCTCATATGAACTTACCGACCAGATTCCACCGCCTACCACCATCCATTGCGACAACACGTCAACGATAGTCCTTGTTCACAACCTGATATCCATGCCAGACCCAAACACAAAGAAGCTGACTATCATTTCGTTTGTGATCATCTCAAGCTTCAACATGTATCCATTCAAAACATCATGACTACAAATCAGGAAGCAGCCATTCTCACTATAAGCTGTTTCCTCCTTCCAAACATCAAATACTCACAACCAAGTTGACGATCTACTCACCTAACCATCAACTTGCATGGGGTAAATGAGGACTTACCTGAGAGGTCAAAGGAAGAAGCCTCCTCGCCTCGTTCTCCTTTGGATTGACGCTTCTTACTTCTGAAGAAGATTGATTCACTAGGGCTTCTCAATCTCAGCCTATTTATATCTCCCATGTTTTCTTTAATTTACAACTATACCATTAGGCTTAGTTATAAATACTTGTATACCTGAATTAATAAAGTATGGGAAAATTATTTCAAATTCACGTATCTTTCCTTTTGGCTTTTTATCTGCTCTTTGTTTCTTTCCATTCATCTTCATCTCATCAAGATTCTGCAACCCTTTTCAATAACCTCACCGATTAGAAAAAAACCTTTGTTGGATTTTATGACTTTATGAATTTTATTTCAATTGAACTTTGGTTGAGAATACATTATGGGATGGTCAAATAATTACTCTTAATTTGATGGTTTGTTTACTTTGAATTAATCTACGTGGATTAGACTAAGGCTTACATCCATTGAAAGAACATAGACGCTTGCAATCCCGAGGATATGGAAAGCGTATTGATGAGCTTTACGACCTTAGCCTATTGGTAAACTTGATTAACAAAATTAGTTTGTTGAGCTTGCTAGCTTTGTTTTGATCAATTCATGCGTACATTTTTATGAGAACTCCTTAATTAGATTTGATTTTTTAGTTAGCAGGTATTTTAACATGCATAGTAAGACCATTTAAAAGACTTTGGGATCAACTTGGAATCAACTAGCTAGTTGAAACTCGGGTCATTGTCCTTGGTTGCTGGATCCAGTTGATTGATATTATATTATTTGAATTTAGGCATGGGGCTATTATGCTGATTTGGATCACCCAAGGGTTTATTAGGGCCCTTGTTATACATTTGTTATGGATTGAAAGTTGGGGTACATTGAGATGCTTTTTAATGCATCAACATGCTTATGAGTGCACTTTATATTAATAATGATGCTCTGAGTTAATTATGGATATATGTGCTGAATTATTTTTCTAGTATTAAATACATCAGCAATGGATCGATGTTTTAGTGCCTCTATATTTTTTATGCATCATCTCACCTCTTCGATGCTATGGGTGATTTTGATTTGCCAACATAATTGCCGACGAGGCATATGCACATCCTCCATATACACAAATTCTTTCTAATTCGTCCATTACCCCTGAAGGCACTTTGGAGTACTTTGATGCTTTGATGTGCTTTTTGAAGCAAAGTGAAGAAGGTCTGCAGTATGACATAGATTAAAATACTCTAAGGAGTTGGCACAGTGTACAATATTACACATTTGAAGAATGTTATTTTATAAAGGTCAAATTCAACATTCTAAAATAAGAGATATCTTTCTGAAATTTATGGGAAGTTTTAAATTCTTATGTATATGGGGATACTTTATGACTTCGTAAAATATAATTTGATTTCATTATTAATCCCATGGTTAATTGAAGATTATCAGAGTTTGTGTATCAATGTGCAAAGTGTATGTAATGTACAAGATTTTTTTTTTAGCTTCAAAGCGTAAAGTGCATAACGAAGCAGCATTTTATTAGCCAAAGCATTAATCGGTTATACACAACTATTAATGTATAAATATATTTATAATAATTATAAAATATGAAGTAAGGCTTAAAAACTGAAATAAATTAAAAAAATTATGATATAATACATAACTTGAAGGCAAATATTGAGGATAAATTTACAAATTAAAATTTTGAATAATTTCTAGTAGTTCATTGGAATTATTAATGCAAAAAAAAAAAAAAACCTGCAAATTAACTTCAAACTTCAAAACGTGCTTCAACGAAGCAAAGTGGGTGTCACATGCATCACTTTGCTATGCTTGCGAAGGCGCTTCAAAGCGTGCTTTCAAAAACCTTGATCATAATTTCTCTTGCTTATTTTTCAATTGCTCTTCAGATTTTTTCTATAATATATCTTATCTCTAAATTGTTTTAATTGAATTATAATCACATTAAGACATTTAGCATTTTTTGTGTAATTTTTGAATAATATGTTATGCACTTTTTTTTTTTCATCATAGAATTAAAATATAGCTGCAATTCTAAGAAATCCCTAGATCCTTTACATTATTCAAAAAGGCTTACTGTAGTTATATAATTTCTTGATGCATTTTATAACTTTGTTTGGCTCAAGGACTTTAGCTCGACATGATTTAGAAGGAAGAGCTATGCAATTGAAATTTTTTGCAGATATTAGGAGGTTGATTCTTTTATTTTTAAATGCCGCATCATATGCTCTTTTTTTTTTTTTACGGCATCATATGCATGTTCTTAGAGGATGTTATTCATATATTTTAATATTTGTTGTAAGGAGGAAATATAGAGGCGTTGATTTAATCCTGCCAACGGGCAGGTTTTTGGTTATTTTATGAATGTTATTTGCCAAAAGGTTATTTTACAATTCAAAAATTCCAAATAGGATTAATCTGATTTGAGTCGTATACATAGTCAAATGCTAGTTTATGTAATATTATAGGGATTGTGACTTATTCATGCTATCACTTGGTCTAAAATTGGACTATAATACATTCATGATAGGAATGTTAGAGGGTCCTATTTTTCAAAGGAAGAAAACAATTGTAATCTTTTTAGTTTAATATTAGATTTTGTATATGTAGTTTATTTAGCTGAATTGGACTGCTTCAGGCCTAGCATGATCTTGTGAATTGCTCTAATTTTGGAGCAAAATTTGACATATTTGCATAGCTCCATGCATAATTTCATTATTCTGATATTAGAATTAGAGTGTGAAATGTTGACAAATGTAGGATGAGAATTTACATCTAAAGCTATTTTAATTTCATGGAATTCGCTGATAGTAAATCGTTCATTTTCCCTATTGTCATCATTCATGTTCAAGTTTTCACCCTTATCTCAGTTGTCGGCAATTATAAACAAAATTGTGAAAACAAGAATAGTGGCAACATGCAATCTTGTGCACATCCTTCGGTTGCATTCAAATCTATTGATACTCTGACTTTAAATCAATCTTGGAGGATATCGCAACCCCAAACAACTTCATCAACAACTCATCGTTTATTGGGATCTCTGCAAACTTTGTACCATGTGTTTTATCATATGTTTCTTTGATGCTATGCAACTCGATCCAGAATCTCAGTCGTGCGTCTTGAATGGTCATTACCATGGTCTTGAGCGTCACCGTTGTCTCGCACAAACTAGGTTCACCGCAATGCATCACAATCTAGTCACCCTCCTAAATACTCGGCAGTGTCAAAATCAGTTTCTTACAAACTTCTCTGCTCTTCTCCACCCGTCTCGTTCCCATCATTACTCTTGAATTGTTGTTTGCTCGAAAGGCTGCTGCAATAAAAGGCACTGGCGCAGTTGGATACAACCCTCTGTCAGTTTCCCACCCACCGCGGTTTCCTGTTTTAGGCTGAAATCCTTCAATTCGATCTTTTCTAGCCTCGAATCGCATGTCGTCCCTTTCTGCTTGCTTCCGCTCATTCCCAACCTTCAAATTGATCTTCTCCAACCCACCTAGCAAACCTCCATCATCCCTGGATCGACCTCTAGTTGAGTTTGTGTATTGAATATGTTGTTATTTACCGTTTCAATGTGTTGGTTTTAATCTCATATTTGCTTTCAGCAATAGTATTTTGCTTGTCCGATGTCATTTAGGATAACTCCAATATCATTTGGTATTAGAGCTAGTCTAACCATAGTTCTATTCTAGGGTTTTTAGCATCTACCAATAACCAACCCTATCTCCACCTAAAACCCTTCCTTTTGCTGATTTTTCCAACCTAGCCACCCAAAATTTTTCTTTCTCACTCTTCCACCCCTCTGGCCCTAAACCCTATCCAAGTCGTTTATGAGAAATCTACAAAGAGATGTTCAAGTAATTACCATGGAAGAGGTGCAACGGGAAATCCTCCAACTCCAACGGAGTCTTCCCGCCTTTGAGAGGAGGTAGTCTGGAAGGGTTACCCCATAGCCGTAACGGTGACTTGTCAGATCGAAGAAATCAAGTGAATACTTTCCATCTTGTGGACTCTAGGAATAAAGAATCACTACTTCGAAGATTTGACTTGAAATAATTGAGAAGCTAGAATCTTGAAGGAAAGGTGACTGTTATATTTTGATAGCAACTGGGATTTGGAGAAGGTCATCGAGTGACTCCAAACCGTGGAATGATTTAGAGTACTAGGACGTCCTAACAAAAAGAATGATGAAACTAGTTGTCAACACGTTAAAGAAAATCACATCTTGGTGCTGGGAGAACGTGAAGATTCTTCAATAGCAAGAAGTGAGTAAAATTTCTACATGGTTTAAGATGATACGAGAAATGCAATGCTAGTACCTACCAGTTCATTACAAAGAGGGTGTTCAGACCCTTCTTCAAAAGGGGAGAGACAACATCACCGGTTGATCGTCACATATTGTATAGAGTTCAATCCCAAGTTCTTACAGCCACAGTACATCCAAAAGAACATCCAAGTCGACTCTGCCTAAGGAGACACTAGTTTAAAGTGGAGAACAAGTGGAACTAATCTGTATTCTCAAATATATACCAATCAGAAAGTGTTTCAAGTGCCACTAATTTGGGCTTACTGTATTAGATTGCACAATCAAGAGAATTCTCTATTTCACTGATCAGAGAGAAGTTAAAGAAATAAACAGTGATCTGGGAGAGAATGAAGATTTTAGAGAGGATTCTCAACTTTGATGCGACGAGAAAGAGAGTCCATCGATTCCAACTGATCTTATGATAGCGATTCCAGCTGACCCTGTGAGAGCGACTCCAGCATAGTTAACAGTAATTATTCTATAAGGGAATGTTGATATGGGAGGATTGACAGATTGGCTGTAATTAATTAAATTCATATTCACTGTCATTAGGAAATTGAATTGCCCCTCTGTGCGTTAAAGAAAAAAAACCGCAGAAACTGACATTCCGATTCTCAAACAAAATTATAAGGCCCTGAAGGTGTATCACCATCAAAATGTTAATGTGATAGTACTTTTTCTAGATCATGCAATTTTTATACTAGTTATCTTATTATTTCTTGCATTTTCTTGTTGATTTAATGATGCTAGGTGCCTACTGAGATTTTTTTTTGCTATTTATCACAGGAAGGAAACAACCTCTCTCTTTTTCATCTTGAACGAACAATTTTTTGCTGTTCTAACCTGCCATCATTTCAGGGTACAGATCTGAGACATGTATCTGCTGATCAAGATCAAAATTCAATGCTGAAGGTAATTTGCAACCAGCGTGATCGTTTTCGAGCACGCTTACGTGAAGCTGAAGAGGTATAATTTAAATAAAAGAAATTTACATAGGTTGCGCATAATTCTTATGTGATTACATCTCACACCTAAACTTTCATAATAACATCTATGCATGAAAAGATGTATTTCACTTTTAAGAAGTGGGAATAGTGTTATTTTTAATGTGATATTAAGGATTTGAGTGCTATGTATGCAAATCTGAAATTTCAGGTGTGAGATATGTAAATACATAACAATTGTGTGCTATGTATGTAAATGCCCCCCTTTCAATTATAATTCAGTCATTACCTTGCTTCTTTTTATATCCCGATCCACACAATAAAAGCAACACATATTCTAGGAGGTGAGGCTTTTGAAGGAGAAGATGAGTCTGTTGATGGATGAGCTAGAAAAAACTAAAGCTGATAATGTAAAGTTGTATGGGAAGATCCGTTACGTACAGGATTACAGTCAAGAAAATCTGGTTTCAAGAGGCCCTAAGAAGGTGAATTTGTATATTTAGTAAACTATGACCTAATTCGTGTTCCTCTTTTATTTACCTTTATGCGCCTTTTCCAGTATGCTGAGGATATAGAAAGTGGTTTCAGTTCGGATATTGAATCCAAGTATAAGAAGATGTACGAGGATGACATAAATCCTTTCGCTGCTTTCTCAAAAAAGGTGAGTAACAACCATATATAGTAGCACTGAATAATCTGAAGCCCTTAATAGTCAGACTTGTAAAGTTTTTTCTTCCTTTTGTTCTTTATCATCAGTTTATAGTTTGTAAGAAAATAATTTGGGAAATTTATGTACATAAGTATTGTGTGGTATGTATGTAAATGCCCCAAATAGTTTTGTCCGTATCTAAGTATGTTGTTTTTACTCGGTAGAGTTTGGAATTCAGGTTAGGATGATTTACTTTCTGAACCAACTTAGTTTCTATCTGTACGTCCTTTTTTTATACAATATCTCTAAGCTGAAACATTGCTAATGGATGCAATGTTATTTTTGTGGGAGAAAATGTAGGCTGTTTCTGATGAATGTTTATTGAAATGTGCAAATTTTTAATGCCCAAAAACCTTATTTTAATTGGTAGTTCTTTCACATGTTAGCAAATTTTAAACTAAACATAATCACTTACTGAAATTTTTGCGAGGTGCATGGTGCAATCAGCTTATTTAAATAGAGGATTATTTTTGAATAGTTTGTTTGATCTTCTTCTTAATTGAGGAAAGTATTCATGTTCTCGTCATGTAATCTTCTTTTATGTTCCACACTCATTTTCTGATAGATTTCTACTTAATTTAATTGTATATAATTGTATATTCTCTAGAGATTGGAATAGTTTAAAATTGTCTTTTTGGATGAATTAAGCTTGTTGAAATTTGTTTCTTAGCATTGAAATAACTTGCTCTGGTATTTTGTTAATTTGATTGGATATTTTAAGGTATCTACTCTGCCGAAAATCTGAGAACTTGTTTATAATCTGAAATAAATATTGGTACCATTGCAAATTGGATTGTATCATGTTCTGCTCTCCTCTAGTTTATCATTCATTTTGATTGATACCAATGTGGCTCTTTCTGATTCTAAAGCTTCTGAATAGAAGCTGTCAAAGATGATTTTATTTAATCGACTGTTTTAACTGTCATTCTTTACAGATTTGTTGATATGGAAAATCTTCTTTATTGAAACAGGAAAGAGATCAAAGGTATAGAGAGCTTGGTTTCAGAGACAAAATCACACTCACAAGTGGCCGTTTTCTCCTGGGAAATAAGTATGTCCCATTGCTTTATGAAATATTCTTACCTATTAATTAATCATGCACCATTGTTTTGAAATCCAATGGGCATATGTGATTCTTGGGACTGACTTTAACTTGAGCATCATCCATAGTTAGTCGAATAGCTTATGAATCCTTTCATTTTAGGGGCAGGGGCATTTACATACTGCATTTACATACTTACTACCCAATTCCTATGTATTTACATATCTAAAACCTAAACTTAACTTTTTAACATTTATACCGCCCAAATTCTTCATATCACATAAAAGTACTGCAATTTTAACTCCTAAAATGTGAAATACACCTTTTTCATGCACATATTTAGCTGTGCTGTCCTTATAATTTAAGAGCTTCCTCTATGTTTCAGTTGCTGATAGTTTATATAATGGGCTGCTTGCACAGATATGCTCGAACCTTCGTCTTCTTTTATTCCATCGGGCTGCACCTACTCGTCTTTGCGTGCCTCTACAGGATGTCGGCTTTGAGTTATATCAGGTGATTATAAAATAAAATACATAATTGATCATAAACAGCACAGTTTTTTTACCTGTAAAACCCTGCTTGTAGCATGCACGCCCGAGATGAAAGCTTCCTGCAAGTTGGGAATCAAACGCATATAAATAAATAAAAACCAATCTGAACTTCATCATACCAGTTTTCAGCTTTCAGCGGCGCATCAAAAAAAGGTACATAAAAGCAAGAGCTTTTTCAAAATCTTAGCTTCTTCTGCTCCGATGGGTTAAATGTATGTATATAAAAGGAAAGTTTATCAATCCTTTATTTGTTAATGTAAATTCGAACTAAATGAAATATTAAGCATTGTTGATAATACAAACTACAAACTTGTTCAATTTTTTAAGGTTTAAACTTCTTTCATCGCCATTATTATTAGTATTGTCATTCGCTTTATCCTGCTAATTATGACTTATTTTATGAATTGACATTTTTTTGATTTGTTTCTGTGATGTGTTTTGTGGAGTGGTGAATCTAGATGTTTTTTTGGTTTTTTTTTTTTTTTTTTTTGTTGTTTTAATTTTACTTTTTATGAATATGTTTGTTTTGTGCATTATTTATTTATTTATTTATTTATTAAAATAATTATTTTTTAAAGGAATTTTAGTTATGTAAATAGATAAGAGTTGTGTGGTATGTATGTAATTTTAGGTTATGAGACCTCCTAGGCTGTGAATGAAAAGCATTAATTATAATATTTGCAATGAACGAAGATACTAATTACACTATATTGTAGTTTTATTGAATTAATATTTACTGTGGATTTGATAATAAATAGGTTAAATATGAAAAACGTGTTTAGAAGATTCTGACATATTTGTGATCGATAGCGGTGTAAACGAGCCGAACACGAGCGAGCCCAAGCTCAACTCGTAGAGCTAAAAAGTTGTTTTCGTGTTCGGCTGGTTTGCTTAGCGAGCCGAATACGAGCCGTTCACAAACAAAGAGTCGTTTTGACAACCATAATCACGTAGTCATAAGATGTTAAGGATTGAGGCAAGATTTAAAACATCATTTGAATCTAAATTAATAATTTTTATTCTATTTCTTCATTAATACTTTTAATTGATTATAAAGCTTTGTAGCTTTGTAGCCAATTAAATTTTTTAAAAATACTACTCATAATATATATAAATATAATTGGTAGTATTTCGAGCCAAAACGAGCTGTTAACTTTGTTCGTGTTCAGCTCGTTAACTTAGCGAACGAGCCGAATATGAGTTTTTTAACGAGCCAAACACGAGCTATTCGCGAACAACGAGTCGTTTTGACAGCCCTAGTGATCAAGAACTATGTTATTGTTCATATTATTACATATTTATTTTAAAAATTAAAATAGCTAATTTTTTATTTTAATAATTTAACAATAAAACTCAAATAAATAATTAAAAAAAATAAATAGATAATTTGATTCTTAATGATAAAATTTTTTCTGTATTGCACGCAATTCTTATGCATTTGCATATGTAAATATCTATGAATTCTGTGTTATTATATGTAAATTTACCTAACTTAGTTTATTTGATTTAGAGAAGTATATTATTTTACATTCCCATGTAACACTAATTTTTTAATTATAATGTAGATGGCGGCCTTGCTTTTAATAACTACTTAGCGGGTGTTTGGTGACACACTTTTAACACGATTTAGTCATAAATTTCATCTCAATCCAACCAAACACTAGATAAAATCAAACCGAACTCTCGGTTAAATCCAATTCACTCCAATCCATCTTCTGGGAGATGTAAATCCAAAATTATCAAATCTGAGTGTGAGAAGGATTACATGGATTTACTCTTCCGTAGCGTGTGTGCTCCTCCATCGCTCGCAAAATTTCTCAGATTTGATAAATCCTATTAATATAAATCTACAGTTGCTACCAAACACTTTCTTAGGATCTTTTTGGCACGTCTTTTTTTTCTGTTTATTTATATATTTTAGATTGTCATCATAATCTATTTGAGAAATTATTATTTTTGTTTCCTAGAAAATTTCTAATATTGGGAGAAATTTCTTTCAATTTAAGATATGATTGTAGTAAAAAAATTGTTGTTTGATATTTTTTTACATATTTATCATTCTCATTGCTAATTTTTCTCCATCATAATTTCGTTCTGGAAAGTTGTTTTTTCTTTCACAATTTAACTATCACTTACAAAAATACATTTGATACGTGTCACACAGTTATTTGCTACAATTGCTGTTCCGACGGACGATTTGCGTAAATTGACCCAGCCATCTGGAAGGGTGGTGCACGGTAGGAAGGAAAGATAACCCACAGTAGTTTCATTGCATCCGATTTCTCCGTTCCGCGCCGGATCGGAAGTCCTTCTCTTCCTATTTTTCTCCTCACTCCGCTTCAGCCCAGATCGAGGGTAATCCCTAGTCCTCGTCCCACTCCCATACCAGGAGAGGAGAAATCGCTTCTACAATTTGTCGACGCGGAGATGCAGATCTTCGTCAAGACTCTCAAGGGCACCAATTTCGAGATCGCGGTAAACCTGGAGGACACGGTAATTTTCTCGATCCCAATCTCTTTCTCTCTTGAATTCTATCGATCTATCCTCAGATAATGTCGCATGTCACTTCTTGGATATTCACTCTTCGGTACGGATCTGATAGAATAATTTTGATCTATAATCCCTGGGACAAAGTCCTTTAATCGATACGGAAAATTCCATTTCTAGTTGTTGTTCTTGAATTAATTTGGGTTTAATTGTTATCGCACTGCAAAGTTGAAATTCTTTGGTTGGCTGGCGGTTCTTTCATCCTCGAGTGAATTGTGCTTTAAGGGGACGATTAATTTAGGAATCGAATTTGCTTAAGACCAGTTATGCATGTCTGTTTTGCAGGTTGCTGATGTGAAAAATAATATAGAGAACTCACAAGGAAAAACTGTGTACCCTGCAGATCAACAAATGCTCATATATCAAGGGAAAGTTCTTAACGACGAAACAACCTTGGCAGAGAATAATATTACTGAAAAATGTTTTATCGTGGTCATGCTGAGAAAGGTAAGCCATGCTGACTATCTAACTAGCTACATCTTGCAATATCAAGTTTGGTTGGCTGATGGAAATTATTCTGCTGGTTGTTTCTTGAGCATGTTCTTCTTACAAGGACTTTTGTTGCAGCAAGAAAGTGCACATTTCAATAAAGCTTATGTACACTTACTTTAGGATACCTAACTTTCGTTAATGTACCTTTTGAGGCCAAACCAGCGAAGATAGTATTAGTACCCGATTGATTGTACATTTATTGGGACTCGCCTTATCCGACATGCCTTGTGACATGGTTTAGGTGCCTTAAGTTTCATCCGGTTCAACATGCCTTCTAGTTAGGAATCGTAATTAATGATATGCCTTTTCATTTTGCAATACTTTGGTATTTTACCTATAGTTCCTTATGACTGCACGAATTAGGCCATCACATGACTCCCTCACTATATAGTTGTTGCCCAAGTAGTATAAATTCGACGTGGAATTGTTATGCCCTAGTATATCCAAAACATACATGTCAATGATGCAAAACAATGCATGTTACAGCCGATACCATAGGTAGCCTTCATAATATCTTCTTTTCCAAACTTGGTCAATTCACCCGATTTCAGAATATACTGTAAAAACTATTGCTGCATCTGCTGCACGCTAGTTGCACACTGCCACTGTTGGTTACTGTTGGGAATCTGATTGCGTAGCAGCTTGCGTGGATGTTTGTTGCAGCTGTTCCACACTACTTGCACGCTGCCACCGTTGGTTATTGTTGGGATTTCAATTTTGTAGCAGCTTATCCGGATGTTTTGTGATACTTATGTATTTACAGACGGTCTTTTGTACATGCATCTATTTTATGGTTCTATTATAACATGATTTTTTGTTGTGTTTTTTTTGTGATTTCTGGTTTCTGTGATGAATTTTTGGTCTTTTAGCGTCTATTTGAGCTTTTTCTTCAGCTCAATTTTTCCTGTGACTTTTTGTTGTCCGATTTTCTTTGAACTCTCACTATGTTTTTCTAATAACTCATAGTATATTTGAAATGATTTAAAAGATTGTTAGTCTGAAATATGACTAGACAGTTTTTTTTGGTAAATGCAATCTTCAAGTTTTCAAACTTGTGTATGTTAGTTAGATATCTCATTTATTTGAGGTGTGCCTGACTTACGTGGTAAAGCATCACTTTGTGTTTATGCAGGGCTTGAATCTTTTTATATTGGTGAACTCTTTCGTTTATCCCATTTCTTTTCAATATTTTGTTATTGTCTTGATGGAGTTTTTATTTTGTTCAAATTCGATTCGCTTGGAATTCTCATTGTGATATAAAATTGCAATTTTTCGCTATTTTTTTACTGTTAGAATTTCTTTTTTATTTTTTTTATTTTATTAGATCATTAAATTATCATTTGGGTTCTATTTTTTGTTTTTGTTTTTTTTTTGGCTTGTAATTTCTTTTTTAATGATATACATTCATTGCATGGTTGTATTGCATTAGAGAATCTAAACCTAATTATTTTTCATCACCTAGAGATTATGGAGTGGCATTTCCATCCACCAAATAGCAAGCGCATCTCCTCTAATGATTAATTATATGGTTATCATTATTTATATTTATCATTGCCAAAATACTATGTTCGTTGTACAAAATCCAATGATGTTGGGATCATCAAAATCAACGATCACATGCAAGGTTCATTTACAGTGTTATTTTTCAAAGATAAAATCTTTATTAACCAGATTTATGTAAAAGTATAAAACAATGCATGGTTAAATCCTGTTAAGCGAACAGATTTTCAGTTATCTCCATGTCCAATATATGTGGAGCTTATATAAGTCATCTAACACTTTGATCTTCTCCATCTTCATCCCCATAGGTACCCATTTAGTAGATTCAGAAGCCAAGTTAGTTTTGACATCTCTCTTTAAAATATCTCAAAAGTTATTAATGCATAATTCTAAAATTTTCCTTAAAATCCATTCAAATTTGAAAGATCTGACCACTGTTTTTATGTACTGTATTGATGCCATTTGAGCTTGGTTTGAAGAATGCTGACTCATGATGCCACCATAGTGATTTCTCTTGTCCCCTCTTTGAGATTGTAGTGGTGATCTACATCACCCGATATCATGATCTTAATGAACTACTGATGATACCTATGCTTCACTTTATTATTTTCACATTGTTCTAGCACCTGTAAAAATAATAAAAAAACTTAAATGCATCAGCTGATTACATGCTACCAGCATCCGACAACTACTTTTTTACTTTGTTTTTTGTTGCTTTGCAAACAAGAAATTCACCACTAGTCATAGAGATGTGTAAGCTGCTTCACTAGCGGAGGTGATGCACTCCTTATATGTGCTTTCTATTGCATATTCATGTTGTCCCACAAAATAATAATTTGATATGTTAATCTTTTAAAAGAAAATTACCTGTTTTGCTAAATGAGGCCTTAGTTAGTGCATCACTATAATTATTTATTGAAGTGCGCTGTCTGTACATGGAAGGTTGAAAGCCACAATTTTACATGGAAATTAAGGTTCTAAAACTAATGAATTATACTGGCATTTTCCTTAGTTTGAGGTTTTGGCGGGCAGTGGGGTATCTGAAGACCAACCTGACGTGCAACTTGTCCTCCAACTCCAACTATTCATCTAATCATGACAACTATTATAAGCGATATGCCCTAAATATTCCTGATAATCACAAAAAAACCACCTCTTCAATCTGCATGCTTGGAAGTTCTTTTTTTCTGCCTTTATTACATTGTGGATTAGTTTAGAGTCAACTGTGGCATATATTTTTATTTCTTTGTTGTCAAATCTTTTTTGCAGGCCAAGGGCTCATCAACTGGGGCTTCAACAACCAGCTCTATGCCAGCAAGTCAGGTAAAGAACGTGTTTTTGATCTGATGGATTGGGGTTTCAAGTCTTCTCTTTAGATTTTGTTTAATGTATGCTTCTTGGTTTGCCTATCCTTTGCAAGAAAACATTTCTGCTTCCTTTCTTCCCTGCAAGTTAACTCTGTAACCCTCAATTGTTGGCACTAATATATGTCCTTAAGCCTTGGAAGATCATTATTTTGATTGAATGTTGTGAAAACGTGGTCCTCTATGTGACGATTAGATTTTCCGAACAAAAAAAGCTTGTGAAGTTTTTAGGATTGGCCGCCAAAGAATTTGCTTAACACTATTTTGGCACTACATTTAGGAATATGCAGTGCAATTGAAAGAACAAGACACACTCATGTTGATATAACTTTTTGCCACATCAGATATTAAGCTAACCTTAGCGCTAACTTGAGGAACAACCATTTCACTTATGGTGAATAATTTGATATCGTCTAAAATAATAACTATCACATATAATTAGATGAAATTATATATATATATATAACACTTAGACTAAAACTAC
>NW_018164992.1:2916123-3001269 GCF_001263595.1 Phalaenopsis equestris | reverse complement strand
TATATATATATATTGTGTGTGTGTGTGTGTGTGAAAACAAAAGAGTAAGGAGAATCTACACATGATTTTTATTGAATTAGAAAAAGCTTACGATTAGGTTTCAAGAGAAGTCCTTTGGAGAGTTCTAGAGAAGAAAGACGTTGATATGACTTATATTCAAGTCAGTAAAGATATGTATATTAGAGTTGATACTTTTGTTCGAACAGAAGGAGGATTGACCAAGTATTTTCCATTTCAGTTGGATTACATCAAGGATTTACTTTAAGCCTATATATTTTTGCTTTGGTTATGAATGCTTTTATTGGTTATTTATAGGAGGATGTACCTTGGTGTATCGTTTTTCCTAATGATATCCTTCTTGTGGATAAGACTAGAGAAGAGTTTAAGAAAAACTTGAATTATGCAGGTCTACATGGGATTTTTAAGGTCGTCATTTGAGTAGATCTAAAACCGAATGCATGAAATGTAGTTTTAGTAGTATTAGCTTTAGTGGCAGATATGTAACTTGGGTGATCAATTCTAGGGCTGTCAAAGCGGCTCATCGCTTGCGAACAGTTCGTGTTCGGCTCGTTAAAAAACTTGTATTTGATTTGTTCGCTAGACAAACTTGTCGAACACGAACAATTTTTTTTTGCGCTTGATATATTAACGAGCCTAACACAAATAAAAAATTGTGCATTAGTGTTCGACTCATTTTGACGCAAAATAATTAAATTATATTTAAATAATTTAATTGGCTACAAGGCTATAAAGATTTATAATCAATTAAAATTATTAATTAAAATATATTTGAATGACACTTTAATATAAATAATAAAATTTACATCTAGCCCCAACCCGTAACATCAAACAACTGCGTGACTCGGGTTGTCAAAACGATTCCCGACCAGCTTGTGTCGGCTCGTCAAGTATACGAGTTGAACATGAACAAATTTTTTGTACGAAATATATACGATTCAAACATAAACAATGATATTTTTTAACGAGCCAAACACGAGCTGAGTCCGGCCTCGCTCGTGTTCGGCCCGTTTACACCTCTAATCAAATCATTAGAAGGTGTGAACATTTTATTTAGGGAACATTTTAGGTATCTCGGGTCTATTGTTCAAAGTGATGGCGATATAGATGGGATGTTCTTAGTAGAATTCAAGTTGGTTGGTTGAAGTAAAGGAATGCATTGTGCCTATTGTGTAATAGGAAAGTACCACTTAGACTTAAAGGAAAATTTTATAAGATGTTGATGAGATCTGCAATGCTCTATGTCGTAGAATGTTGGCTTTTAAAAGAGAAACTTAAAACAAAGTTAAATGTTGCTGAGATGAGAATTTGGGAAATGATTATATCCGTGATAGGGTTGACACTTAGAGACAACATGGGAAATGATTATTTTTCTGATAGGATTGGTGTAGCTCTAGTGGCAGATAAGATTACAAAGATTTGTCTTAGATGGTTTGGTCATGTTAAACGTCGACCATCTGATGATCCAGTTAGGAGAGTAGATATGTTAGATTCGATTTATGTTAAGAAAGATAGAGGTAGGCTTAAAAAGATGTGGGCATATAGTATAAAAAATGAACTTAATCTATTAGAATTAATTGAAAATATGACACTCAATAGAATGTAATGGAGAAAAAAAATTCATGTAGCCGACCTTACTTAGTGGAATAAAGCCTTATTGTTGTGTGTATATATATATATATCCAAATTTAGCTATATTTTGAGTTTTAAATTTACCAAAGTACATTATGTGCTTTTAAAAATGCCTAACTATTTAAATAAGTAATTAAATATATCATCAACATTGTTTGGCATTATGAATGCTCGTTTTCCGTTTATTTCTAATGAGTATTGTTTATGTGTTAATCTATTCTTTGCAAATTATTTTGAGCAACTTTTATCCATATGACTTAAGTTCGCCCTTTTTGTTCAGCCAAATCCTCTAAAATTGATTTTTTGAACGTTCTTAATTGCCACATTTTCTATTGTTTGTTGTTTTTGTTCAAACTACCTAAGTTTAATTTGAGACTTTATCTTTTAAAAGATATCACTCCAACTTATTCTCTATTGTAAAAAATTGTTAATTTATCCCTAGATTGAAATGTATATATGATTTAACTTATTTTTCTTGGCGAGCATCCATGTTTATCCAGCCCCTCAAGCAGATTTAACATCACCCATGCCAAATTGTCATTTACACAAAAAACATGCTACCTGTTTCTTCTTTCCGGTCATGGAAGACACTTGAAGCAATATGTTGTCAATTGTAATTGTTCCGGAGTTCTGTGAGGCACTATGGCGAAACCTTGTCTTGCTTAGATACATAGGGGACGATGTCATGGCTTTAACAACATTGGCAATAGCTAACAATGTGATCATTCTCTCTTAACTTAAAACCGATGAAATCCAGATAACTGTTCTCGAATCTCTTGCTGACAAAGCTGAATCCTCCATTTTATTCATTTATAATGAATTACATAAATATTGTGCATTCTATTCTGTTTATGCTTGAAAGGCGGTTGCTTCTGATTAGTTCTATGTTTCATGTTGCATAAGTTTTTGTTTTTAGATTTCCCATAATATGGGAAATTATTGTTTTAAACTCTAGTTAACCTCAAGTATTCTTTGAATTTTTTTTTTCTTATTGTAATGCAGTTGGAAATATCTTGTACTTTAGTTGATATTTGTTGCTCGCATCGACAACTATTTTTTACTTTATTGTGTGTTGTTTGGCACACAAGAAAGTCATTGCTAGAGATGTGCAAGATTCTTCACAAGCGGAGGTGATGCACACCGTATAGTCTTTCTATTGCATTGTTCTTGCTCTTGTACAAACTAATAATGTGATATGTTAATCTTTGAAAAGCAAATTTTTGTTTTGTTAATTGAGACCTTAGTTAATTAATGCATCGCTATAATTATTTAGTGAGTGTGCTGTCTGTAAATGGAAGGTTGAAAGTTACAGTTTTGCATGGAAACTAAGGGTCTACAATTAATGAAGTATATTGTCATTTTCCTTTAGTTTGAGGTTTTTGTGGGCAGTGATGTATTTTAAGACCAAGTGGATGTGCAACTTGTCCTGCAATTTCGATTGTCTGTCTAATTATAGCAACTATTATAAGTGATATGTCCTAAATATTCTTTATAAGGTATTATGCAGATCATTGAATTGAATCCCAAAAACCTTTGTCTCAACTCTACATGCTTGGAAGCTCTTTACTTTCTAACTTTATTATAGTGTGGATTAGTTTAGAGTCAATTGTACTGCGTATCTTTATTTCTTTGTTTGTCAACTTTTTTTGAAGGCCAAAAGCTCGACAAGTGGGGCTTCAACAATGAGCTCTGTACCAGAAAGTCAGGTATAAGGCAGCTCATTGGTTTGAATTCTAAACACCTACCTCTCAACTGGACATGCTTGGAAGTTCTTTTCCAACTTTATTATATTGTGGATTAATTTAGAGTCAATTGTATTATATATCTTTATTTCTTTGTTTGTTAACTCTTTTTTAAAGGCCAAGAGCTCATCAAGTGGGGCTTCAACAACCAGCTCTATACCAGCAAGTCAAGTAAGAACGTGCTTTTGATCTGATAAATTGGTGTTTTAAATCTTCATCTTTAGCTTTCGTTGAATGTATGCTTCTTGGTTTGCGCGTGTCCTTTGCAAGAAAAAAATTATGTTTCCTTTCTCCCCTTCAAGTTAACTCTGTAACCTTTCAATTATCGGCACTACTATTTGGCCATAAGTATTGGAAGTTTATCATTTTGATTGGGTGTTCTGAAAACATGGGGCTCTACTTCATGATTAAATTTTCAGAACAAATTTTTTTTGTGAAGTTTTTGGAACCATATTTAGAAATATGCATGGAAATCAGTGCAATTGAAATCACAAGGCACTCATGTTGTTTACCTTTTTAAGTGAACTCAAAATAAAAGGATGAGGAACAACGCAAGGCTATTCATTTGGTAAGTGATAAAGGATTAGATGATATTTCTAGGAAAAAGACCATACTAGATGATAAGAAATATGAATCTAAAAAACAAAACAAGAAAAAGAAAGTTGAAGGCCACCACCTTCTTTTCCAAAAAGACTTTAAACATAGAATCTTGATGATTAATTCTCTAAGTGTCTATAAGTGTTCAAGAAGCTCACTTTTAATATCTCATTTACGGGTGCTTTTGAAAAAAATGCCCAATTATATAAAATTCATAAAAATAATAATAAATAATAAAATAAGCTTAGGAAATTTTGAAATCTGGCATTAATAGAAGATGTAGTGCAATGGTTCAAAAAAAACTTACACAAAAAAAGTCCATGAAAATTTATTATACCTTATACTATAGGATTTAGATTTTTGGAAGACATTATATGATCTTGGAGCTAGCTTAAATTTAGTACCATCATCTATTTATTTTCAAATGAGGTATTAGGCTAACCTTAGGGCTAACTTTTGAGAAAAAATAAACATCAAAGAAAATCCAACTATTTCACTTATGATGAATATTTTTCAAATAGTCTAAAACAATGACTATCAAATATAATTAGATATATATCCAAGTTTAGCTTTATTTTGAGTTTTAAACTACCCTAAATAACTAAAAAATGCCTAACTATTTAAATATGTAATTAGATATATTGTCATAATTGCTTGGCATTATGAATTCTTAATTTACATTTATTTCCGTTGAGTATTGTTTGAGGTGTTAATTTATTCTTTACTAATTATTTTGAGCAACTTTTATCCTTATAACCTTAAATTCTCCCCTTTTGCTACCGATTCCTTTAAAACTAATTTTCTTAACTTTTTTAACAGCCACATTTCTATTCTTTGTTGTATTTGTTCAAATAGCCTAAGTTCAAATTGAGTAACTTTTATTTTCAATAGATATCACTCTAACTTTTTCTCAAATGTAAAAATTCCTTAAAGCTATAAATGAACCAATGCACCTGATCAACAACTCGAACCCGACTCAATTAATACTCGATGATTTTTGCTCAAGTTAGTAAATAAATAAGTTTGAATATATATTAAAAACTCGGAACTTAAATAATCAAAATTTGAACATACTCCAACTTTTTTGTCAATGTTCATGAATAAACTCGTTTGTTGTTCAACAAGTAACTTATTAAATTCTTTGTATTGATATCTTCTGTAAATAAAATTTGATTAATTAGAACTTATTTATTAATATATTTAATCATTACGTATTATAATTTAATATTAATATGCACAAAAATTTAATGTTTTTTTTTTTTAAATTTTTAAAATTTCATTGTACTGCTTTTTTTTAGTATTTGTATATTTTATTTGATTGCAAAACGGCTTACTTACAATTATATATTATTTTATTTACTTGGTATAAACTAGTTAGATGCTAATTAAAAATCTATTCAATTGCTTATTTATTTAGATTCATAAAATCATTTATTAATAACCTGATATAAAAATTCAAATACTCGTTTAAAATCTTCACTTTGTTGACCTCATTTTTGGGTGAGGTCTTAATTTTTCTTTTTAGAGCCTAAGGTCTAGCATTAGACTTCCCTTGTTTGACTCTCCTAGAGGACTAGTACATGACCCTTACAATCTAGAAAATTCGAACCACCTTGTCAATTCTTTGAGTCTCGTATAGGCGGTCCCGACTCCTCAGCATGCTGTTGAGTTGGTTAGAACCGACATATGAAGCTCGAGTTGAGTACCTACATGAATAGTAGCTTGTCCTAAGGAAACCTCTCGTGACTCGAATTCTCACTAATGCCGCATTTTACGCACTCACTGCACCACTTACGATGTTGACTTGAATTGACCTGCCCGTCAGCGAACTCGTCCAGACGACCCTGGATGACAAAATGAATCACACAGATGCGTCCGTGACGTCGATTTTAGCTATGAAGGACACTCATATCACTATAGTTCCGCGCGTGAGCAATTAACACGAAAATTGATGCACGTTTTTTTTAGTTAGCAGGGCGCGGGCCTGGGCTCAACCCAGGTTCAACTCAGGTTCGATTTGGGTTGGATGTGGGCTGAGCACGGGCTAGTGACCCCAGCTCATAATTTCAAAATTCAAGTTTACCATTTAATCCCATATTAATTAAATTAATTTTGAAATTATCGTTTACCTAATAAGCATTCCCCTGCATGGAAGGTAATGAATTTCACGCCTAATTCCTGTAACGGATATTCGTGTCTGTATCAATTCATTCGGCCCCTCTCCTCTTCATTCGGAACGTTCGCCTTCCTCCTCTCACTCGACTGAAGAAGCCTTCCTCCCGATCCCGCCACCAAGAGCCTGGCCAATTTTCTTTTCACGCACAACCGAAACCTCGCTCGCCTGCCCTTGCTCATCTGTCTCCCTCTCCCGATCGAAGTTCTTGTGCGCCGCTCCCCTCTCTTGATCGAAGCTCCTGCCCGCTTCCCTCGTTCGACAGAAGCCGTTCCCTTTCCCTCGTGTGATCGAAGCCCCGCTCATCTCAGCCACTCTACACCGAAACTCTCCTCTCGATCCTGCCTCTGCACCGATTCTCCCCAGCTCGATACTCTCCTTTTCACACCGCTGCAACTTCTTCCCTAAGGTGAAGGATTTCCTCTATCTAGTATGCGAAACCTATCTGTCATTTTTTTTTGTTCTTTCTAAAGGGTTTCTTGATCTGATTAAAATTGTGTGGTGTGTTTATGTGATGAAATTGTGAGGTTTTCCTGTGGGATGCTCTTCATGACTTTGGTGGGATTCAGATTCCTTGAGATGGATGGGATTAAGGGAAGTCATTATTAGAGATGTGAATTATTTTTTATTAGTAAAAGGAAAGAGAGAACGAGAGGATGAAGGGAATGAAAGAATTAAAATTACCTTACATTTTTTTTTTTACTGTTTTTTGATTTACATCTGAATTAAATAAAAAGAAAAGAAAAAATCTCGGACCTTCTTTATCGCATTATTCCATTAACAGAAATCAAGATTGACGTTTTTTTTTTTTTGTCTTGATGATTTTCATGGAATTTTATTTAGTGATGCTCAAATCATGTTTGCAAAGGAGTTCCTAAATGGTTACTTGAAACCCCTCAATCCCACACAAAAGCTGCCCTCAAATCCTCTCCGCAGGCATGCATTCTTGCTTTTGGTCTAGGTGGTCAGGTTGGACGATTGTATTTACTGTATTATAGCTTTGTTGTTCTACCTCATTATGAAGTTGTCAAAGCTGTCAGTACATAAGCTTAGTGGGCCTTATTGAGGGTGCTATACATACAAATGCAAAGCAGTTTGCTGCTTCTGTTGAAAGGGGTTGCCAAATGTAATTGATAGATGTTTTGCTGCTTGAGTTGTTTGGTAAGTAACATGCATGGACGTTTTGCCACCCTCTTAAAACCTTGCATAATGGAGCTTGCCCGTGCTCGATTCTATTCAGTTTTCGGCATTTTCATTAGCAATTATTGGTGTTATCCTTAACTGTGATTGACCCATCTATTTTGAAAGTTTGGGATATAGGACTTTATTGTTAACTATCAGTTGATGCTGCCATTGTTTTATTTGTCACAAATGTTCCGATAACAATCACCAAGCAATTGATGCTGCCATTTTTTTTCTTCTTGAACTCGATTCTTGAGCTGTCTGCTTATAATGTTTTAAATTAGGTTTGGACTTTGAGGGATGCAGTGATTCATCATCCCCCATTTAAGAAATTATTTTCTGTACGCAGATTTTGATAGTTTTCATTTTGGCATTTATATGCATACTGGTCAATTCCTATATGTTCGTATATCCAACATCTAAGTTATTGAAATTCCTAGTGACCTTGGTTTTATGCAAATTTGAAGCTTATGTGAGTTAGCTATATACAAACCTGAAATTTATGCAAGCTTGAAATCCATAGGAAGCGAGTAGCATATGTATGTGAACCTTCCTAATGTGTATGTGAACCTTCCTAATGTTCTTTTATGTTCTCCCTGATATTAATTGTGCACCACCTAAATGCTGTTTAGGGTTTCATATGTGCTAAAATGTGTTGCATAAGTGTTGGAATTGCTGTGAGAACTATAGGAAGGCCGTAGGGTGCTGTTTGGAACTTCGAAATTGCTGTTTGGAGTCGTTGGGGGCTGTATGAGGTCTTAGGATCACCGTGTAGGCTTGCTAGTTGCTATCCAGGGTTGTAGGAAGCCTTAGGATCACTGTTGGGAGTTCCTAATTGCTGCTCGGAGTTGTAGGAAGCCTTAGGATCACTGTGTAGACTTGCTAGTTGCTGCTCGGAGCCGTAGGAGGTCTTAGGATCACCGTGTAGGCTTGCTAGTTGACGTCCAAAGCTGTAGGAGGTTTTAGGATCACCGCGTAAGTTTGCTAGTTGCTGCCCGGAGCCGCAGGAGGTCGTAGGGTCATCTTGTAAGCTTGCTAGTTGCTGTCCGGAGTTATAGGAAGCCTTAGGATCATCGTTGGGAGTTCCTAGTTGCTGTCTGGAGTTGTAGGAAGCCTTAAGATCACCTGTTTGGAGTTCTTTGCTGCTGTCACAACTCGTTTTGTTGTTTTTTACACTAGATTTACTGTTTTATTTGTGGTTATTTTAATCAGTGCAATTTACTCTTGTTTTAATGTATCATGCATACTTGGTTGCGATTTCATTTTAAAAAAAAAATTTTCAAAAGTTCAACAACATTTTCAAAACGAAACAGTTTTTTTCAAGAATTAAACAACATTTTCAAAACAAAAACAACAAAAGAAAACAAAAAACATAACGCATACTTTTAAATTTAAGGGAGTTCTTCGGATGGGATAACCCACGGTTGCTAGCGAAATCTCCCCAATTTAAATGAGTTTAACAACTCGTTTAGCCTAAATAAATTCAAAAGAAAATAGTAGTACCAGAACGAGGGAAATGTGAGATTCTAATCGGTGTCGCTCTAATCAACTTTAACCTCCCTTAATGCTCGAATGACAACAAAATCAAAACCTTGAAACACACCGAATAAACCTTTTGAACTTAAACTTTAGGACTGATACTTCAACATGGAGCTTGGAGCCAGCTTTGTGGGCAGCACGACAAGGACCTTGGATCGAGCAACAAGAGGATCTTCTTCAGCAATCTCTCTCTTTAGTCTAAATAACAACCCATAGGAATTTGAGGTAGCTCGCTGAGCGCGACATAAATACTCACACCCTCTTTAGGCTCTTCTACAACTATGTTGCTCCACGTAAGTCCTAACTCACCTTAGGTTCCGAGGTTGTCGTCCGGTACGACGTAAAACCCTCCTATCTTTGTGGGTTATTTGCATAATCGGGTATTATACAAATGTAAGTCCCAAATAATAAAATTGACAAGATCTAACAATTGAATGACATCGTCTCCAAAACGCAGCCACACAGTAAGATAGTTTGGAAAGTCATTGAGGGTTCTCCTTATGATTTGTGACGTCCCCTACTTTTTTCTGCCTTTGGTCTCTTGAAAGAACTGTTCTCATTTGGCCCTTTCCCACTTGATATTCTGCGTTCTACCGTGAAAACCTTTCTACCGTGAAAACCTAAACCTTACCTAAACCTTGAATTCTTGAAAACTAGTACATTTGATCATTATCGAGAGTTTTCAAGTAACCTCAATCATTTGGGATGTAATTAACTATAGGGGTTTGCCTTTATAGAGAACTTGAAACCCAGATAAAATAAATTCTGTTTAATCTTTGTATTAAATGAGGGAACTTGTCGGCCACATATAAAAGGTTCGCAGATCAAATAAATGTCACAAATCTCTTAGTTTGCAAGATTGAATCCATCGTCGGGATATACACTTATTTTTCGAAAATGTGTAGTATTCACGGTATCATACACAATTATGCAATTCATTAGACGAATGATATCTATTTGGTCTCATTTTTCAAAAATTAAAACGCGCTACTTTCAAAACAAAAAATATATCTCTCATATTAAATTAAATTTAAAAATTATTTTCAAATTTCAAAAAATTGACTGACACACTTGTTTATTAGTTTTATATGAAAAATCTTGTATAAATTAAATTTTAATTTTATATGAATGATTTAGTAGTCATTTCAATTTTTTTGTTTTTTAATTAATATAACAATAACAAATCAAGTATAAACATAAAAAATTTTAAGCAAGTCAAGTATAATCATATATGTAAAAGCTCATCTCAAGCTTGGATTGAACTTGAACAACTTCAATCAAGTCAAGTCCAACCCATAGCATACTCGACTTGATTACATCCCTTAATTCCTTACTTTTTTCCCTTAAATTGAAGTTTATCTATGTATATTTGATCCAAGTTTTTTTATGTTTTTTTCTTGGGGTGCATCCTTGTATCTCCAGTTCCTAAAGAAGATTTAACATCACCCGTACCAAATTGTCATTTAAAAAAAAAAATTCATGCTACTTTGTCACATGTATCTTTCTGGTTCGACTGCCTGACACCTTAAAGCAAGTTGTTAGCAATTGCAACTGTCTTGTAGGTTGCTGAGGCACTATTGCGAAATCTTCTCTTGCTTGGATACCTAGGAGAGCGATGTCACGGCTTTAAAATCATTGGCAATACTTGCATCTGGTGAAATCCAGATAACTGTTCAGGAAATATCTTGCTGACGAAGCTGCATTCTCCATTTTATTCATTTATAGTGATAAATAAACATCATGCATTCTGTTTTATTAATGTTTGAAAGGCAGTTACTTCTGAGTAGTTTTCTGCTTCTCTTTGCTTGAGTTTTGTTTTGCAATGGAGAACAGCAAAAGAATCTTCCATGAGTGCAGTTTTCCTATGTAGATATTCATGATTATATCAAGAAATCACACGTAGGAAAACTTTTATAATGAGCCCTGCAATACTTTTTATGTGATTCATGTGGAGACCGCACAAATCATTAAAAGGAAAAAAAAAAGGAAGACAAAAGGGGTTTTATTTCATTAAGGTTAATGATATTGAGCAATAAAAGGCAGTCTTGGTTTATGAGCATATTTGTGTGCGACTGTTGGCCTGCCATGGATATGTTGGATTGACCATTGAATGCAGGAATTTGGAGATGGTTTGTTTAAATGGAAATTTTAGGCTAATAAAAATTATACGTGGCCACATATTGAGGTTTTTATTCTCAATTGGATGTAAATATCTAAACTATGCATTAGGCTTCCAGCTATATTATAAAGAAATAGTTTTGTTATGCAGTTTATAGTGCTAATCATTTGTGAAATAGTAATTTAACCACTGGTTTTTTTAATTTCTGATTGGTTGGCTTGTCCTGTGTAGAGTGGATTAGTTACAGTGAAATGATAATTTTTTCCATGCATTGTTAGAAAAAAATTATGTTATTGAATTATTAGATGTTAAGATTAGGGAAAAGCACGGAAAAACATTGCCTGGCGTAAGAGTGATTTTTTTAAGTGCAAGTTCTATAAACCCTCCTGTGAGAATTTTTAGTTTCACGACTCTTTTCTTCTCGTTTACTGGAATGCTCTAAAATTCAAGTAAAAATTTTGTTACTTTTAAGTATTGTTTCTAAGTGGATAATATGGGAAAAGTTATATGCCAAACTTATATTGCTTCTCGATTGGTTTTCTGAAATTTTGGTGACTTATTCCTGCCACTGGCAATAGCGTTAATTATTATGCTCGTGATTTTTTATGTGAAGGATAATTTACTGTAGTGTTCTTTGTTTCATGAATTTTGGCAGTGTTTTCACTTTGAAAGCTTTTTTTTTTATGTCCATATGTTACATGTGCAGATGATTTATCTTGATAGTTGCCTTTTGTTCATGATTGTTTTTTCCCTGTATAGCCTACAACTGTTAGCTCTGCAGCTGCTAATCCTTCTATCACAGCACCAGCGCCAGTGCAAACCCTACCTCCGTAAGAATCTTTACATGTTTATACGCCATGCTTTTGAATCTCTGCATTATCTGATTAAAACCTTATTCTCATATATTTTTTTTACCTCTTTCTCTTTCCTTATTCCTATTTGAAACAGGTTGCACGCAGCATCACTTACTTCTGCAGATGCACCAGCTTCTGCAGTTAATGCATCGTAAGTTACCAGAAATTCAAATAATTGATATGAAATTTTAACTTTACGCCCATTTTGCTCGCATAAGCTTCTCCAAATTTCATCTTATCGGGAACAAGAGCTAAATATGCAGAAATAACTGTTCATTAGTTTATGTAATCGAAAATATATAAAAAGAGTTTTAAATACATCAAGATTTGTTTACTGTTGTTGTGATGTAAAAACTGTTTCTCAGCACAATCTTTATTTGTTGCTTCCTTTTTTATGTTTCTTTTTTATTTATATTTTTGCAAACCAAGAAGTTTATCTATTCTAAAATTCTTTAACTTGCAAATCAATGTTTGCGTTTTTTTCTTTTTATTTTCTTACTTTTTTATGTTTTTGGTCTCTGTAATAATTTATATGTACCTTGTGTGTTTTAAATTTTAATAGAAATTCCGTAATTCGGCATTGAAAACTTTTTTAGATAACGAGGACAGATACAATTGTGTTTTTTTCCTCCCTTATTTTCCCTCCTTCCGCTTAGGGCTATAAAAAAAGCTCATCGTTTGTAAACAGCTCGTGTTTGGCTTGTTAAGAAATTCTTGTTCGATTCGTTTGTTAAACAAGTGAGTTGAACACAAACAATTTTTTTTAGCACGATTTATAAACGAGTTGAACACGAACAATAGTTTGTTCATTCATTTTCGGCTTGAAATAATTAAATAATTATATTTATTTATATTTGGCTTTATATTAATTTTTTATATATATTTTTTTAAATGCATATGATAGATTTGGTGGTATAAATGTAAAAAGTGAAGTTTAGGTGTTAACCCCCACAGTCCCATTTTTCTTTTGTTGTTTAGTCCCACATCTATGGGAGAGGTTTCCTTATAGCCTTAGAGGTGCGTGCTTAAAAATAGGAAATCCCTCTTTTGAGCGTTGTAGCCGAGCGGCCCTTGTGGGAGTTGTAGCTATTGAGCTCCAATTTGAGCGAGCACATGTTTAATTCGAACATTTGGCTTGAATCGAGCCAAACACGAACAATTTATTCACGAATCATTTCGAAGATGAGGGGTGTTGACTTCATTTTTGGTGAGGTCTCTTACTCTTCTTAAAAGCCTAGGGTCTAGACTTAGGACTTCTTATTTGACTCTCTTAGAGGACTAGTCTTGGACCTGCACCAACTAGAAATTCGAGCTACTTCTTGACTCCTTGCAGTTTCATATGGTCGGTTCTAAATCCTCGACGTTTGGTTGAGTCGATTAGAACCAGCGTGACAAAACTTAAGTCGAGTATCCAAAGGATCTAAAGTCTTAGGAAACCCTTTGTGTCTGCGCATACTCATGATACACTAATACCACAATTCACGCGTTTGATGCACAATTATCGAAATTCACATCATTTGCATTTGTAGAAGGCTTTGTGATTGATCAAACTCGAATCAACTACTGGAACGATCGATCACGAGCGATAATTTTAAAAAAAATACGAATTTGATGTGTTTTCGACCCAACCGTCGTTGAAGCCGTCGGGGTGAACCCGGATGATGAAACAGATTATACCGGTGCGTCCGAAACGTCGAATTTAGCTAGAGAGGACACCCATTTTGATATGGTTTCGCGCACGAGCGAAAGTGCGCGAATAAAAGAATTTTATATTTTAAATATATATAAGGATTGTTCGCCTAAATTCCTAACCTTCGCTTACTGTACTCCTCCCGCATTTTCACCCTTGTTGACAATTCTATCCTCACCCGACACCCTCTTCCCGAAAAAATTATTCCATACGGACAACGTATGCAAGTTTGCGTGCGGACTCCAATCACCTAATGCCACGTGGAATCTGGCCCCACTATCACAAAACTCTATTATTTTGCGTCTGACCTCGCCTGAGTCTTGCCCAAGCACAAAAAAAAAAGTGTACTTTTGTAATTTTCGCTTCCCACCAATTAGGAAAAGGTGTATTTTGTCTCCTTTAGCTTTAGGGATTTGGGATATTCTCATTTTGTTGCCTTTCTAGGGATCCATTCGTATTCGATGGATAGGGTTTGATGGAAGTATTTCTTGACAGAAAATGTTGTTGTAATCTCAAGATACTTGCGAGAAACATGACAATGAGTTGAAATCTCAAAATATTTTTGAGAATCATAACCTACCTACCGAATACCTTCTATCGCAGCTAAACTCAGCTCTTTCTCATGATTCTCAATAATATTTTGAGATTCTAGCTCATTGTCATGTTTCTCACAAGTATCTTGAGATTCCAACAACATTTTCTCGTCAAGAAATACTTCCATCAAACCCTATTTGCCAAATACGAATAGATCCCTAGAAAGGCAACGAAATGAGAATATCCCCAATCTCTAAACCTAAATGAGACAAAATACTCATTTTCCCAATTGATAGGAAGCGAAAATGACAAAAACACGCTTTTTTGGGTGCTAGGGCAGGACTCGAGCCGGGTCAGATACAAAATAATAGAGTTTTGCGAGAGTTGGGCCAGATTCCACTTGGCATTAGGTGATTGGAGTCCGCACGCAAGCTTCTATTTGTTGTCCGTATGGAATAATTTTTCCTTCACTAGACTCTCAACTGCTCTGCTCTTCTGGACCCGAAGCTTTTGCTGGGATAAAAAATCCCTCTTGCCCTCTTCTAAAGCACCGAGTGGAACGCCACTCACAAAAAAAGCCCCAGCCAACTTTATGCAGAAGCCAGTCCCTCCTCTCGCAGACGAAGCCCTTGCTCCCCTTCCCCTCTCGAGAGCTCTCAAGTTCGACCACCTCTTTCTCTCCTGAATCTTCTCCTTCGCCTCTCGAAACCACGAAAGGTTTTCTTAGGGTTTGTCGTTTGTGTTTGTTTTCTAATCTCTACTTTGATTTGCCCTCAACGAGTCAGCATTGGCTTGTTTTCTCGGTATTTTGGCTGGATCATCAGTTTTCTGTTTGATTCCTCGATATTTTGCTTCATTGCTTGGTTTGCTGCTTCTCTCTGGTGGCTGCTGAATTTTTTTTGGTCTACATAGCAGCTTGGCTGACCACTACATTCCGTGGTTTAGTAAAAATCAAAAGGGGTTTTTTGGGTTATTTTGTAGTAGGATTCTAGTAGCATTTGAACAAGCTTCTCTTTTTTTTTTTTATTTCTTTACATCAAATTCATTTTGATTTCTGCAAGAAAGATGCATTTGTGTCGTGCTAGCAAGCAGAATGTCGGCTATTGGGTGTGTTATATCACCCTACCCTATGCACGAGGTGGTGTTATACTTAGGCGTATAAAAAGAAAAAGAGAAACAAATATGAGATGTTAGCACCATTGAAACTTTTTTTTTATCGCTACAAAACAAGTTTTATGAAGTTTTTTTTGGTGTGTTCCAATCAGGCCTTTGGTTTTAAAATTCTTTTGTCGTGCTTCTTATGTGTTTTGGAAATGTCACTATTTAGGAACTTTGAGTTGATTTATGACTTGCTTCGTATTTTGGACTTCCAAGTTTTGGATTGATTTCAGTATATCATGCATTCATGGATCAGTTTTTGAATCATATTTCTTATTTGAATCCTGTATAATGGTGGCAGTTCCTTCATCTTGTAATACATTGGCATGTTTAATGTGAGGTTTGTTGCATGAGGCTGGGTGTTTCTCTTGACCGAGATACCCTTGCTGGCTTCACTTCCGGAGATAGATTTGGAGAGTATAGGATTACCTCCAGGGAGAGAGGAGCACAAAGATGCCGTAACACACAAAGATGCCGTAACCTTTCTATATTGATCATAACACAAATTTCCATTTGTTTACATATATACCACCAAAATTTTAAATGGTTGTTTTATGCTCTATGTTTGTGTCAATTTGAGAAGATTTAGAGGGAGCTAGCATTGATAGGTGTGCCACATTTTGTTGGTTATTCGAGAAGTCCCATTGGGTGAATATTTGAGGCTAGCCCTCTTACCGTTTTGACTTCCTTTTTAAACTCGTTTTGGAGGCGGGTTAGTCTTCCTTTTTCTCATTTGTTTCTTTTTGATTCACTTTCTTTGCTTCTTGGTTTGGTTTTAGGTGCTTATGTTCGAAATATAAGCGTGCACATATAGTTGCGGCTATATATGAACTATCAAGCAATGTCGTAACTTGCACGGTCTTTTTTGGGGTTTCAGACCTTGATGATAAAGACATTCGGTGGTATAACAAAATAATTTTCCATCCTACGACATTGGGACTCAATCCCGGGACTCGGTGAAACGTAAGATGACAATATTATTCATCGACACCAGATTAGCAGGACACTCTTGCCTTTTTAGGTTGTTGGTGGTTCTAGCCCAATGGTGCGATTGACTTGTAGACAATCATATTTTATAAAAAATAAGAACATATACGATAAGAACATATACGTTATTTACAAAAATATTTTGACTACAAAAATTGATACTACTTTTCTTATATGCATGTCAAAATATAAATTTTAAATAATATAATTCGATTGTCCACTTGTCAATTACCGGTACTGGGCTAAGGAGAACCCTCCTAAGTTGGTATTGTGGGAAACCCTTCTAGATGAATGTCGGGTTCTATACATACTAGTGACCGATATTTTCCTTTAGAGTCCCTCAAGAATACCTAAATCTGAGCCTAGCCCAACCCCAATGCTTATGATTTTCTTTCTCTCTTCGGATTTTTGGTCTATTTCATACGATTTTATCGGGATCTTTGTAGATCATTTGTGATTTCCTCCGAATTTTTCTCGTGTTTTCGAAGGTTTTCTTCGAGTTACCATGGGTCATTTGTCGCTCTTCTCGAGTTTTTCAAGTGATGTTCGATATTCATTTTTATTTATATATATTCATGCATACACATTTCTTAATTTTTTTCATTATGCTCGTTTACTTTTTACCTCTGACACAACCCTTGTTTGCGGGAGCGGTCGACCCGTGAGGTATACAAGTTTGTTTTATGTTTACAGTGTCTCACTTTCTTTACTGCACATTTTACTACATATATATACAGTTCATGCTTGCGCTACTATTGTTTTTTGTTTACTGCGTTTTGTAGCATATTTTCCTTTTATTAATCATGTTGCTTCTAGAGACTTGCAGGGGCTTTTTTAGGATAGAGGACAGTAGGACACCGGGTTTAGGAGATACCCTATAGCGAAGCACTGACCCAATAACCACATATTTATACACACCACAACCCCGAACCTATAATTGATATGTTAAGGAGCTTAGAGTAGTTTTTTTTCCAAAAAACGGAGCGTGGAAGCAAGCGGACAGAGAGCGGCGATCAAGACCACGACAACGAGGTGTAGGACGTCTCTTAAGAGTTAAGGTCCAATCCTAGGATAGTTGGGAAATCATCGGGGTTCCCCCCAGATTTGTGATATCTCCTACCTTTCACTCCATTGATTCCTAAAAATAACTGTTTCTATTTTGAACATTTCCCATTTGATTTCCTCACATTTAACCTTGGAAACTTAAACTTTAAAATCTTGAAGGCAAAACCACTAGTTTTAGTCAAGTCTTTTTAGGTGATTTCGATTGCTTAAGATATAATTAATTATATGGGTTTGCCCTTATAGGAAAATTAAGAACTCAGCTTAATATAAACTCTATTTAATCTCTCGTATTAAATAGGGAAACTTATCGACTTATGAAAAAATATTTCGCAGACCAAACGGGTGTTACAATTTTTTTAGTTTTGGTGGTTGAGTCTACCAAGTTATATGCATATCCTTCGGGATAGTGTACGGTCTCACTTTTTTAAACTAAAAGATAAAATTATAATCATTATATATATATATATATATAATTAAATTTAAATGATTTTCAAAATAAAACGGCTGACAAGGGGAACACGAACATTATTTTTTTTTTGAATGAGCCAAACACGGGTAAGTCATTGGCTCCGCTCAGTCTCTGCCCTTTTACACCCCCTACTTCCACCGGTCCTTTTTCAGACAGATTTGATTTATCTATTGAGAGCATGTGGAAACATGTGTATTGATGTGAGTGATTGCTATACATTTAGTTTTATTTATTGGGGAATTCTCATACATAGCACCCAATTCTTATGCATTTACCTATTTCACACCCAAACTTTCATTTTACAAGCCAGTCACCTAACTTATCTTTTTCACCACTCTCCAACAGTGAAATCCACATTTTAATATGTAGGTAGGGTGCTGATTTTGTAAAAGTGAGAGTTTGGGTGTGAGCTAGGTAAATGCATAAGAATCTGATATTTTTTATATTTCTTTTTTTCTTTTGTTTTTTTGTTTTTTTTTTGTTTTTTGCATTTTTTACTTTTACTAGCCTGTTTGTTTATGATAATTTGTTTTTGTTTGTTTATGATAATTTGTTTTTCATCAACGTTTTATTCCTACTATTTTTTTTTTCTTTTTGATTTGACACTATTGTGAGTAATCCTATTTCTAGCAGATTGCAAAATTCTTATTTTGCTGATGGCATGAATGATTCACCTCTATCAATATTTAGTACATTTTGCCTATTTATTTGAATTCTTTATAGTTTTTTTTTTCCCCTTTTTTTTTTTTTTTTTTTTTTTTTTTTTTTTTTTTTTGCGCAGCATCGCTGTGAGTGATTATTGCCAGTCAACGTTTTCAAGTCATTTCATTATTAATTCTATTATGTTTTTTTATCTGTATTTTTAATTTTGTTGACGTAGGACTGTTGTCAATGCATATGATCAAGCAGCATCAAACCTTGTAGCTGGCGATAGCCTCGAACAAACTATCCAACATATTCTAGATATTGGTGGAGGGACTTGGGACAGGAACACTGTTGTTAGGGCATTGCGAGCTGCATTTAATAATCCCGAGAGAGCTGTTGAATATTTATATTCTGTAAGATTTTCTCCTTAATTAGTATTTTTGTGTATTATAATTTAAAAAGGTTGATTTTTGTTAATTCTATAATATGATAAAGTAATCTATCAGGATGAAGATCGAATTTGTGATGCTTAAATTGGTGGGTGCTTGTGCTACAAATAATTTAACTCTATCATTTGTAGTTGTAAGTTTTTGGATATGCTAATGGGTCGGATTGCTCGGGATTTGTGTTAATTAGGGTGGATTTTGAGTTGTGTTTGAGAGAGATTAGCTTACAATAAAATTGAATATTTTTTATTGGCTTGAAGTGAAATTGATTTGATTTAAGCAGATCCAACTTGAAAAATTCAACTCCAAGCGGACAAGAAATCAATTTGGAGTAAACCAGACTATTTTTTATTCCTCTAGGTATTGGAATTTACATAATTTTATGTATAATATTGAATATACGTCACATATTATTTGTAAATTGTATATTAATTCCTACATTGAAATAAATAGGAATTATCTTATATTGTGCTATGTTATAACGCTATTCGCGCCTTTCTCCTCCTTCCGCTCCGTCCTTGAGATCTAGCTATAGTTGTTGCTCCGTCTTTGCAACACAACCGTAATCACTGCATGTTGGAAAGAAAACGATGGGCTTGCGACTAGGCATCGACGTGCTCGTGACTTACAGAAGAAGGCAACGACAGGTTTGGAGCCTTCATTGGCCCGCATTGTCGTGACCAAAACCTGCGATACAATCGCATTCAAAACTTACGGAGAAGGCCACAACGAGATCTTATTGGGGCGGGACATAAGGCTTACGATTCGACAATGATTCGGGTTACTTGAGAAATTGAAGGGATTCTTGCTTACTTTCTTCTCCGTCTCACTGAACTGCATAAAATAGACTTGATCAGATCAGAACAAGCGGGGAAGGCTGCGATGAAATCTGGCGTGCTTTAATTGTGATACTAGAAATCAGCGACTAGACTCGGAATCATGCAGGCCTAGTGACAGGAGATAATGACAATAAAGAAAATAGATGATTTGGATAAGAAATTATAGGAAGAGATGAACAAATCAGACCAGGGATGGAAGAAAGGTTCTCCGCCATAGATGATAGATTTCCTCTATGGAAAATCGAATGGAGGAACGATTCGAGAGCACAAGAGAAATTCGAGAGATGATAAAGAAGCTTATTAAAATGCAATCCAAAGACCCCGCTAGCAGTTTAATTTGCATAACCAAAGATTGACTGAAGAATCCGTGGCAAGATCGAAGGGAAAAGAGATCGAACATGAGGAACATGAGGAGGAAAACATCCATCATCACAAACCCCTTTCAGGGCTTCAATTAGAGGTGGATTAGAGATTTCTAATTGAGGCGGTTGGAACGAAAAATGGGGTATGGAGGAACACGAAGAAGGGAGAGAAGTAGGGAGGGGATATGACTACGATCAAATAAAGGACTTTTACCCTCGATGCATTGGGGGAAACAACGGAGGAAGAGGAAGTTGGGGTGGAGATGTTAGAGTTAAATAGTTGAAGATGTCAATCTTCGAGGAGGAAGACGCACATGAATATGTGTATCGGGCGGAGCAATACCTCACTGTGAATGGGTTAGATGGGGAGGAGAAACTCATGGTAACAAAATTGTGTTTGGAGGGGAAAGTCTTAGCCTAGTTTTTGTGGTGGAAGGCTAGATACCCAATTTATTCGTGGGATGCATTTAAGGATTGTTTGTTGGAACATTTCCGAGCTATTCGGGAATGAGATCTACACAAGCAATTTTATGCTTTGATTCAAGAGGGGACGGTCTCTATGGAGAGATATGAACTATTGTCGGGACGACTATGGGGGATTTCTAAAGCAGGATTGAAAGGGAATTTCATGAAGAGTTTAAAGCCCGACATACGGGTAGAACTTCAACTACTTAGACCGTGGGGTTTGAGGGAGATGATGGAGCTACCCAGATGGTGGAAGACAAGAAGCAGATGAAGAAAGCCAACAGGAGCAACACAGACTAAGCATCGTACTGAACTAATACAACCACGACGATGCCAAAAGTTTAGACAGTGATAATCCAAAGGGAAGTTGCACAGGATACGAATAATGAACCACAACTTGGAGCAACACTCAAACGTCTTACAGAGAGAGATTCAGGACAAGCGAGCCAAAGGGTTATGTTTTCAATATGATGAGAAGTTTATCCAAGTACACCGTTTCAAGGATCAAATATTACAAGTTCTCGTAGTGTGGGATCAGGAAGCAGAGAACGACGAAATAAAGACAGTTGTGGGGGAGGAGGAACACACTTATTTTTTCCCACCTTGAGGACAAGGTAGTTTTTGTTTGGGGGGGCGTATTGTTATGAGGGCGTCTAGCCTAAGGGCAAATTTGTTTTTGTACGTCTAAGTGCAAGTCTTTAATTGTTTTTATTGTTGGGTATAAATAGTCTTGTTATGTCTCGGGTGAGGTTTATGCATCAAATTGAGTTGCGAGCCTTATGTTTAGGTTTTGAGAGAGATTTTCTACCTCACAAATTATAGGAATCGGGAGAGATCACCTACCTCTCGAATCATAGGTGCATATCTTTATATTCTCATTGAGTTGTTTGAATTATTGAAATAAGTAATTTGTTTTGTCCTAATTTTTATAAAGATTCGTGTCAATTTTTGCCCTTTATCATGTTTTTGTATGAACTCTGAATTTCATACTTTCCCTTCTTCATCCAATCCTAATTAGTGAACAAAAACTATAGCAGAATTTTATTCTACTTTTTGTGCAATCTTCTACAACTGGTTTAAATTAAAGCTTTTGTATGATTAGTTAATTCACTCACATAAAGTTTGGTAAATTATTTCTGACAATTGTTGTCTCCTCCTACTTAAACATCAAATTTTTGTAATATTTGTAACTAAAATATTAGAATATTATGCAGATTTATGTATTAATTGCTTTGATTTACTTTCCCTTTCCCTTTATTTTTTTTATTATTTGTTTCCTTAATAGTAGATTCTTTAAAGGGTATTTATGCCCCTCCTTGCATCAATGATAATTACAAGAAGGGTTCTATTCTAGAGCCATGGCCCTACTTGCAGCCAGCTAGGTCTGATTCAAGACAACAGAACTTATGATTTGTCACAGTGCTTCAAATTTGTTGTAGGTTTTGATTTGGCAGAACTTCTGCTCCCTATCCAGGCTTCAGATTTGTCATTGTTTTTCACACTGCTACGGTAGGATGCCGCACTGATTCCTGCATGGCTTCAGGTTTCCACATTGTTTCAGGATCCCACATTGCTTCTAATTTTGTCGCTGATTCCCAGCACTGAGGATCTATTGAACCCATCTGGTTTAGAACCTTTGTTCCTGAACCTCTGTTTTAGGATCTACCATTTAGAACCTCTGTTCTGGTCAATTGAGGCACCCTTCAATCGACCAAATCCAACGGAAACCCTTATAGAGGCAATTTTTCTCCAAGCAGTCGAGCCTTTACGATGTCTTGACGACCTAACATCTCATTTGGCTCAATTGGAGTCACAACGAACTCCAACACTAAGCCGTCATGAAAAGATGTTCTTGATTCAACCGGAGGATTATTTCAAACATCTATTCCTCTGCAGATCGGAGGACGGCAAAACAACATGAACTTCTTGATTACAACCCATAAATTAATCTCCAGTAACTTTCTCCAATAGTCCCAATTTGTCATTGTTCATCAATGGACATGAAAAATTCGGTCATCTCACTAGTGTGATTTGTGAACCTCTAAGGACTGACCCAACATATGGAGCTTGGGAAGTAGAGAATTTCATGGTCATGTACAACCCATAAATTAATCTCCAGTAACTTTCTCCAATGGTCTCAATCTGTCATTGTTCATCAAAGGAAGTGAAAAATTCAGTCATCTCACTAGTGTGATTTGTGAAACTCTAAAGACTAGCCCAACATATGGAGCTTGGGAAGTAGAGAATTTCATGGTCATGTACAACCCATAAATTAATCTCCAGTAACTTTCTCCCTGGGAAGTAGAGAATTTTATGATCATGTACAACCCATAAATTAAATGGCAGTAACTTTCTCCAATGATCTTAAACTGTCATTATTCATCAAAGGGCGTGAAAAAATCGGTCAACTCACTAGTGTGATTCGTGAACCTCCAAAGACTGGCCCAACATATGGAACTTGGGAAGTAGAAAATTCCATGGTCATGTCGTGGCTGATCAAATCTATGGAGACTTACATTGGTCGATCATATATGTTCCTTCCGCTAGTGTCATCTAAACGACAGTCTGTGATACCTACTAAGATATAAGAAATTTCAGTCAATTCTATGAGGTATTTAAGATAATTCGTGAGGCAAAACAAGGATCGAGGACCACGATCTAGTACTACAATGATCTAGTTGCATTATGGGTAGAATGCGATCTGTATTATGACTACACTTGGGAATCTTTGACCGACGTATCTCCCTTCCAGAAAATTTTGAAAAGACTGCATGTTCTAATTTTTGGTAGGCATGAATAAAGATCTTGATGAAGTCCAAGGTTGTATCTTTGGTCGAGATGCACTTCTACTCACGTTGCTTTCATTGATATTCGTCGCGAAGAGAGCAGGAAAATTGTCATGCTTGGTGCGTCCACTTCTTCTGTCGAAGTATTCGCCTTGGTCTCTAATAGTGCTTAACCCCGAGTTGTTCACCCCACTTGTGATTACTGTCACAAGCCAAACGCACGTGATAAATGCCGCAAGCTCCACAGGAAAGCTGCATCCAAACCTTCAGCCAAATCTTCCGCTACCAAGGGGTCTCGCTACAACTTCTGAGTCTAATACAGTACAACCGTCCTCTAGCCAAAACAATTCAGAATCATCCAATTCTATTAAAAGCTAATTAGATCTCTTAACCAAGCAGTTTGGATCCAATCCGTTCTATTTTGGCCCATCAACCTCCCACGTTCATCAAGGTACCAATCCTATGAAAGTCACATCTTTTGCCCCTTCTACTCCATGGATCATTGATTCTTGTGTCATGGACCACATGACCGGAAGCTCAAGCCTTCTCGACATACTATCCTTGCTCAGGAAAAGATACTGTTAAAATTGCTGACGGGTCCTAAAGTTCCATTACTTGTAAAAGGTCTGTTGTATTAACAACAGATCTAACTCTGAAATCTTTGTTACATGTACCTCTGCTGAAGTTTAACATTTTATCTGTCAGTAAGTTGACAGATGACATTGTTTGTGTTGCTCTTTTTTTCTCTAATGTATATGTCTTTCAGGATCTCCATTCGGGGAGGATGATTGGAAATGCTAAGCGGGTACGCGGACTCTACTTCTTCCAAGAGAAAACCAAAGAGAATGAGGACACTCCATCCAGTAGTTACTGTTTATCTCAATTTAATGAATGTCTTATTATGTTGTTATACTGTCATTTGGGGCAACCTAGTTTTCAGTATCTAAAACAATTGTTTTCATTGATGTTTACTAATTCTAGTTTCAAATGTGAATCTTGTTAGTTAGCTAAATATTGTCTTGTTTCTTATCCCTCCACAATTATACACCATTCACTCCTTTCTTTTTTATTAACAGTAATTTATGGGCCCCTCTCACATTCATTGTTACAGCAGTAAATGGTGCTTTCTTACTTTGATTAATGACCACACTCGGATGACGTGAGTCTATATTTTAAAAGATAAATATGAAGCTGCTGTCACTTTAAAAAATTTGCACTCCATTTTGACACAATTCAAAACCACTTTTTATAGTATCGTGAATTTTTAACTCTATATTAGGAGAATTCTTGGTAAGTTAGGCATTCTTTTTTATAGTTAGAGTATCGACACTCTTCAGCAAAAATGAGATCGCAGAGGAAAAACCGACATCTCGACGTTACTCGCTCCATTATGTTTCACTCTAATATCCCAAATTTTTTTTGAAATGATGTCATTCTTACCGTCACTTATCTCATCAATAGAGTTTCCTAAAAAATTTGTCAACTTTCGTACCTCTTTAACCATCTTGAGATCGTGCTTCCTAGCAATTTGGTCTCTCCACTTTAGATTTCAATTTTTTTGGATGCACAATCTTTGTTCGGAACACAACCCCAGATCGGAGTGAACTTGATCCTAGGTCCATAAAATGTGCTTTCCTCAGATACTCTGCCACTCAAAAGAGGTATTAGTGTCTTGACTCTATCACAAATAAAGTCTATGTGAGTATTGATGTCTTCTTTTTTTAAAGTGTTTAATAATTTCTTAACTCGATCTCCAGTGAGGGAGAGTTAGAGTTCTTGGACACTATTCCTTACCCTACCTCTGTGAATGTTCCCCCCACGTCACGTCACCAACCATTGAGGAACCCTCTGTTCCTTTGGTTCCACCCACTTCTTCTACCATCAAAGAGTCCTCTATCCCTTTGGCCCCACCAGCACATCCTCCCACTCTTCGTGTCTACACTCGGCGCACTCGTTTTGATGCACCTACTCTGGAGCTCGCTAACCCCTTATTGGACACTAAATCTGCTCCGGACGACATCCTCAGCACTTCTACTCCAAATGAGAAAGTCAGTCCCTCCTTTAATAAAGTATGCAATCAGACATGCTCTCTCTATTCCTTGGCAAACTATCTCTCTCTTCGCAGATTATCGCCAACCTACAAAGCATTTGATACCGCCCGAACCAATCATCAGCTTTCATCTACTATTGAGGTTGCCTCAGCAAACCCAACATGGAAAGTTGTCGTCATGGAGGATATGAATACCGTTCAGCAAAGCCATACTTGGGACATTCTTAATCTTCCTCGGGGCAAGAAAGTAGTGGGATGCCGATGGATTTTTAGCATCAACTTTAAATTTGATGGATCCTTTGAACGTAACAAGGCACAGTTGGTCGTCAAAGGGCACTCACAGATCTACGAAGTTGACTATGAGGAGATATTTGCTCCAGTTGCTAAATTAACTTCATTCAGGTCCTCTTATCCCTTGTTGTAAATCTAGATTGATCTTTATTTCAGCTTGATGTGAAGAATGCATTCTTGAATGACGATCTTACAGGGAAGTATACATGTCTCTTCCTCCGGGCTTTGACTCTATTGCCTCTTAGGGGCAAATATTTAGATTGTGTAAATCTCTTTATGGATTGAAGCAATCACTACGGGCATGGTTCGTGAAATTCACAAAGGTGGTCATGGATTCTCTCAGGCTCAATTAGCCCACTCTCTTTTTTCTGCATTTTTCCAGCAGCTAGGTAGTCATCCTTATTGTCTATGTTGATGATATCATTCTCACAAGTAACGATCTACCAACATTGGAGTCTCTGAAAGACATTATTGTTGCTTCCTTTGAAATAAAGGACTTGGGATCTCTCTGATATTTCTCGTGCATGAAAGTTACTCGGTCATCTTATGGCATTTGACTGTCTCAGCGGGAATATTTGATTAACCATTTGATAGAGAATAATCATCTCCTGTGCAAACCAGTGTTTGTCCAAATGGATCTCAATGAAAAACATCTTGATGTTCCCAATGCAGCTCCTCTAAACAAGACTAACTACCAGTGCATGGTGGGGAAGTTCATTTATCTTTTGCCCATACATGCCCCGATACATGTCACGCAGTTGAGATAGTCTCTCAATTCATGCATGATTTTTATGAGCACCTTTTCCTAGTTGTTCACCGGATTCTCGGCTATTAAAAGACACTTCGGGCTCAAGTTTGTTTTTTTTCTCGTCACACTACGCGTTCTATTGCAGTTTACATAGGCGCAGATTGGGTCGGGTCTGTCCATGATTGGCGATCTACTTCACGGTATTGCTCATTTGTGGGGAAACTTTGTCACGTGGAAAAGCAAGAAGCAATCTGTTGTTGCTCAGAGCAGTGCGGAAGCCGAATTTCGGTTTTTGTCCCTAGGAATTTATGAAGCTCATTGATTACACATCATGCTCCGCGAACCATGTATGATAGTTTCCGCTTCTCTACAATTGTTCTATGATAACTAGGTTGCTATTAGCATTGCTCACAGGCTGGTCCAGCATTATTGCACCAAACATGTTGAGATTGAACATCTCTTCATTAAGGAAAAGCTCAAGCCTAGGGAAATTTGTGTTTCGTTTGTTCCATCTAATGGCTAGCTAACATATATTCTCACAAAGAACCTTTCTCGAGTATTATTCGATGATTTCAAATTCAAGTTGAACATAACCGACATCCATGCATCAATTTGAGGAAAAATATTAGAATGTTAGAATATTAATATGCAGATTTATGTATTAATTGTTTTGATTTACTTTTCTTTTTCCTTTTATTATGTTTATTATTCGTTTCCTTACTAGTAATCCTGGTATGGGTATTTATACCCCTCCTTGCATAGGAATTACAAAACGGTTCTATTATAACATTTGCATCCAAAATTTTATCATGTATTCAAGTCTTTTGTATCAGGTTCCTGAGCGAGCGGAGGCTCCACCTGTTGCACGGTCTCCCACTGGGGAGCAGGAAGCAGCCAACCGTCGTGTTCAGGCACCGCAGCCAGTACAGCCTTCGGTTCCATCAGCCGGTCCTAATTCAAATCCTTTGAACCTCTTTCCTCAGGTTTCTACTGATTTTTATTAGTCATTTTTGTATATGCTACTAGAAATTTTTTAAGCTCTGGTTTCATGAGTTTTAATGGTTCAGGGTCTGCCCAGCGTGGGATCAAATGTTGGTAGAAGTGGCCTTGATTTTATTCGAAATAGTCCTCAGGTACACTGAATATTATAGCAACAATAACTCTGAAAAAACTGTCAAATTTATATAACTTTTGGCTTTTCTTCGTAGTTTCGAGCGCTGCAGACAATGGTGCAAGCAAATCCTCAGATTCTCCAGGTCATATTTTTCAGTGGCACGCAAACTTTATGTTTCTGAGTGGTTTCTCAATTTTGGTATTAAATATTTTTTTCTTGCTGCTCACAGCCAATGCTTCAGGAACTTGGCAGGCAAAATCCACAGGTTATGAGGCTCATTCAGGATCATCAATCTGAATTTATAAACTTACTTAGTGGATCATCTGAGGGAGGAGAGAACAATCTATCAGGCCAGTCAGCTGAAGCAGAGCCTCAAACAGTAACTGTTACTCCGTCGGAGCGTGAAGCAATTCTTCGGGTATGTTTTTCTTGAATTTAGTTTTTTTATGGGCGGCTGTTACTGAATTATATTTCTAGAAGTATTTTAGAACTATCTCAATGAAGAATTTAGTTTATGCAATGTTTGATCATTTTGGCATATCAGTAAACTGCTTCATAAATGATCTTTATCCATCCTTTTTCATTAATTGAATACACAGTAAATATCACGAGCAATCCATACGTTTAAATTCCTGGACATTCAAAAGTCTACAAATTGAAATCATAAGTTTATCATGCAATCACATCCATCCATCTAAAACAATTTAAATGAGGCAAATTGAAATTGCATTTAACTGATGACCAAACAATATTAAAAGTTCTTAAAATCATGTAAGCCATTTGTTTTAGGTATGGATGATGGTTAAGAGAGAGTTAACCAACTACATTAAACCCCGGCTAAGATGAGGGCAACGGAGGGGATTGATGTATATAGCCTTACTATTGCACTGACATTTTTTTTTTTCCATGATTCAAGTTTGTGATCTTTGGGACAGGCGCATGCAACACACACACACACTCTCTCTCTCCGCTGACTTGGTTGACCTTTTCTCCACGCAGATTTATTTTTTGTTTTCCAATTTTTAAGCATCCAAGTATCAAATCAAACCTATTAATGTTAGTAAACACCCATGAATCATAACAGTTTATCACAAATTCTTCATTTCTAGCAATCATTCAGCTGTGTATCAATAGAATAGATATATGCTTTCAATACATCAATAGTCATTTCAAAAAATGAAAAAATAAAAAAATAAGGCAAAGTGTATTTTATCGCGAGGGTATTATAAATCTATCATTATTTGACCGTGCTCCACCTTTATTTTTACATTTAGTAAAAAAAAAATGATAAAACTAGATCTCCGCATTAGTTGTCTTATCATAACGTGCAATTTTGTTGAGAAAAGTACTATTTTGGTGTATATAAGAATTAAGGCTAATCTAAACAACACATACATACGATACACTGATATTACAAAATTTAATTGAATTCCTTCTAATGTTTGCGATATTCTGTAAGCATTAAATTTTGTGTGGCAGCTGGAAGCGCTGGGCTTTGACAGGAACCTCGTCCTAGAAGTTTACTTGGCCTGCGATAAGAACGAGGAGCAGGCCGCAAATTACCTTCTGGACCACATGAATGATGATGATGACCTCGATCACTGATTAAAATTAGTCCCCCGTCCTCCGTTGTTTGCCTTCTGTTGTTTCCCTCTTTTTGAGTATTGTGTGCAAATAAGTCCATCTCTTTTTCTGCAATTCAAGGAAGTGGTAGTGTTTTTTAGACCTTTATACATTATGCAAGTAGCTTATAGCACAACTGTGTATACATTTTTTTGGGGAAAAAAATTAGATCAGAATATCTGATTAAAATTTAGTTAAAAATTAGTCTGAAAGGTGTTTGTTTTGCATTGAAATGAATTTATCGTGGATGGACTATTATTATTTTTTTTTAGTATTCATCTCAATATAAATCAAAGCTTTTGACTTGTTTTTTAAACTAATTTTGTTCAGATGTGCTGGCTAATTTTTTCCCCCCCCCCAATTATTCACTTTTTTACATTTCTTTACTATATCAAGCCAGTCTTTCTTCCGTAAAATTTACTTTGCTTAACTTTTTTATATTTGGGCGCTGATGCTTCTACAAAAATATGCGTAATGCAAGGCAAATCTTACTTCGATGCTGTTAGGTGGGAAGGTGTTTTTTGTTGTACTTTGTGAAGTAATTCTCACTATGTAAACACGTAAAAGTTTGTAGATACCAAAAAACTTTTTAAGGAGAGCATTTCTAATGTTTTTGATAAATGTGAAATTTAAATTTATGTAGCTTTTTTTTTATTATTATTTTTGAAGAATGGATGAATTTATATAGTTGGAACGAGGTTCTTGTTGATGAAGCCTTTTGTTGGTAAAGTTTTTTTTTTTTTTTTAGTTTAAATGCAGTTTAGTATGTGTTATCTTTTGATTAGGTGTAATTTAAAATTAATATTAATTTAATTTTTTTTTAAAAAAAAATCTCAAATATAGTAATTTCTTAAAATGTTTTTTTGGCAGTGTCCGGTTGAGTTTTATGCACGTTAAGAAAATCAATCATTTTATATGCACAAAAGAAAGCGAGCAAATTGAATATGAGATTGTCGAAGCTTTGTATGTTTATTTTTTTATGCACGTTTTTAGATGCACAAATGAAAGCAGGTAAATTGAATAATTGAGATTGTCGAGGTTGTGCGCGCGCTTTATGCACGTTAAGAAAATCAATCATTTTAGATGCATAAATGAAAGAAGAGATTGAATATTTGTGATTGTCATAGCTTTGTACATAAATTTTTGCATTGTTTAGCACAAGAATAAAATATTATATTGATATTAATCTTGAAATGAATTTTTTGTATCGTATTGTATTGTATGGACATTGTTCGAGTGCTTTGATTTTGACTGTTTTATTAATCATATGACACCAGTACGGATCTATTCAAGTACATAACTTATTTTAGTTATAGCTTTCTTGCAGTTTCTCTAAAAATTATTATGAAAAAGAATCTTTTTATTATAAAAAATGCTTTTCTACACAAACTTATTTTTTTTTTCCAAAATTTAATTTATTAATATTTTATAATAAATATAATGATAAGTGTATCATATATTATAAATTATTCAAATAAAATATGATTAAATTATATATTTAATAATAATATATCATAATTTTATATTAATATGATTGTAAATTTTGTATAATTCGCTTATATTTATGTATTTCAATGAAATGGCATTTTAACATTTATTTATACTACTTGATAGCAATAAAATTTATTATTAACTTATATATAGTAAAAAAAATTAGTTGCATGCTATAAATTTATTAAAAAATTTAAATACTCATTCTAATTCTCAACTTATTTATTGAATAATCGAATTAACTGTTCAATTAATATAAACTAGAAGTTGATTCAAGTATGATTATAACAAAAAAAGAGCAAGTCTTATTTGAAGATATATGTGAAAGGTCCAACTAAACTCAAGCTGAACAAGAGCATCATATAATATGTATGACCGAGCAAAGTTCAATCCACCACATAACCAGCTTAACTCAACTAGATTACAACCCTAGCTTCATACGCTAGAAAGAAAACTGTTAAAAGAAAATCAAAACCTCCCAATAATAATAAAAAAAAAAATAGAAAATTGAAGCCAAAACATATTGAAATAATATAACAATTATCAAAGATGTCTAATCCTGAGTTGCTCTTGAGTCACACCTCAAGGATTAGAGCGTAATCACCTCGCTTAAGAGGGGAGAGAAAGAAAAATAGAAATAAGTGCACAATAATGAACATTAATAAGCCTTATCGATTAGCATTTTCTTATAAAATAATTCTCTTATTTATATAAAAAGATAAACTAATACATTAAATTAAAAAAAATTAAAAAGAAAGGCCAACCTGCAAAATTTCAAGCAGCTTTTGCTTCTTTTTCCTTTTTCACATCTTTAATAAACTTCTGCCAGTTCTCCGGACTGTCAACTATTTCTCCAGTCTTGATGAGGTACCGCACTTTGCTTCCATCCTCTAAAACCTTGTGCCCCACTCTGCTCGCCACTTTTTCCTCTTTTGAATACAACATAACATTCGAGCTATGAATGGGAGCCTCAATCTACAAAACATAAATCAATTAAATCAATCTGTCATATTCATTAGAAACATATGCAAAAAATACACTTCATATTTAAACATATTTCTTTGCAAAAAGCACCCACACGCACCTTCACAATACTCCCAGGCTCACCCTGCTCTTTGCTCTTCATGTGCTTTGTCTGAATGTTGATGTCTTTTACGACAATCTTGCTGTTATGGCGAAATATTCGAGTAATTTCTCCTATTTTACCTTTGTCATCTCCTGCAATGATTTTTACAGTGTCCCCCACTTTAACGTGCATTTTATGCAGTACTGGAAGACTGTTGGGTTTGCACTCCTTTCTCTCCCATCTCTTAAGCTGCATTACGGGAAGAAAAAATATAGATAGATGAGATAGCTAAAGAATATGGGATTAGGTTGAGATGATTAAAATGGAGAGACTTTGTTGTTTTAATCCCTACTCAATGATAGCACACCATAATTATGTGGTCTTAAATGTAAAAGAGAAATTTAAATAGATTTTAGGGATAATTCCATACATAACACTTGAAATATTGTTATTTATAAAAGTAGAACCTAGGTGCTTTTTGAACTACTAAATTGATGCATTTTCAAACTATTTGAAATATGATAAAAATGAAAAATATGGGTTAGGTTTTTGTCATGAATTTTGATATTTGGGTGAGAATTTGAATAATGGATGAAAGATGGTGGTGGTATTGTAAATAGCAATGTTTGGAGTGCTATTTATGCAATTGCTCAATGGCTTAGGCATGCAAAAAAGTGGAAGAAGAAATAGAAAATTATAGGGGATTTACACACATAATACTTAAAACTTGTATATTTACAAAATCAACACACATGCTAACTATCCAATCTGAGTTTTTGAGTGTTCTACAATCTAACCCTTGCAAATTTGAAAAAAGAATGAAAATAAGAATGTGTAATCATAATTGGGCCCAAATATTTGAAGTAAGGCTAATAATGAAAATAACAAGGGGAAAAATACAAAAGCATGAAATTAGATAGTTTGCTAACCTTCATAACTATTGGGCATGATCTGTCAGCAAATTTAACCTGCCAAAACAGGAAAGATAGTAATTTTAGCAGTTCTTTCATGGTAAAAGGCAAAAAAAGCTTAACTATAAACTTCATTTACCAAAGAAAAAAAAAAAGAAAAGACCAGTAATTACAACTTTCAACCCAATTTAAAAATCAAAGGGACAATTAATACATACCATCCAATTTTTATGTTTTTACATATCTAACACTTAATATTTTTTGTTTATTAACATTTATACCATCTTAACTTTCACATCACATCAAAAATATCACAATTTTAACTTTTAAAAACTGAAATACACCTTGCATGCATAGGTTAAGTAATATGATGTAAAAATTGAAGTTAAGGTAAGCGAGTGGCATGTATGTAAATCTTCCAAAATCAAAGTGAGACTAGTCTGAAAAGTATTGCAGATTAAAAAAGAATTCAAAGGCAAACTACCATTTTTTTAGATGAATTATAAACAGGATCTAATCGTCACATAAATGGCACCAAAACTTCTATGGATGATTACTTCCTCGGCTAAAAACCACAAGGTCTGAATTGTTATTAAGTAGAGGAACTAAAGTGAAAAGTGTATATTAACAAAATCCAAAGGGCTTCCTTAAACAATTTTAAACGATTTTTAATTTCTTAGAGCTTACGTCTGATGAAGTCTAATAAAACTTGTTCCAGAATTTTATATTCATTAAACGCCCAATAAATGGGTGAAAAAGGGAACAATCCATTCTATGAATCGCCTAAAAGAATCACTAAAGCCAAATGCTCAATATTTCCCAATGCCAGTTGCTAATTCTACAGAAGAGTACAAAGTGTTAGAATCCTATATAAAACTCTACTTAAAACCCTTCAACTTTTCTGTTTTTCTTTGCCCTAACAAACCAATAAACCTAAGATTTGATTCTGCAAAGCTTCCGCAGACGTTCATAGCCACTCCACCGACCGATAAACGTACGAATTAGGCTTTCTTGCGCCAACTATTATTTAAGAGTATGTGGAGGAAGGGCGATGAAGACAAGTGCAAAATAAGAATACAATTGCCGAGAGATTAGGGTTCTTACCGGTAGAGAGAGATGGGGGAGAAAGCTCTCTCCGAAGAAGGAAGTGGGAGCAAGAGAGAGGGAAGCCATGGAGCCCTGGAGCCCTGCAATCGCTGCCATCACCGCTCGCTGTTCGTCAGCTCGAGCTCACACCTCGAGTAGCTCCTCTTGAGTTTCCTGTGGATAGACCGGCTGTTAACAGTCGGCTAGGTGTTCTATTTATATATTCACCCCTCAAATATTTTTTATGTATTTACATATTCACCCCTCAAATATTCTTGCTTAAAATATATATATATATATATATATATATATATATATATAATAATAATAATAATATTTCTCACATGATGTTAAAAATTTGTGTGATTGCATCTAAATATGAATGTTTAGATGTTAGAGATGTAGATACAAAAGAGTTGTGTATGTAAATGTTCCTTTTCATTTTGACAAATTTGCATAAATAGCACCTAATTTTTATATATTTACATCTCTAAATTTTAAATTTTAATATTTAATGGCCAAGAAAACATTTTAAATTATAAGGCATAATAATTATGATGAGGCACATGAAACAAATTTGGAGTCATCAAAACATAGCAACTATACATTGTCATTTCATGTTGAAAATTTCATCTTCCTAATAGCAATATGACAAGTGGTCTTAAGAATCTCAAAAAATCTAAAATTTTATGTTATATTATGATGGTCGTAAAATTCAAATCATAATAAGTGGAGAGAATGAAGAATAGGCGTGTTAAAAATTGACCCGACATGTCAGCTCAACTTGACCAACACAAACAGACCTGTCAACCTTAAATTGACCCGCCGACTCGGATTAGACCTGATATTGACTCAAGATTAACCCGAATTTAACTTGAATAGTTGTTATTCCTTATGTTAAATGGGTTAGATGGGTTGGGTTCAGGTTAGCGGGTTGAAGGAGGGTCATTTTCGGGTTGGATTTTTTTGACCCGTTTAGTGTTCGAGTTGCGTTTAGGTCAAACAATTTTTTGGTGTGATCAATTTTGAGTCGAACTCAAACCCGATTTGATACTCCTAATAAAGAATAGAAATACAAGTCACCTTAAAATGCTGATTGAAAGTTTAACCGGTCAAGTAAGAGGTTCGTTCAAAACCTTATATATTTGGTATGTGTGAATTTGAGATTAAATTCCCTCAAACCTCGCCAAAAATAAATAAATAAATAAATAAATAAATAAAAGAATAGAAAAAACACATGGTCCATTTTGCACTGATCCATTCTGTTGGTTCATGGGATTCAGATTAAAGTTCTTAATACTATTCAAATTGTATATATATATATATATATATATATATTAAAATACAAATGTGTATAATTTATATTAAAAAAATAATTAAGTCATTAAAATGGAAAAAAAAAATAAGTGGAAAAATACGATAATAAGGTTCTATTTGAATCATCATTCAACACCCTTTAAAAATGATTTTAATCCTCATATCTTGATTAACTATTATTCCATAGCTTATTTTTAAACATATAGTCTTTCTTAGTTCACTTTACAAAAGTTAAAAGCTATAGTAAGAAATTGAGCCATGATATTCTGACCTTGGTTTGATATATATATATATATATATATATATTTATATATACTTTTATCAACCACTCTATAGGAGTTATATTATCACTCGATTGGTGTAGATGGATCCATAGATTGAGACTTGAAAGTGCGTGCGTTTAATTATTGGCATGTTTTATTTGCGTCATTTATATATGTATCACCCAATTCCTATGATTTATATATCTAACACCCAAGTTTAATCTTTTATATTTATTGTTGCATTTATCATTTTCTTAAAAAAAAATTAGAGGTAACCCAAGCCATTTTTCTCTCCGCATCCAATGCTAATAAAATCTCCATCCCATTGACAAAGACGAATCAATTTAATGTCAAACCACGTAAATCATTTCTGAACGCATGTAAATCGTTTCTGTTTGAATGTTGTTGTGTGAATTTCTTCGTTTTCAAATTATTTTGGCATAATATTTATACCACACAAATCTTTTATATCACATTAAAAAAATTCATCATTTAACTTTTAAACAACTGAAATACAGCTTTGCAAGCATAGATAAGGTAGCATGTACCTAAAAATTGAAGTTTAGCTGTTACAAGTTGAAAATACACAAGAATTGATTGGTATGTAAGTAAATTTTCCTTTTTATTTTGCAGATTTGAGAGCGGACTGGAAACTATATGCTAAATACAAAAGAGTGTGTATTATAAGTAAAAAATCTAAATAACTAGCCATTACACAAGACAATTGTGGAGAAATACATAAAAGGAAAATGAGAATAACAATAATTTAAAAAGAAATGGATTAGGAAAGAAACGTTATTCCAATATTTCAAATAAAGGTGTTTAATTTAAATTTGTCCTGAAGAAATACCAAAACCCTCTTAACAAACATGCAATACTCAAAGAGAAAAGAAGTTGGAGAAAGAAAGAATAAATCAAGAGCATTAGGTAGAGAAACTACAAGAAATCCTCCAAATGGCTCAAAAATACAGATTCAAGTATATGATGATGCCTTGGGCTCATTATGTGCGTTGTCCAGGTGTCCGGATGTCGGTGTGGATCGCTGCTTGCACAACGGAATGGTGCAATTCACATTGTCGTCCGGACATCCAGTGGTCCGGAAGTAATATTTTTTTCATTCTTCGACGTCCAATTTAATGGAATTAATGAGAACGAAAGACCTATTACCTCTTCGCTGCCTCGGTCGGCTCCATCGCCAAACATGTCCACAATGGATTTAATCATAACTGTACCAAACATAATATGGACTTAAAAGCATTCGAATTCGATAAATCCAGAATTTATCGAATTTACTAAATCCTATTTAACGTAATTTGTAGATCTAATCAAACACCCTTAAGATTGATGTTATAAGTTTTTTTTTCTCCATCTTATTCCCTAAACCACCCAGCTATATCTTCTTCATCACCAGAATCATTTGCAGCAGTATTTTCGGGAATGGAAGCAGATGATATTTCATGATCATTTTTCCTACAACTTTCTCTTTGTACTACCCCTTTACTCCTCATTTCCTCCTTCCATCTCTCTCTCATAAATTGATCCTTAGATATTGGGCTCTTACCCCCCACAATTGGAAATTCATGAAATTCTGTAGAGCTTTTTGATTCATTTCTTTCGTCATCTTCATCAATGCCACTATATTCACAGAAGCTATACTTTGTAAGGCTCTGAAATTTTGAGCTGCCTTCTTTTATGTGGTTTTTCTCATGGAGAAAGCGCTGAAATGTTGAATCAGAAGACTTACTATGTTGCTCTTTATTGTTGTTCATATTAGATTCAGCAGAACCATCTCCAACACATGCTGCTTTTGGTCTTTTCCAGCCACACTTCAAACAATAATAGTTTTTTCGAAAATTTATGTAATTGCACCTGCGAAATGGAATAATAATCAACAAGTTGTCTCATTAATGCCAAATGCCTGAACCTGCTAGTTCAAGTAAATTATTCATTTACATTTAAAAAAAAAATTTGAGGACTAAATTGACACTTTTATAGGTTATTGGATTAATGTGATTCCCTGTGAATATTTTTCTATTTCAACAATATATGATGGAAGAAAACAAAAGATTTAACCAAAAAAAAAAAAACAATGAAAAAAAGAGAAATACAAATGGTAATGAAGAACTTACGAGGCACATTCCCATTCCCCTGGATTCAACAGCCGATTAGTTGGCTTTTCATTACACTGCAAGCATTTGGCATTCTTGGCAAAGTTCAAGAAATTGCACCTATAAGATATGCGGATATGTGAAAGATCGTAAATTTGAGGTAATTTGGGATCACTTTTGTTTTTTGTTTTAAATTTTCAATTTTATTTTAGTTTGCTTATGTTTTGATTGGAAAACATGCTTTATATTAATGATTGTTTTTAAAAACACTCAATACATTCTAAATTTGTTTTGAGTATTTTTAAGAACATTTCAAATTTTCTTTAAAAAAATTTAAATATAAAAATATGCAAAAAAGTATGTTTTGAAAACCAAGTAAAACAAAAAACAAACTTGATCCCAAACATGATCTAAGCATTAAACCTACTTTTCACAGATCCAGTCTCCTTTTTTGAGAGGAAGATTCTCTCCATCTTCGCATAGTTTAGCAAGCCTTTCTCGAAATAATCCATCACAGCGCAAACATTTAATGTTCTTTGCAAAATTTAAGAAATTACATCTGCAATTTGAAGCAAATCATGATAATTAAAACCAGCAAAGATTTGCCACTAGAATGTAAATTTGGCATTAATTTACACGAACAATACTTCGGACAAACCCAGTCACCCTGTTTCATTGGAACGCTGTTTTGAGGTCTTTCGATCCCGCGCGAAGAAGCCATCCTATGTCTCTCGTCTTCTGGAACGGAACCATAACCCTTGATGCTCAGATTCACTACATCTTTCAACAACTTTCTTATAGATTCATTTAAGGCTAGGTTGAGCCTTGAATTTTTTCCTTCTGATGCATTATTGGCATCAATTCCATATGTTAATAAGATGCGCATAACATCCAAAGTTCTTCCAGCTTCATCCTCATTGGGCTTCACATAGGCCCTCTCACAGTTACCCCTCAGTTTACATGAGCTGCACACCTATATTGTAAAGGAAGATTTTACATGCATACCACTCAACTCTTATTTATTTACATATCTAACACCAAAACATCAATTTTACATATATGCCGCCTAAAGTTAAAATAGTGGTATTTATGATGTGCTATGAAGGATTTAAGTGATATAAATGCAAAAAAAAAGTTTAGGTGTTTGATATGTCAATACATAAGAATTGGGTGAGATGTATGCAAATGCCCCTATTATAAAACAGAAGTAATTAGTATTAATATTAGTATTTATTAAGGAATTTCTATGGCAGCATCTTAACAAACCTCTCCTTCATTAGTACCAACATAAGCCCTCAGCCTTTTCCCTGAATTGACAACTTTTCTGTCTGAACTTGGGCATCCATAACCAACAACTATCCTAATGTCTTTCCTGGAAAGGTATCTAACATAAATATATTCAAATCAGAAGTAGAACGAAATTGCAGTGGAAGGCAAATCGTTAAATGCATAACGACATAATCAACACGAATGCATTTGCAACAAGTAAATATTTTTATGTTTGGCTTTAACAGAAGTGATAAATATCTATTGTGAAAGATTGAAATGAGAATGCTAAGATAATGTGTAAGAAAATAAAAAGAATAATTAAGAATAATTATTAGTTACGTTAGAAGAAAAGTGACAGCCATTAGGATTAACTGGTTCAGAATGTACAATGAAGGGTAGATAAACACAACAACAACAACAACAAAACCTTCATCCCACTAAGTGGAGTAGGCTACATGAATCCTTTTTCTCCATTGAGTTTAGTGTCATATTTTCATTTAACTCTAAGAAATTAAGATCATTTTTTTATACAATATGCCCAAGTCATCCTAGATCTAGCTCTGTCTTTCTTAACACAAGTCGAATATAAAACATTTCTTAACACAAGTCGAAACACAAGTCGAATATAAAACATCTACTCTTCTAATCGAATCATCAGAGTCAACGTTTAATGTGACCAAACCATCTAAAATGACTCTCTCTAATTTTATCTATCACTGGAGCTGCACCAACCCTATCACGGATATATTCATTTCGCATTTTATCTCTAAGTGTAAAGCCACTCACCCACCTAATCATTCTCATCTCCCTCGATAAATGAGTTAATGAAATTAGTGGCCTGTTATTTAAAATGATTTACTTCAATCTTCCTTCGATTTTTTCCTTCATGCTCTGCATATTCTAAAAATTAGTTTTTCTTTTTTCGTCTCAGGCATTTCTACAAACAGTTTGTCTTCTATTCTAACGAAGTCTAACCAACACTCACCTAATCAGCTCGGAGCTCTCTCTCGCGAAAGTGAGGCAGCCTGTTCGTATTAAGTTAGAATCCTTGGAAGAATTGAAGTTCGAAGAAGATGACTGGAACGCGTCGCGATCCAAATAACCACTTTTAAGGAGGTGATCCATGAGTTCCACCCACTCCGGCCATGGATGGGAAATCTCCACCGACCTCACCTTAACCTCTTTCTCCTCCAGATTTCGTGCGGCGGACGGAGCAGCGACGCGTTTCAAAGGTTCGAGGACTTGCGCCTCCTGAAAGAGAAAATCAAGTCTGCGATTGCTAGCGGCTGAGGAGCTCGAGAAAGAAAAGGAGTGAGAGAGGCCGCAGAGAGAAAGAAGAGCTCGGTTCAGAGAAGAGAACGATGGCCGACTCATTACTTTGATAATCAGACGAACTCTATGAATAGTGGGAGTTCTGTGAAGAAATAAAGCTGTAGGGAAAAAGTATGCGGATTTGTAAATAGCAATGTTTCAGGGTGCTATGCAAGTAATTGCCCCTGTATTTTTTATTTCACCAATTTTGGAACTTAACAGCCTGCACTTAGGGGAAAGATTTTAATTTGCACAAACACAATTTTGGAGTCCGGATGTATCCAGACTCCAATGACATTGTAACACGTGACACATTTAAATCAGATTAAGATACAAACAGCGTACAAAATTTTTGTACCCTCATGGTACAAGCAAAGTATAAATTTTATACTCGTCAGATATTACGAGTTTCGTACCATGCTTATATCCTGACACGATTTAAATGTGTCACGCGTCATCCAAACCCTCGTGTAATATTTTTTTGCTCAGAGGGATAAGATTTCTAGTAGAGATTTGTACTAGGTTTAAGCTAGTTTATTTTGAACAATAACAAAAACTAATTGACTAATAATTATAAATTGGGGCATTTACGTGCATATCATTCAATTCCTATGTATTTATATATCTAACATCTAAATTATGATTTTTTATGTTTCGATCTAACACCTAAATCATTCATATCACAATAAAACTATCATTATTTTTATTTTTAAAATGTGATACACTTTTTCATTAATAAATAACTAGGCATATATATGTAAGAAATGATGTCTAGGTGTTAGATATATAAATATATAGGAATTGAGAGGTATATGTTTAAATCTTCTTCATAATTTTGAAAAAAATAATAACTAATTATAAAGTTATATGCTATGGATAGATTTAAATTAAGTAAATAAATAAATAAAAGGCACAACACAAGAAATTATACTTAATCAAACACGAATTTAGATGCATTTTAAATGAAAGTAACTTTAATAGTCATATTTATGAAGCAACAGTTTCAAGTAGTTTGCGATCAAATTGAAAGTCGAACGAGCAAACAACATCAAAAGTGATCCAATTTGAGCTCAAGGAAATTGAAATTAAGTATTTGAAGTATAGTTATAAATTTTGAGATATTAATTGAATAATCAGTTGACCTCCAAATCTTACATATTTCAATTCCAATCAAACATATTAAGGAGAGGAATTCAAAGTGTCTCAGATCACTCAATTTTGAGTCATTATGACACTATGATAAAAAATTAGTCAGCAATCAAACTAATTTAAAAGAATTCTCTCATTGATTAAATCTTTTGAGATTTCAGTTATCTTCCTGAAACATCACTTTACAAATTAAAAAAAAAATACATTATTACACATAATTGATGCTTCAAACTTGAGTTTTGAAAGATATCAGAGATATGTATTACTTTAAAATTATGTTTCACATCCACATGTATCTGACAACCACTATTTGAACAACATCGCTTAATAATCATCTTTCAAACAACGCCGCCTAGCATCATCGTTCAACCATATTCATTATCATTCGACCATTGTTATTTGGTCGCCATCACATCGCCCTATTGTTATCACACACTCTTCATTTTTACGTGTACTATTTCAACCTCAATCAAATAATATCGCCCAATTATTAATGCCCGACTACAAATGATCATCTTCATCCAACCACTACTCTAGATCAATTTTGATAATTTTGACCTTCTGAACACACTTAGCTCCCATTATCTGATTATAATCATCGTCACACATTATTACAATCACCAATAATCATCACATGATTATGATCTTCTAACTACCATCACTTGCCTACAATCGCTCAACACATCGCATGACCACAATCACCAGACTATGATAACTTGACTATTGTTTCTCCAACACCTTCTCGGATAGGAATAGTTTCCCATGATGGCTCCAACTTAACAAAGCAAGCAACGTAGTTTGAAGAGTGTTAATGGTGCTTTGGCAAAACACAGTGGGCTGAAGAGCTAATTTGACGATTGGTCAATTAGATGGAAGTGAAACCCTGAGATCAACGGCGATAAACTGTACTTCATCAAAATGAGTGGAACGTGGATATGAGCCTTTAGCCTCCATTTCAAATGCTTCGGCTTTTCAAATTTCAACGGCTATCTATTCGAATTTTCCACCGGAGGAGCTAGCAGAGATGCCCGATAACTCGCGAGTTCCGTCTCCCGCTACGTTACAAGATGGAACAACGTCTCATCTCTCTTCTCCAAGCTTCACCTTCTGTCTACCACCTAAGGCAAATTCACGCCCTCATCACCAGGGCTTGCCCTGCCCTAACTCGTGTCTTCCTCAGTTTTTTACTGAAACAATCCACTATTCACTATGCCCGTCAAGTGTTCGACGCAATGCCCCAGCCGGACTCATTTCTTTCCAATTCTATCCTGTCCGCACACTCCAAGTTATCTTTGCACTGGCAGGCGCTAGAAATCTTCTTTCTTTCGCACCGTAAGAACATCCAAGTCATCTCTTTTTCCATTCCATCTGTGCTTAAAGCCTGCGCGTCATTAGCTGTGTCTGATGCTGGAAAACAAGTCCATTCACTTGTTCGGAAGCTAGGATTTTTCTCAAATCCATTTATACAAACAGCCTTGATAGATTTTTATGTAAAAAATGATAATATATATTCAGCTCAGAGGATCTTTGACGAGATTGCTGTAAAGGATCCGGTTCCTTACAACTCTTTGATGTCCGGGTATTCCAAATCTGGCAATGTTGTTGCAGCACGGAATCTGTTTGATGAAATGCCGCAGAGGACTTCTTCCTCATGGAATACAATCATCACTTGCTATGCACACCAGGGGGATTTTGATGAAGCCTTGAGGTTATTTGAAAGAATGCGTGAAGAAGGATTTCAATCGAATGAGATCACAATTGTGATAGTTCTATCAATATGTGCAAAAGTAGCTGATTTAGAAACAGGACTGAAGGTTAGGAAACTCATAGATGATCACCATTCCAGAACTAGTTTGATTGTTCGGACTGCAATTTTGGAAATGTATGTAAAGTGTGGCGCTGTTGATGAGGCACGACTGGAGTTTGATCAGATGGACCTTAGAGATGTCGTTGCATGGAGTGCTATGATTGCTGGTTATGCTCAAAATGGGAGATCAAATGAGGCTTTGGAGCTATTTGACAAGATGCAGCTCCAGTGTTGTGAGCCTAATGAAGTCACTCTTGTAAGTGTTCTGTCTGCCTGTGCCCAATTGGGCTCTGTGGAGGTTGGAGAGCGTATTGGAAGCTATGTTGAGAAGAAGAGTTTTAATTCTAGTGTTTATGTTAACTCTGCACTCCTTGATATGTATGCCAAATGTGGAAATATCGAAAAAGCTTGCCTTGTTTTCGATGAGATGTCTCGAAAGGATATCATATCATGGAACTCAATGATAGGTGGTTTGGCCTACAACGGGCTCGCAGTGGATGCAATCAATCTCTATTATAAGATGATTGAAGAGAGCCTCAAACCAAGTGAGATAACTTTTGTAGGACTTCTAACTGCATGTACTCATGCTGGATTGGTTGATTTAGGGCTCAAATTCTTTCATAGTATGAGATGTGAGCATAAAATTGTGCCAAAGGTTGAACATTGTGCGTGTATAGTTGATCTTTTCTGCAGATGTGGAAGGGTGGAAGATGCTTTAAAATTCATATGTGAGATGGAGATCGAACCTAATGTAGTTATTTGGGGAACACTGCTGAGTGCATGCAGAATTCATTCAAATATAGAGCTTGCAAAGATCTCAATGAAGAAGCTATTGGAACTGGAGCCCGAGAACTCTGCTAATTATGTTCTTTTCTCAAATTTGTGTGCTGATGCGGGCCACTGGGAGGAAGCGAGGAGTATGAGAAAACTTATGATGAGCAAAAATGTGCAGAAGATAGCTGCATATAGTTGGATAGAATTGGATGATAGGTTACACAAGTTCTTGGTTGGCGATAGGTCACATTTCAGATGTGATGAGATATATGATGTTGTCGACGGACTAAGCTTACAGTTAAAGTGGGTCCAAGACCTTGATTTAGATCAGCCATTTTGATGTTTTATGTAAGAGAAATAGTGTTATCTCTGCTCAAAATTCTCTAATGAGGATATTTTGGGGGTAATAATGCTTCATTATATTTATGTTAAATTGAAACTAATTTTTCAATTTTTTTTCTTAAAAAGGTTGGTTCTCACTTGGATGTCAGGTGTCACGAGTTGTTGCGGTCTTGAGATCAAATACCCCACTACACCAAATTTATCCTTCGGTGCTCAACTTTCCAAAAAAAATTGTTGAGCTTAAAATAAATGCCTTCATCATCTTGCCACTTTCTATTGTTCATGCCTTCTTTACATCATTATGTTGGTTGAAGAATTGCAACCTTGAATGTTCCCCAAGGAAGTGGACTCTTTTGTCATTACTAACACATTCGCAAATGTCCTCATAAAAACAAGCAGATAAAAAGTTAAGGCTAAGGTAAATAGAATTGCAGAGAAAGTTATTTTTGTATGTTTGATTTTTTGGCATTGGTATTGTGTTTACTTCACCTTTGCCCAACATCAAGTTCATTTCTTTTTTCAAAACTCCCAACCTAATGCAGAGAATTTGACTGCATTCACTTTACAGGTATTTATTTACATTGCTAAGTATTTTGTAGCAAATTAACTAGCTCTCAATATTACCTTAATTATTCTTTTTGCCTGCTTAATCCTTTCTTGTTAACATGATTCTTTGGTATGAAGTTGGAGTTTCTCTTTTTAGTTTCTATGTTGTCAAGATATAATATGTTTCTTCTAAATTAATAGTATGTTTTTGTTTGTTGAAGATATTAGCTATATTACATAACAAGGAACTTACAAGCAATTCCAGATTATGGAACTTAGCAAACAACTGCCTGGAGGTTCTTGTCAGGGCTCTATTGTAGGGAGTAAGACAAAAAGCTTTTGTTACCATTTGTATGCATTGTTACTTTTATGTTGGCTTGCAGTAATGTTAGTGAAATAAATTTAATTTATGCTCGAATTTATTGGACAATAAAAGCAGTTGGTTAGGCTAAAGTCATGTTGCAGTTTTTATTTCTAATATATTCATTTTAAATTAACATGTGGAGAAGTTTGGGAATGTTTCCGTGAAGAGAAGTCTATGTTGTGAAGCCCTACAAAAGAACGGGCTTGAGAGGGATTCTTTTCTAATGGAAAAGGAGAAGCTTAATGTGGAGTATGATATCAGCTCCCTCTGCGAGCTGTATTCCTTTATAATTTCCCTATTCTCTTAAAAATAAGCTTTTATTTAGGGAATCAAGAGAATGTTTTAAGATATGTTGTCATAGCATATTATGGCGTTAAATCGTATTCATAGTCTATTTTTTTCTTGAAACAAGATACTTGGATGAAACCATACATTTTGAGGATAACCATTAAACTCTCAAAATGCTGGATGCACTCGAGAGGATCACTAGTACCCTAATTTAGTCTCATGTAGTTGTAACTTATGGGACTATACTCCTTGAGGAAGAAGAATGACTAGGTTTCTTGAGGATTTGACTGTCAAATGTGTTAGAGGCCAAATAAAGCTCTTGAGAACCTTAGAATTCAGTTGATCTGACTGTCAAATGTGTTAGAGGCCAAATTAGTGAACTTGTAGAAATGAGAAGATCATATTTAGAGAAGGGATGTTTTCTCCACTTAAGATTTGGACTCGAATTTTATCAAAATCTTTATAAAGTTATGCAAGAAACTCAAACTTTCTTTCTCTTTTCACAAATTGCTTGAGGATTATTGTATCTTCACAACATGTCATTTTGAAATCTTTGTAAGAATCTAATTCAAGCCAATAAACTTTAACGGCATTAAAATATTCAATGACATGAATGTTATCTTTCTTGGTGGTGGAGAGTTTCATTTTGATCTCGTAGATAATTGCTACTTCTTTGAATTTTGAGTAAATTTATTAGATGGCATTCCAAACTTTTTTCTTTTTTATTCTTTTTTTTTTTGTGGTAGATAGGAGATGTATGACCACTAATTTTCAACAATATGGTTTTGCACAACCATATCATGATCATACAACCCGTTTCTTCCCAAAGTATAAAGCTTGGGTTTTTCGTCTCTAGAGATAAGTCTACGAGATGTTGGATTTTTCTTTTTTCTTTTAGAAAATTCTTCTCATTTGAGACCACTTCATATAATTTCTCTCATTCAAGTAATTGAAGTCCATGAAATTCTTCTTTAGTTTGATTTTCACCATTCATAATGGTTGACTCCTTGTTAAAGAAATCAGACATTATGATGGCAAGGAAGAGCTCCGACCAAAAAATGATTGAAAAAAAGGAGGAGAATATATGTTGGAAGTAGAAAACCTTGACTTGATACCATGTAAAAGAAAAGGTGACTAGAAAAGCTTGGCAAGTTCATTCTTTCAATGAATATTTATATACAAAACTACATAATAAAGGAAATAAATAATTACAATAACAAATATAAAAATTGCCTTTAGATATCTGTTTTTGATTATTTAGAGATTATCGATTGATGTTAAAGGCGAAATCCATGAGCTCTTTCTATCTTTTTTTATATATAAATCCATAGGTGAGGCATTTCATTATAAGCAATTGAATTAGTAGCATCTACTTTTTTCTAAACTAGCCCTTCTTGACTTGATAGCTCTTCAACAATCTAGTTGGTAGGGCCTATTTGGTTTGGTGCATATTAACTGATGTTGTATTCATATAGGTAGATACAAAATCATACCTTTATGAGCAAGTTGAGCATCAAGTTTATAAAAATGTCTTTTTTACTCAGGATTTGAACGATGCATCAGCCAAAAACAACCTAAACAATCATAAAATTTTGTACGGTATGTTAATGTCATCGTTAAGTAATGCTACACTTTCTCAGAATTTGTATCATATGCCATGTGGCCTTATATAAAATAGACAAGAATATGATAGTGAAAGTCGATATAGCACATAAAAAATTGAAGTTCAAATTGAGCTCATCTTTGCTAACCATTACATTTATTGCACAAACTTCTCCGCTACTCTATTATAAGAATTGATGAAAATGGGATTAGAGATTCAAGAAATGACCCCTTCAGCCTTGTGGTCATTGATTTTGTATAGACAAAACTATTGCTCATTTCTTGAATCAAAAGTGAGAGTTTATATATCTTTACACCTTAAAACCATCCATTGGAGATTATAGCTATGTCCTTGCTTATGAAAGACCGTCAGTTTTAGGCAACTATAACTGTTTGACAAAACAACTGTAAAGTTATTACACAAGAAATTGATGTTAAAAAAAATGTGATAATAATTTTTTTTTTTTTTTTTTTTTCAAAAAGTTAGACCGCGCCCTAAACCCGAAACCCATCTTTCTGGCAGTCTCCGCACTTAGTCAATTGCAAAACACAACTTTTTCACTACAGCTTTCGAAAAACTACACTACCATTGCACCACAACCACAAAGTACGGTGCAACACCACACTATCATCGCACCACTGCCCCAAATGCATTAATTGTTCAAATACACTGCAACTTTATTATTCATAAAAATTTTTTTTTTTTTAAGTATCTTTATTTTGAATATGAGTGAAAAAGTTATAAAGTTTATGCCTTGAATCAATAATAATATTCACAAGGGTTTTTACATTCTTAATTTAGTATAATATTTTCCCTTCTAAATATTTGAGTTTGAACATCCTTTGCTTGACTATGACAATCAAATTCATAGGACTCAAATCTCCAATAGAGATGGATCAAGATTTCACTCTTCAACTGAAGTGAAGAGCTAAAATTTTAAATTGTGAAGCTCAGAACATCAAGATTGACAGGATAATAGCCTTATTGCCAAAATACAAATGATAAGATATATCATCTATTGGAGTTCGTAATTGGGAGGCAATAATTGCATTTGTATTATCCATAGGGCAAATCCAGTGCGTCCATTGCAGTTTTGCATCCATGCATGACAAGATTTTTACTTTTAAAGCTCAAATCATCTCATATGCAATTATCATTCGTAATAAAATCTCTTTGCATTGGTTCTATACACTCTTAAACTTAATCTGAAATCAAATGCGCCACCTAACAATTGCTAAAATAATTATAAGCTGTAACTAAGATCTTAAAATCAAATCCATCTAACATAAGATTTATGCTTTAATATCTACCTTTTTATTATTCATGAAAGAGCACATGTCATATATCAAAAATAGTAGTATATACCCTCAGGCTCTTGCCTACCATACATGACTTATTAACATGGCAGCTAATTCAAACAAGTTTTTTTTTTTTTTTAATTTATGAGTACATGTGCCCACTGATCATGGAATCAGTAATATCTTGCCAACATGAACACTACTCTCCATTATCCTGTGAGCCTCTGCTGCTTCAGAAAGTGGAAGAGTCTTGTACACAATAGGTTTCACCTTACCTGCTTCAATAGCTGGCCAAACAAGCTTCTCAACCTCTGCAACAATCACTGCTTTGTTCTCAGGACTTCTGCTTCTCAGTCCAGCACCTACAATGAAAATAGCAAACCACTATTAGCTATTTCTTACAAAAGCAGTTGTTATTATCACTACAACCTTCAAATTGAAATTTGAAAATTTTGCTGTTAATTCGGGGAAATGCATAATTTGTAGGTCCTCTGTTTGGTTTGAAGGAAATAGTAACTTCATTTCAAATCATAATTATGCTTTAGCTGGTCATTTTTTATTTAAATGGAGAGGAATGCAGTTTACATAACACACATTATTTCCAATATTATTTTCCCACCAAATACTACAGAAAAATCTAAGAAAATTTAATCAGACTTTATTCTTGGCTCAAGTTCACAGTTGATAGAAGTCATATTTGCATCGCAGTCAGTTTTCCACTGCCTGTATTCCTCTTCTGCGATATCTCCAACATATCGATTGCATTTCCTCTTCTCTTAATTTCAGCAACCACGCCTTCTAATGGTGATGATGATTGATGATATCAAGCACGTGCTTCCTTCCTAGAAGATACGGCTATAGCCATAAACCAACACTATTACAGAAATAATGGTGCGATAGGAGGAAAACTCTTTTCTACTGCTAATAATCTCAAAAATACTAACTCTAGATAATACTTACTAGTTTCTGACACAAAAGAGCAGAACATTTCAAATAAAAAGGTTGGTAATTCTGATATAAAGAGGTCAATACCTTGTACAGTCAAGCGTCTTGCAAGAATGGATGATAAGTTGACCTCAGTAATTGCTCCTCCCTGGAAACCAATGATGAAAAGCCTTCCATCCACATTTAAGCTATTGAGATTACGCTGAAAGTAAGCTCCTCCAACATTGTCCAGTATAACATCAACACCTGTGGAGCTAGAAGCTTTAGATTTGGCACTGCAATCAAGCTAAGAGAGCTGACATTGGAACATACCCTTTCCTCCAGTTTCTTCCTTAATCCGTGCAACGAAATCTTCAGTTTTATAGTTTATGCAGACATCAGCACCTAAATCCTTGCAGGCGGTAAGTTTCTCTTCACTTCCTGTTATTTAAAGAATGTGAGAAATGTAAAAAAAAAAAATTGATTTGAGTAAATTTTTTATTTTGTTTTAATTTTTGGCAGAACACCTGCGGTGACAAATACCCGTATCCCATAGTACTTAGCAATCTGGATAGCAAATGTGCCGATGCCACTAGATCCCCCATGAACCTATACAAAGAAAAGTGCGGGAATAATAATGTCATCTTTTTAAACCCTTTTTTAAGACTATATTTCACTTCAAATTGATTTTTAAAATGCACGACAAATCAAAACTGAAAAATAAAAGTCAGAAATTGCATCTCCACGATGTTCACAAAGACAAGATTCCATTCTTTTAACAAGAGTTTGGTCATGACATGATTATATAACATAGGCCATTCATGTCATCATTATTTATTTTATGTCATTCGGATTTCATGAATTTTTGTTTATTGTCATTGCTATTTGACACATTTATCGTGTTTGTTAAGTTCTCATTGAGTGCCCTTTTCTATAAAAAGGGTTCTTTAAAGTTAGATATATATATACATATATATATATATATATATATATGTATGTATGTATGTATATAACATGTGTACACGCACACACATGCTGCACATTTATGTACTAAAAGTTAAAACACACAAATAAGTGCACATATCATAGATTGAATGATTTTGATTGAATGATTTTGAGTTAAATCTAACTTATTGAAGTGAGTAACTTCGAGTTGAAGGATATTGATTTGAATCGTGAGTTGATTAGAATTCGAGCAAGTTTTTAGTTTTGAATATAATTTCCAACCCTATGCAGAAGCATAAAAACAAGCCTACAATAAACTCAAAAGCATATGGCAAAAAGCATTGATGTAAATAATGTATTAAACAAATGGTAAACAAATGACACAGACTCCAAAATTTCAACAACTGGAATATCATGAATTATCCTTTTGATATAATACTGATACAAGTGAATTCTTAAATTTTACTAAAAATTAAAATCCAGAGTCATCTTAGTATCCCTAAGTTAATGGCAACCTTCATATACCATATATTTTTCTGATCATCCACTTGGCATAACCTTTTTTTCTGCTAAAAGATGGATTGCACAAATGTTTAACAGGAGCAGAGAATATAGCAATTAAACAATGTTGCAAGAAAATCACCAGAAAAGTTTCCCCAGCTGTCAAGTGGCTCATCATGAAGACTGTCGACCAAACGGTGCAAGCTACCTCAGGAAAGCTCGCAGCATCAGTTAAAGATATGCCTTTTGGAACTGGAAGCACCTGTCCAGCTGGTACTGCCACCTTTTCTGCATATCCGCCTCCACTGAGAAGTGCACATACCTATAAATATGATATGGATGAGAGTGATGATCAGCAATCCATTAGGATATATCCTGACTGATGCAGCTACAACATAATCAACATAAATCCTAATCTAATATGAAGATAAAGTCATAAAAGTTCATATCAATGTATGAATCCAGTATCGCTAGTTGTACTTGACGGACAAAACTATTATGAAACAAAAAGAATAAGATCGGATTAGTGATTCTCCAGAATAGAGTCTATCAGACTAACTAGCAAGGTATCAAAGGAGAATTACTGTAACATAATTAGTAGCATAACACTTCTAAACTATTTGATGTTAACCAGGACAATTTCAATACAAAAGTTGTTCCCAGCAAATAAATAATGAAACCAGCCGAATATACATTGCAATCAATGGTTTTAATTTGATTCCATAGATCGATCAACTCAAACAATCAAAAGGTAAGATGCACTTTGTAGATTTCTAAGTAGCCTGATACTTAACTATAACTTACTGATCCAGATCAAAATATTATGCAACAGATAGTAGCTCTACACTCCAAAATCAATATAACAAATATAACATAATTCAAACTGCAGAATAAGAAAAAATCCTTCAATTTCAGCAAAAGTAGCACACTGCTGAATCTCGAATCTCTCGCTTTACCTGATCGCCAACCTTCCAGCGATCCACGGATCGCCCAACGCCGATGACGGTGCCGGAACACTCGAGCCCAAGGAACGGACTGGCGCCCTTCGGTGGAGGATGGAATCCCTTCCTCTGGAGGGTATCGGCCCGGTTCACGCCGGCGGCCTCCACCTTGATGAGAACCTCACCTTCGTTGACCTCCGGCTCGTCCACTTCTTGTAGCTTGAGAACCTCGGGACCACCGGGATTCGTGATTTCCACCGCCTTCATCGTTTCCACCGAGAAGTTTCCGGCTATGAACTTAGGGTTTCAGTAACACTGACGCGAAGACGGGACGACGTTAACACGTTGGATAATTGTCTCAAGTATTGAGAGCGGGCTTGTCGCTTTCATTGGCTTAACAAATTATATGCATCTTCAATTCTAGCTTTGCTTAATTTTTAGGCCTTTCAATGGAGATGAGTCGAGTCTAACATGTCATGAATTGAAATTAACTTAATAAATCATATGCATCTTCAATTCTAAATAATTATATTTGATTTGAACTTACGTGTTTATATTACTTAAACAAGTTAAAATTTTGCAATAAAACACTTAAATTTTAATATGAAAATATTAATGAATAATTTTACAAACATAAATAAATAAGTAATTGAATAAATTTTGAATTAGACTCTAATTATTTTATACTAATAACCTTTTTATAACCAATTAATATACATAACTACTAGCACTAATTCATTAAATAAAATTTAATAAAAAACAAATTAAATTTATATGAATACTAATATTAAATTATAATATTTTACTATTACATATATAATTTAATGAGTTGAACTAAGATTAAATTTAATTAATTTAATCTCCAACAATAAAAGAATATTTAAATTTATTTATTTATTAATTTGAGCAAATATGAGCAAATATGACCAAATATTAATCAACCTGAGTTCAAATTCATCGTCATATGCATTGATTCATCTATAACCCACGCTTTAATTAACTTTCTTGCACAAGTAATAAATCGTACATCAATAATCAACATCTAAATGCTTGTTGCATGCATCTTTGACACAAAATATACCCAATAGTATTCATTTCTTTACAAACGATTTTGCCAGCATTCCAAACCCTAAATATCGAAATTGTAGTAGCAGCAGCTTTGCACTTGATACAATTAAAAAAAAAAAAAAAAGATGCAAATTTTATATACATAAATGCTAAATCCTGTCTAAACTAGGGAAACTTATGAAGTCCGGTGAACCGCACGTCCAAACAGCAGCGACGATCTGACCATGTCACCATGCATTTCCTGTGGACGGATTGTCGACGGTGTCCGGACGTGAGGACACCGGACGTAATAATTTCCCCAAAACTAGGAGCATGCAATCCTATTCGTTGTCATCAGCAAGTAACCATCTCAAGTACTCATCCCCATTTTCCATGATGGACGAACAGTCAACCGGAACAACTCTTTTCCTCGTCAACGCCTCAATGGTTACTCGCTCCCTTTTCCGCCCCCCTCTCGGCCTTGACCTCCACCGTTCATCAGCTTCCAGGAAATCACCCTTTATAACAAACCCAAAAAAAAAAACAAAACTTACTTAGATAATGAGATTACATTTCTGCAGACCAATAAATTTCAAAATATATATGGCTTTAACTCATGAGGTTAAAGAAATAATCTGCTCCCACAGATCCTTTCAAGTTGACAGAAGATTTACATACATAACACTCAATTCCTATGTATTTACATATTTAACACCTAAATCTTAATTTTTACATGCACATCACATTACCTAAATGGTAAAGATTTGGGTGGTATGAATGTAAAAAAGTAAGCTTTAGGTGTTGATATGTAAATTCATAGGAATGGGCTGGTATGTATGTAAATGTCCCTATTAGAGTGTAAACATGAATAAAAGGTGAAGATTGAAAAGGATGACAAATAATCAGAAAGCTTCATCGTCCGGTACTACAACATAACTTATGCATAGCATTGGTGCTAAAAAAAGGAAAAAGCAAATAGGAATATTTAGATGCATACCATTCAATTCTAATGTATTTACATATCTAACATATCTAACACATAAATATCAATTTCTACATACCTTACCTATGCATGAAAAGGTTTATTTCCCTTATTTAAAGTTACAATGTTGGTATTTTTGGTGTGATATGAAAGATTTAAGTAATGTAAGGTGCTGGATATGTAAATACATAGGAATTGGGTGGTATGCATGTAAATGCACCACAAAAAATAAGGCTTGGCTCCAGAAAATACCTGCTCGTAAACATGAGTCTTCTCATGATTATCTCTAACATGCTTGTAAGGGAAAGTTTGCTGACATCCAGATGTTCGACATCTAAATGGCCTCAGTTTTTCATGAACAGCTTTAACATGCTTATTGAGGTTTGATTTCTGCAATAAAGAAAATAGAATACTTGAAACCATGAGAAACCGGAGAAAAAATAAATTAAGTATGCTGTAAGTTTACAAAAACAATTAAAACTTCATCTTCCTCATTTGGCAATATTAGAAATTTCAAACAAAAGTTAGTCAATGGAAAGAGAAAAAAAAAATCACATGGAACTTATGATTAAAAGGTGAAGAGAACTCTCTAAGAAAAAATAATTGAAGTTTACTTTTGAATATGTTTGTTCGCATCCCTGAAAACTGCATTTGATTCTTTCCTCTGAAACTACACCTTCATGCAACCTTTGATGCCGCTTAAAATTTTTCCTCAATTGTTGGGTTCCACATTTCTCACATTTAACGTATCTGTGACAAGACTGAATATGGGCCTTCAGGCACTCAGAATTTGTGAAAGGCTTCATGCATTGAGGTTCTCCACAATAAATTTCCAATGATTCCACTTTCACTGTATCATAAAAAAAATAATAATAATAAGATTTCAATTTTGCATACCCATACAAAATACCAGAGATAACTAAATCAAACTGAAAATTTTAATTTTTATAGAGCAAGAGCCTTATTTGAGACACCAAAATTATAAATTTTTAATTGATGAAAGAAAAAAACTTGAAATAGTTGAAACAATAAAGGTAACGACAACAAGTTACTTACAGTGGGAATCTTCATGCTTCTTTAATTTAGATGCAAACATAAATATCTTTCCACATCCAGGTTCCTCACAAACATGCTGCTTTTTGCCTTCACACGGCAATTCATCAACATGATGTTCGTTCACGTGCCTCGTCATATTTCCTTGGAAGGTGAATGTGCGATTACACTTTTCGACAGGGCAATTAAAGACTTTGCCCTGGTGTTTGAGTAAATGTCGATTTAAATGATCCTTACGTCGGTAGATAAAATAGCAATCCTCCACTGGACAAGCAAATGGTCGCTACAATAGGAGTATTGAAGATCAGCCACAAGCTTAAACAAAAACATTTGAACGCCTCAAAAAGATCATAATAAATATCATTACATAATTCAAAAAATAGAACTTAATTAATTTTATATCACAACTTTACATGCATAAATAAGGAAAAAAAAATCAAAATTTCATGAAAGTTAGAAGTGAAAATGCAATCATAGAAGAAGATAAATAAGAGCAATCAATGAAAGAATAACAGAGAAAGATTGAACAGAAGTTTGCATGAAAGATTTTGAATTAAATAGCAGGACTTTAGAATAGGAAACGAGACAAAATATCTGAAAATCATCCAGAGGAAGTAAGATTTCACAAGAAGCAAACCTCGGGTGAGATGGTGCGTGAGTCGAGGCTTTCATGATGGAGCTTCTCAGGAGGTCACCCACCCTGATACTAGTCCAATCAAGAAAAGAATGCCACCTCTTTGCATTTTGGAGTTCATTATGGGATCCAATGCTTCCACGCTTCTCAATATATATATATATATAAATATATTTTGAGGGGTAGATATCAATCAAGGAACCTAATGCCTGTAAAAACTGTTCCGTTAATTCAGAAAAAAAAAATTAAAAAAAGCATAAGATAATATATCCGCATGATAAATTGTTCTATAAAAACAAGCAATTCAATCACAGCTTGCATTAAAGAAAAAAAAACAGTTACGATGTTAAATCAACATTACATTAGTATACCTACAAAATAAATGATTCTTTAACATATGGTACATAAGATGAATACATTTGCATGACAAATCTTCTATGGAGTACTTTTTATGTGGATACATAATGGGAACAATGATGTTTTAATTAGGAAAAAGATAACGCAGCTTGCATTAAAAGAAAAAAAAACCGTTACAAAGATTATTTAAATCAACATTACATCAGTATACCTACAAAATAAATGATTCTTTGATATATGGAACTTAAGATGAATATATTTGCATGACAAATCTTCTACTGAGTACTTTTTGAGTGGATAGATAATGGGCGCAATGATATTTTAATTAGGAAAAAGATAAGGGCAAATATGAAAACCTCAACCGAGTGACTTCTCATATGCTGCACTAGATGAGCTGGTTTCCAGAAACTTGCGCCACACTCCTCACAAGTATGTCGCACCTTCTGATTTGCTGCCTTAAATGCACTGATTTCATCAATTTTTACAGTTTGAAATACATCCTGCATGTTTAAAGCCATTACATGAAGTTAAAGAACATGCCAAAACTGTGGAAATAAAAAGGAAACAAGTGAAGAAACTATGGTTGAGGGAACTTGATGCTTTTATTGAGCTTTGTTAGAAGAATTATTCCTGCTAGTAATTATGAGGAATAAATTATTTCATCAGATTAAGAGATTTTCATTTCCTAATTTATATTTATTTCCTTGGATTATGAGTCATTTTCTTTCCTATTTCAGGCTTTCTATTTTATGTTTTTCTTCTTATCTCAAAATAATTAAGATGAATTAATTAATATGAGATATTACAAGATATATCTTTCATTTCCTATTATATCTCTTTTATCATCTTTCCTATTATGGGATTCATGAAAGTATCAAAAAAAATAATTTCACTTTATTTCGCATTATTCTGGGTTTCAAACATGATATCAAAACCAAATTCCCTACCCTAGCAGTCGGTCCTCCCTCCAGAGTCGTCGGACTCCTTGCCATTCTCCCTGTACTTGGATCCTGCATGTTGTCCTATTTCCATTCTGCCAAGATATTAGCTCGTCGTCTTTTCCGTCTGACTAGTTTGTGAAGCGCATTCATGTTGTTTCCGCGATGATGTTTTGAAGCTTACGAGAAGAGAGAGCTAGGGCCCGTTCATTTCTCCATCACTTTCTCTTATTTATCTTTGTTGTTACAATTTTCTTTCACTTCTGTCCTTTTCCTAAATTTTTAAAAATTCTATGCTTTGATTGATATGTGGAAAAAACTAAGAGAGCATTTAGGGTGTTGCATGTGGTGACATTGTTCCTGGCAATCTTGTCGGAGGTGGAGAGTGCATATCGAAGGATACCTTACAGTGAGAAGGTGATCTACACGATGATATGACTTTTCAACTTTCTAGTCTGTAGTCAGCTTCTCTTCTATGGCATCCACTCTACCACCAGTGTGGATCTGTTATACTAGATGCATCTAATTCTCGCATCCAACAGAGAAGTTGTTATGGTGTTAGGCATCACTTCCATTGTGACATCTGAACTAGTTATGCAGTTGTTGATTGGATCCAAAGATCGGGCTTTGTTTAATGGAGCACCAAAGTTACTTGGCATTCTAATAGCAATAGGAGAGGCAGTGGCCTGTGCTATTTCTAGAATGTATGGCATTGTCAGCCAACTTGATTTTGGTTTCCAAAAGGTGAGACTTTCGTTTTTGTTCTACTTTGTTTTTACTACACCTAGCCAGGCTACGGTCGCATTGGATGCTTTGCAAGGTTATTGTTTTCAAGAACATGATCGAGAGTCGACCCGTTTGAGGCTGCAATTTGCTCGCTTCCTTAGTCCACGTTCATCTGTCGAGCCTCATAGTTAGCATTGATCTTCTGGAGTTGTATTTCATGCAACGAAAGTGTTTTTTGAATGTTATTTGCCGATTAGAAAATCTCCTCCTCCCTGAGCATTTTGTCATTCGTTCTACTGAATTCCATTCCTAGTCTTTCTCCGGTAGGCTCCTTTTTTTGTATCGACATTTCATGTGAGAGATGTTGGCCAATTAAATTGCCTTCACCGATTTATCCCTTTAGACATCCAAACCTTTTTGTCGCCCGAAAATCTTTTTTATTAATGCTCTAGAATTTTTTTATGCAGCAGGCTCTCCTCTGGACTTTTGTCCTGCATCAGGTCCTCCTCCAGAGCCTTCTCAAGCATCAGGCCCTCCTCCAAAATCTTTCCCGCAGCAGACCCTTCTCCGAAACTTTATCCTGCATCAAGCCCTCCTCCGAAACTTTATCCTGCATCAGGCCCTCCTCTGTAATCTTTCCTGCATCAGGCCCTCCTCCAAAATCTTTCCTACAGCAGACGCCACTCCTCCAAAACTTTTTCTTGCATCAGGCTCCTCTCTAGAATCTTTCTTCAAGCAGATCCTCCTACAAAGCTTTTGTTGTAGCTGGCCCTCCTCCAGAGCCATTTTTCTATATCAAGTCCTTCTCCAGAGCTTTTCCTACAGCAAGGTCTACCTCCAGAGTTTTTCCTTTTTTTGCAGGTCATACACTGCAGTTTTTCCAGTTGTTTGTCTACTTCTCTGCAAACTCCCCTAAAACATTACTTGTATGAGTTTTTCGCCTACCTAGAGGCACTGCAGTCAAAGACAACCACATTCAACTAGAAGTGAGTTTTTCTACAGGTTGTCTACTTCACTGCAAACTCCCATTCAGCATCACCTATAAGAGTCTTCTATCTACCTACATACACTTTAGAAACTGCAATCAAAGACAAACACAGTGTCAACTTCCCTGCAAACTCCCCTGCACCATTACCTGTAGGAGACTTTCGCCTACCTATAGACACTGAAAGAATTCCAGTCAATGACAACCGAAGTACGGGTTCAAAACTTCAAGTTTTACTTAACAGGATCTTTTTCGCTCATTGTTTTCAAATCCAAGTTGAATATGATTTTAAATCTTATTTCAACTTGAGAGAGTGTGTTAGAAGTTATATTAAAAAATAATTTATTCCCGAGAGAAGTTATGAGGAATAAATTATTTCTTTATATTATGAGTTATTTTCAATACTAATTTATATTCATTTCCTTGGATTATGAATTATTTCCTTTTCAATTTTAGGTTTTCCTATTTCATGTTATTTCCTTTTATCTCCAAATAATTAATATGAATTGATTAATTCGAGATATTAGGTGATATATCTTTCCATTTATTTTATTTCTTTTTTTAATGTTTTTCCTATTCCATGATTAGTGTAAGGGTTATTTATACCTCCTCATATCAATAAAAAAAATTTCATTTTTTTCCGCATTATTTTGAATTTCAAACAAGCTTCAAAAGAGAACTTAATACTCATCTAAAAGTTTGTGTTTCTTGAGAATGCAATTTATGCACATCCATTTTTAGTTTTTGTTTCCCAAATCATTTCAAGTGTAGAACATGCCATATCGACTCCTACGAGAATTGACGTTATTCTCTAGTGTTTTTAAAAAGTTGTTAGAGAAGTGTGAATGTGAATCCCCATATCACATGCTTCTATGTCCACCCTACCACTTAGCTAGATGGATGGTAAATCACTCCTTCCAAGTGCAATGAAGGTTGCTGATCTAGCCCACATACATTATTGATCACCCGCTAAAACCCTGTTCAGTTAAATATTTTTATCCATATTTTAGGGCAGACATTCTGCAACTTTACCTACTGCAACCCTTCTTTATTGCATCACATCTCTGCTCGTCATGTTGTTGTCTCCTTTGGATATTCCCACTACAGTCCTTAGTTGTTTCCAATCTATGCTTTTGTCACCTTGTTGCCTTCCCTATTTATTTCAGGTAATTTCCTAAGATTTTTGTCATCTTAGTGTCCCCATTTGGGGAATTGCAATATTTGCAAAAATGGTTGTAAAGTTTTTATGGGAAAGGGAACTTTAAATATTATTTTGGGTATTATAGATATTTTATTTTCCAAAAAAGTCAAGACAACAGCTTATTGCATTTATCACACTTTAATAATTTTGGTTATAAAAAACAAGCTTGCCACCATAAAAATTTCTATAAAACAATAAGAAAGCAGTAGTCAAATGCAACTGTGTTGACAGTTTGAAACGCAACATAGTAAAAAAGCTATCCCAAATAGACTCTGAAATCACTTGTTATTCTACAATCATTGCCTTATTATTATAATTATATTCCCTTTATTTCCTTTGCTTCATTGCCTTCACAAACTTGATCACCTTCTATGCTTTCATCACATCCATTATTGTTCTTCCTGCTACTTCCAACCTTCAATAACATTCTACTACTACCATCACTGGGGTTGTGGGTGATCCAATGCAATCTATGAACAACTCGAACTCGACTTTGATTAATATACTTGATTAGGTTTGTTCAAATTAGTGAATAAACAAACATGTATATTTTTTTAAAAGCTCGAAGGTTAAATGAAGAAAACTAAAACACGATCCAAATCATTTATTTATGTTCATGACCAAACTCGTTTATTGTCAAACAGGTAATCACATTTTAAATGTCTTAGAGTAAGTTCGATGATAATTTGTATCATATATGATATATTATTCAATATTATTTGATAAAATTTGATTAAATAGAACCTATTTAATTATAAATTTAATGATAACATATTATAATCTAATATCAATATTCAATATAATTTAATATAATTTGTTCTTATTTCTTTTTTTCAATGAGATAATTTGCATTACTTAAAGTACTTGATTGCAAGAAAAACTTGCAAATTAATTATTATCTTATTTAAATAATGCAAAATAATTAGATGTTAATTCAAAATTTACTCAATTTTAAATTTAGATTTAAAAAACCACTTATTAAAAACTTTATAAAAAAAAGTCAAGTGCTAATTCATTTTTTCAGCTTGTTTATTTATGAAGTAAATTGCCAAAATAATTCTTGACTATTTACATAAGGTCATTTTAGTCTCAAAGTTTATAGAACTACTAAAATAATCCATGTACTCTTTAAATTGAGGCTGAAATAGTCCACATGGAGAACTATTAGAGTTAAATTTTAAAATAATTTGGGATTATTTTGACATATATATTAAATCTGGGACTAAAACGACCACATGTAAATAGTAAAAGGTTATTTTAATACTTTACTCATTATTAATGCCTTGAACTACTTGTTCAGTTAATATTAACAATTCCAATAAAAGTCAAATATAATTTTAAAAATTCCAATCAAGCTAAAGCCTGAACATATAAGTGAAAGGTCAAATCAAGCTCGAGCCAAGTATTGACAAATTATAATATAACCAAACCAAATTCATTTTAAGAAATACACAGCTCGATGTGACTCGATTACAACCCTAACCATCACTATTTGCTACAGTCTTGTGCTTAGGTCTTCTACCAACTATTGTCCACTACATGCCAAAAAATTCCTATTCCATCTAGATCCTTGAGCAATTTTCGTAGCGGAACTTAAGAAAACGTATGTATTATTAGAATTCAAGTTGGTTGCATGAATTCATTTCTATAATTTTGTGAAATTCCTTTTTTATTTGTCATTCGTAGGTTATAAATAAGACTAAAAGGTATGTAAAATTCATATAACACTGAATAATCAGGTACAAGTCATAGTTTAATATCCTTCATGTACATGCACATTATATTTCACAAATGAGGATGACTACTTTCGATGGATATTTGTTATATACTAACATAAAGCATGATTCTTCCACTCATGATAATTTGTATCATTAATATTATCTATTAAATATTCGTTAATTTTGAATATGTATCTATTGACGCGTGCAATTCAAAGAGTTTTCACTCTTCGAAAATAAAATTTATCAGTTCTTTCATAAAAAAATACAATAATTGAGAATCACATCCCACAAATCTCTGTTAATCGGCAAATTTAAGTTCATCGATAAAATAAAAATGAAACTTAATGCAGCAGGCCTGATAAAAAATACAAAATGAGAAAACATTGAATAATAGGATAAATATGGAAATATCTTTAACAAATAACAAAATATTGTGCTGAATGAAATAATAACAAAAACTCGATACAAAATCATAGCAAAACAATTGAAGAACAGCCATGGTGTTTACCATTGCCATACCTTATGGTGCGAAAGGATGTGAGATCTTAGAAGAGATTTCTTGGATCTACAAATTCCGCAATACTCGCAGTAATATCTTCTGATATCTCTAAAAAGTGGCCTCTGCTTATCGTCTTCATTCACAGCCTCTGTTTCCATCTTAATTGCAAATGATTGCTCTTCAAAGAAAATGGAAAAAATTAGAAATAAATATATTATAATAAACTAAAGAAACAACATGATCCAAGTTGTATGCAATGAATAATAGAAGTGACGATTTCAATAAAGAATATAAAACTATTTATCAAATTTAAACATGGCAGGCATCATTAAATAATAAATCCAGCAAGGTAAATTATTAAACAAAAGAAGCAACAAGCCTTGCACTTTTATGTAATGTTAAAAAGCAAACTAATAAAAAATGTGGTATAGTTGTTTCATAGCAATGAAGACATTCATAGTTACATTCACGACTGTGAATTTAGTGCTTTCAATAAGAAAAAAAACAAACTACAAGAGATGGAAACAAATTGAAATAAAAAAATAAAAAAACTTTAAGAGACAGAAACCAGTGGTTTAAAAAAATACACATATGTCAGTCTTGTATAAAATTCACTAATACATCCTTAAATTTTGATTCCATTATAGCAATAGTTCATATTTTATATAGGGGTTAGCTTACTTATACACACATGATTAGTTTAGCCATCTATTAAACTTCAAAATGAAAAAAAAATTGCTTATGAGGATAAGTTAGTAAAAAGAGAATCGAGAACTTGAGCCTGATTTCTTTCGTCCTTTTTCCTTCTTTTGGAGTGGGGAGGAAATTTATACACACAAAGAATCCCATAAAAATTCCACTATATAAACAAAAAAAGAGCATCATTAAGTCATGTCAACTATAACGAACGACTACTAGGAGTAAACTAATGCAAACCATGCATATTTGAAATGGCATAAAAAAGAGAACATATAATAACATAATGAATCCCAAGTATGATTTACTCGTAGGATATTATGCAAATGATGTTGGTATGCATAATTGTCCCAAGGTATGAATCGATGCATGGATCGCAACTATGATATAATATCATAATCAAGGTACATAAATTAATGTAGCAAATTCATCATATCAACAGCTTCATAGTTCATCCCAACTATTTAAGGCTGGCATTTTGAATACTCATTCAATAAAACAAACAAAAATCAATAAGTACGAGCGTGACTGAACCCAATGGCCCAATGGTTCAGTTCAGAATTAGCCGATTCTAACACGTAAATGGACCTCACCCATGTTCATAAATAAATGCATAATAAAATATTAGAAGATATAAATCATGAAATAGAAACAAATATCAAATTAAGTTTAATCATTTCATGATTGCTTTAATAGTGCTGAAACCAACAATATGACAACATGGATATGGATGCTTATAACATGCTTAATCATGGTTATTAGAAGGCTTCAAAAAATCAAAGCAAACTTATAAGAAATATAAATCACCACCAATGTGCCAACAAGCATGCCATGCGGTGAAATAAAAAAGTGATCTTATAAGAAATTAATCAAACTTACAAAACACATAAAAAAACAACAATACACATGTAACATACAATCAGATGAATTACCTAACTTACTATCTCGAATATGACTGTGGTTTTTATCCTCAAGTATGGCCCTTCTCAAAATCCACAAACCCTAAACTGAATAATCTATGTCAAAATACAGTACACAAAGTATGGATTAAAACAAATTAACAACCAATGTCTCATGTTAATGACTTTTATATTGTAACTCATAAAATCTAATAAATAAAGTCGCAACTACAGTAAGCTTAGATGAGCATATGATAAAAATTATATATATATATATATATATATTAAATAAACAAAATATTAATATATATATATATAAATCAGTTCTCTTGGCTTATAAAAGGAAACATTTTAGGATGGAAAAGTATCCCCTTTGTAATTTAAGGGGCTGTTCGGTAGCAATTTTTTAAAATAATTGAAGTATGATTAATCTAAACCCTGCCAAAAGGGCAAAAATAACAACTTTAAATCCTACAGGATACTAAATCCCGCTTCACCTAGTTTGTCTTGCATTCTGGATTTAGCAAATCCGAGAGTTGCACGGATTAAACTTTAGCCCGTAAGTCGGAAAAAAACGTCTCTTTCTTCTTCACGCCGCTGGTCTCGTCGATGCCTCTCCAGCGAGCTGCTGTCGTGATAACGTCGCTTCTCTGTCGTCGTCTAGGGTTTTAGAATCTGCGGTACTGGCATTCGAGATTTAGAAGCCTGGCTGGTAAGGGAATTAGAGCAGGATTTAAGCTGGATTTAACCTAACTCTTGCCAGACCGTCATTTTGGACAAAATAAGGCCTCGGATTCGATAAATTCGGATTTTCACGGTCTTCGGCCTTAAAGCCCGTCAATCGCAAGCCTCGCTCAAAAAAAAAAAAAAAAAAACACGTGAAGTTACCTTTGGCAACAGTTTCTGGTAGGAGAGGAGCGGAAGGAGGAGAAAAATGGGAATTCGGAGTCACTGTAAGACGCGATCCGATCGTTGCGTCTGTATTGCGAGGGTTCGGTCAAGAAGAAGACGGTTTTGGAGAAAACAGAGCGATGGGGAGTGACAGAAGGGTACGCAGGAACCTCCGCGGTTATGGGAGTTGGTAAAAAACCCTAACCCCTCAATAACCCGGGGTTGGTGGGAGAGAGAGGAGTGATGTAGGTGAGGGTTTTATTTATTTTATTTTATTTTATTGATTTATTATTAATTATTAACAGATTAATTATATGTAAATAAATTTATATTTATCATTTAATTGATAATCAATAAAAAAACAGATATTAATTTTTTTATTGATTCAATAATTAATATAATTAATAACTAATTAATTATTCTCTATTTAATAAGTATTTTAATAAAATTTATATTACTAATTAATTAGTTTAGTAAATATAAAATTCTTAGTTATCAAAATTTGAAATAAAATATTAATTGAATTTAAGAAGTTAAAGGATTTTGATTATTTTGAAAGATAATTTAAGAAATTCTATGATGTATTATTATTAAAGTTTAATTACTATGATGGATTTTCAAATCTTCAAAACAATTGACGAACAATTTCACATGATTTAACAAGATTTTAAATTTGTTTGCTAAATCAGTTATCAAACAATTTTGAGATTTATCCTTTTCCAAATTTACTAAATTTGGATTTACAAGATTTACTAAATCTTATATCTTAAATCTCATCGCAGGCCAATCAAAAAAAGGCAACAATGAATCCTACAAGATAACAAATCCGTTTTGATTTAAATCCAAAATTATGTAAATCTAGTTGGAAGGTGGATATACATGATTTAGATTTGAAGCACACAAAAAGGGTGCGAGGAAGACGAGTGTTAAATCGGGTGGCTCCAATTGTGAAAGAGAGATAAATGTATGTCGTGATCCCGTTGTTGTCCTCCCAGGTGGCTCCAATCATGATTGTACTACGAGGGTTTCGATCACAATATGAGGATACAAGGGAAGGTAGGCGATTGTTTCCAACAAAACGAGAGAGGGAAGCGAGGTAAGCGTGGCTTGTGGGCAGAGGTGCAAGTAGAAACTATGGCTCAGAATAAAATATAATTTAGTTTAAGTTATATTTAATTAATTTAATTGAATAACAAATAAGAATTAATAGCCAATTAATATATTATCAAGTTAATTATAATTGTGTAAATTTATGTTTAACTATTTTATATTTAGTTAAGAAAAATAATTTAAATATTAAAATTTGCTTAATTTCACTAAAGTTTAACTAATTATTTATTAGTTTAATAATTAATTAATTATTAACATAATTGAAGTTAAATATTTAAATCAAATAATTAAATTTAATAAATAGATGTAATGTTAAATTTATATTACAATTAAAAACTATTAATACTAAAATAATTTGCCAAAAAATTTCACATACTTTAATCAACCTTAATATAAGCCCAATCATAAAATTTTCAAAATTAAATATGTAATTGTCGGCACTAAAGAGTTGGGGGAGTTGCTCGTAAGAAGTTATCGGTCGCCGGAATCGAAATTTCGTTGCCCGCTTTGGAATGACGTTTAATTTACATATATATAAGTTCTAAGAAAAATATGAAATCAAACTAACCCCATACTTTTCACAGTTTAAATGAAAGAGCGTTATATTTCAAATCTTGTATCTATCCCGATGGATAAACACAAAACTTGAAGATGAAGCTCGATCAAATAAACTAACAAATATATGACATTCGTTTGGTCTGCGAAAACCATTTTATTTGCCGACAAGTTCCCCTATTTAATACAAAGAATTAAATAAGGTTTATATTAGGCTGGGTTCGGAAAAACTTTCTATAAGGGCAAGCCCCTATAATTAATTACATCTTAAATGACCGATGTCACTTAAGAAAACTCTCGATAAAAATCAGGGAATACTATATTCAAAGATGTCAAAAGGATATGACTTTTCAACGAAATCGGACCAAAGAGTGTCAAATGGGAAAGACTCAAATTCAGAACATTGTTGAGGAATCCAAATGAAGAAGAACTAAGAGAGGTCATAGATCCGGAGGCAAACATCGATGACTTCCCAGTTTATCCTATGGTTTGGCTTCAATTTTGAGGAGAAATTATTCAAGTATTTCATTCTGTCAATTTTATTTAATTATGGCTTATATTTGTGTGACACGGTCACACAAGTCGCCTATAAGATATGAGGGTTTACGTCATATCGGATGACAACCTCGGAACCTAGAACGAGTTTGGGCTTAAATTGCACAGTCTGGCTGTGCAAAGGCCTAAAAGATAAAGAGAGGATTTATGTCGCGCTAAGCGGACTACCTCGAGATCATATGGTTTGTTGTTTAATTCTAAGGAAAGGTTTTGTTAATGTAGACATGTTTTGTTGTTGAATATGGCTGTGCTGCCCACCGCATTTGCTCCAAGCTCCTCGTCGTTGCAGCGTCGAATTTAATGATCAAATTGTTTAAGGTTGAAATAATGCAAAAGGTGATGTCACCAATTTATCGTGGGTACCACCTAGGAGCTGCTACTGGCATCCTAATCTAGGGAAGAGTGTAAAAGAAAAACATGTTAATATGCAATGAAATCATGCAGTGGTAATGTGAAAACTGTACATCCAGCAAAATAATATACACTGAAGGATTGAATAAGCAAACTACACTGGGCAGGTGTGTGTGTAATGTGTGTATGAGAAACGAAATAAAATAATCAAAAAGGCGGAAAAAATTGAAAAAGAACATTCCGTATAAATCCCGTAATAAATCTGAAACAAAACAAAGTTCGTAGGAAATCTGAATAAATCCATAGAGGTAAACTTGTAGAAAATCTGAAAGAAAGAACGAAAACGAAGAAAACACCATAATGGACTACAAGTTCAAGAATACCGTAAGCTTGGTGGTGAGAAGGAGTGAGAGCTGTGTTGTGGACCACAACCTTAAGTACTTACTACTAGACTAACTTTCTGCAGAAGGCAGCCCTAATCCGACTCGAGTAGCCAACCGTGGACCTTTGTAAAATTTTTCATACATTTCAGTCTAGATCTGCATGCAAGTAAAGATCGTACGTAAGTAGGCTGTTTTGTAGTGGGGGTGATTTTGTATTTTTCAAATATAAAATAATTCGATCCACAAGTTGAATATTCTAGTCGAACTAGGATTGCTAACAACTTTAGATTGTCGGCGGTATAAACCCCAAGGCTGGGTGAATAGTATCTGTAAAAAATTCCCTACTCTACCCTCTCTAGGGTCTCTGGGTTGGGAGATACTATTCTAAGGGACCTGGTTCTCTATAATGTAATTTTATCACCGTCCATAACCTCACACACTCCACTTACAACCTTGCTTGATGGCCCCACATATAGCAAGAGTGTTATACGTGCACACCCGCGCGTCCTACACAAGTGCGGGATTTAGACCAAGAAGCAAGGAGAAACAAGGGATGAGGGAACAAGGAGGAGAGAGAGGAGAAGACAATCTGTCTAACACAATTTTGAAAATGAGGTGGGTTGTTTCTCAATATCAAAGAAAACCAGAATACATGTCAAAGCAGTTAAACCTCTAACAGCGTGGTGCAGGGATGCGAAGTGATGTAGTATCTGATATAATGTAGGATGCGGAGTTGATGAAGTGGTGAAGTGTAGTGGTGGAGCGATGAAGTTAAAATAATAATGAGAAGTCAAGATACATATGAGAAAACCAAAGTCAAAAAAAGAACAAAGAAGCAACATGCCCAAGTAAGTAAAAAAAGGGGGCGAACCCGATCGAGAAAAATCAGGCAGCATAATAGCATAAAAATGGATTTTTCACACCTGCAATTTGCACAACTGAGGAAGTAGGCTGAAATGTTTTATATAAACGAAAGCAAAGAAACTTCACCCGAAAAACTCGAGAAAAATCGTCAAAAGACTCGAGACAAGAAAAGTGTGAGGAAATCGACAAATCGGTGAAAAATCATAGAAAGCACAGAAAAATCCCAAAAAAAAGTGACCACGAGTGCTTTGAAGTTCACAGAACTATATTCTAGCAAATCAATGGTGAAGTAAAGAGCTCACCTGTATTATTATCAAGAGTACAAATGTCATGGTAGTATCTTCGTCGATAATCAAATATCTAACTATACACTTATCACTTTGGTATGACACCAAAAATGAAATTTAAAATCATTGGACTCTTATGTATTTGCATATCTAACATCTAAACTTTCATTATTTTATCTTCATGCCACCTACTTCTCATGTTCTTACGCATCTTGCACCTCTTTAAACATGCCATAGTATGCCTCTTGCAAATCTCACCGGAATCAAGAAGTATACATTCTAAAAAGGAATTCAGAATAAATATGTCAAAGACATGAAAATAACATCAAAATTTTTCTTTCTGATTATATTAATTCTCACATAGACATTATATAAATAGATACCAAGCCTTAGGTATGTTACAAATAAGCACTCAGAGTTATGTCATATGCAAGTATAGGAAAAATTGAATGGCACGTATGTACAAACTGAAGTTGGGTGTTGGGTATGAAATGTAAAAGAATTGTGGTGTGCATGTAAACCTTCCTTATTTCATTTCCAGTATACATTTCCCTTTCCTTTTTGCAGGACCAAAGTATCGCGAACACATAAATTTTTTTTATTTTTACCAATAGAATACCAAAACTTGCAGATTTTTACAAATCGAGGACCAAAGCTTGCATATTTTTATAAATCGGCCACACATAAACTACAACCAATTAAAGTTTCAAAACACCAAGGTCCCCCCACCATTGCAAATATTAAATAGAATCCTTTCAGATTTGTTGTAAGAGGGAAGCACCAAGCAACTGAATGTAAGCTAACAAGTTTTCAAGAGCTACGTATGTAAAGCCAAAACAACATTGGGGCCCAAAAACCCCAAGCAACAAACAAAATGACAAAACTCTATCTGCTTAAGGAGCTCCCTTAACGGTAGAAGCAAAGCTAGAGCTACCTATACGAATTCCTCCAAACACTCTGCAACAACAGTGGCATTCAGCAAGCAAACAAGCTTATAAACATGGCAAGTATGCGAGCAATATTTAACCTAAATCCTCTCAAGCAATAAAAGGATGAGTTCAGAACCTACAGGATTTTAAGTCTTGCTTTCCTTCATTATACCACAGCAAAGAAGAGGTCTCAAAATTATTAAAAGACAAATACCGTATATAGATTTGCTTAATTAGGCAAGAAATCAATTCATAACCCAAACTAATCAACCCAGATTTCAGTGGATAAAAGATAATAGTTCCTCCAAATGCTTGAAGAAAGGAGGAAGAGGACAACCGAAACAAACAAAAAAAAAACTTCAAGGAAAAGAAACCAGTGACGAATCCGGCAGAACCTCTCCTTTCCCAAATTTTCGGCCAACCCTAACGGCCAACCCTAAGGAACCCCCCAAATTGGGTTTTTATAACAAAAGAGGGAGGAGGAAGAGAGCCGAGCCAAGAGAGGCGACAAACCTCGCGTGGGGAGAGGACGACAGAGGCGAAGCTTTGTCGCAGAGGAGCATCTCGCGTGGCACGGCGTGGAAGTTTTAGCCAGGGTTTCAGGCGTGGCACGGCGTGGAAGTTTTATTTTAACCAGGGTCTCAGTGGGGACCGAAAGCTTCGGCCAAGAGAGGAGAGGAGTTCGGGCCGGCCTCGCGAACGGGAAGAAAGGGGGCGGGAGGCGCGTGCGAACGGGAGAGGGAGAGGGAGCCGAAGCGTGAGTTAGGGCTATATATATATATATATATATACCAAATTAATTTCATGCAATTTATTTGTGCGCAGTGCCCAAGCAAAACGGGTGTCCTCCACTGGTAATTTCGACATTCTGGACGCCCCGGTGCGGTCTGTTTTGTCATCCGGGATCGTCCGGACTACCTCGTCGACAATCGGGCCAAAAAACGTTAAATTTAATTCTCATCAAAATTTCGGTTCGCAACCGATTATTTCAAAATTTAATCCTAATTCTGATTAATTTTGAAGCAAATAAATATTCGAGCGATGATTATTTCAGTGTTTAAACGTGTCGACTCTCCGAATTGCGAATTTTGTGCGCGCGAAGGTGCAAATTGTGCAAAAGACCACCCTAATGCTTAATGATCCTATAGGAACTCCTTTTGAGTTCCCTCATGTTAGTTTCAACCTCCTACCAACCTCCTACGTGCTAGAGGTCAAGAACCGCATGCGGAACTTCAAAAGAGTATAGAAGTAGTTTAGATTTCTAAAATGAGGTGGGTTCAATTTCTAAGGGTCTAAGATAGTCGAAGGAAGAATCTTAAAGTTAGACCCTAAATCCTAAGAGAAAACTAAACCTCACTAAAAATGAGGTCAACAGTAATATTAGTTACTCCTAACTATATAATAGGTATGCATGCAAATTTATATTAGGATTAACTTAGCTATTGATATAAACAAATGAAAGTATATAAATTTAAAAATTTTATATTAATTATGATTTTATTTAATTAAATAAATACTAGCATGGTTAAATAATTTATAATATAAAAGTAGTAAGTAATTATGATATTAATTTATGCTCAAATATACAAATTGGTGTAATTAACAAAAAAAGTTATTGTTATTTATGTAATTAATTAATTTCAAATGAAACTATTTTTATTTAAATCATCTAAATAATATTTATATTTTGAAAGACTCACATACATAACACAATTCTTATGTTTTTTACATATCAAATATCAAAATTTGATTTTTTTTTTATATTTATACCAATTTACCTATGCTTAAGAATATGTAATTCACTTTATAAAAAGAAGATAAGTTTACATCGCAATGCTTTTTAACTTATATATCTAATAGTAGCTCAAATTTGATATTTAAATTTGTAGCGCCTTAATGCAATAAACTCATGCAAAAAGAAAATACATTTGATTTATAGAAGGCTAGTAAAAAGATATTTTAAAATGTGATATTAAAAGTTTGAGTGCTATGAATACAAATATTAAAATGTAGGAATTATATGTGTAAATTCATAAGAATTGTGTGACATTTTTGTAAAAGCCCCTTTTAGAAATTAATAAAAGTAATATTTTAGTTGTATAAAAAATTTGTGTTTTAAATCCTAAAAATCATATTTAGCTATTGATATGCAAATAAAAAATAAATGTGTTTTTGAGTATATGAAGGCCCCTTATATTTTTAATATTTTTAGAAGTTTATTTTAAAATAAATTCCCCAAAAAAGAGAAAATCTATCTCTTCTACATAAGAAATCAAAATAATCCAAACATTTTATTAATTTTTATTATAAAATAATTCTAAAGCAATTGATGCCTTTAGAAGGAAGAAATCTTAGGGTCATTAAGAGCATAGAGTATTTACCAAAATAAAAAAAAAAGAGGTTATGGCTAGATAATTACAATGGCAGAAAAAAGCCATCGACCCAAAAACAGAGCAGATTTTACATGTCAAATCCAACGCCTTGAAGGCTGAGGATGGATTTGGGGCAGCTGCAATTTATTGAATAAGCAATTGATCGACTACTTATTAAATAAGCAGTTGATCATCTACTGTTTGAAATCTATTGATGATGAAACGGTTTGTCTTTTTGGATAATTTGTTGTTATGCAGTTGTTGTTAAGAAAAATGACAATTATGCCCTGATGTGTATAAATAAGTTGTAAGTGCGCAGTTTGATGAATAATTCAAACAAAACAATAAGATAAATTTGGAATGTTGAAAACAAGTTGGAGGTCCTTTATTACACTACATCAAGTGTGATCACTTAACACATAATAACACAACAGTAAAAATTGCAATAACAACAAGTAATATAAATATAACATTGTCATGTCCAAACAAACGCAAGAGAAAAGACATATAATTAAGCAAATCACCCCAAACACACCCATAATTTCACTTCATCACATAGCTCGACAAACATGTATGTTAAAACACCCCTCGAAATCAAACGAATCGCTTAACGAAAGAGAAAATTCTATAGAAAACTCAACATATAGTGATGCAAGAACACCCCTCGACACCTAAAAATAAAACATGATTTCATTTCTCATTTCCAAATGCTCTCATTTATCAAAAAACACAGCAAAAGGAGATGCAATATAATCTTAAGAAAAACTAACAAGACAATGATGTAAATGAAACAAAGCTTAAAAGTCACCTTGAGCGAAGAATTGAAGCAAAAGTAGCGACAAGGAAGAGGGGGTGCACGGAACTTCTGTTAGAGTCAAAATAGAAAACACTATATGCATAGAATTACCCTCAAATTTATCAGTGAAACAAGTAATTTAGTGTAATACGGGGTTAATAGGTAGCTAAAGAATTTCTCTGTTGATGCCCCAATGATGCACTTGAGTGGCCAAGCCTCATGTTATATTTTTTGACCGTTTTGTTTTTAGCTAGCACATCATTTCCTTACACTTTAATATTCAAATTTGTGTTCATTATAGGAGATACTGCTTTCATCTAGATATCAAAGAAGCAACATGTTGTTATATTCACAATTTGTGAAGCTGCAAATGTTCCAATGACTTGTGTGTTTGTCATAATATTCAGCTAAAAATTTTGTTGAAAGAATAATAAATTTCATGAGAGATGCTCATCAAAATACATATCAACAATAAATCAACACTTTTATGGATAAAAATTTATGTTTTTTACAATAGAAGCAAATATATTGATGCCTGCTATCACTATATAAGATAATATATTGCAAGAAAAGAAGGGGAGCTGAAGTACACGATATCACAATATCAAGCGACTAACACCTATACTAAGCCACCGAAGCAAAAAAATATTTCGGAAGGTTTGAAGCATTCTTGGAGTTACAAAACAAGTTTAGTGGAGTGTGTTAGAAAAAAAAACATAATTTTAATAATTAAATAAATAACCTTGTTGAGAAAATTAATATATTGAAAAGTCAAATGTCAGGTAAAACACGTGATGCCTGTGTGTGTCGCAGGTGCGGTAGGAGAAAAAGCATTAAGATTAGTTCGAATGACAAATAATGTGTTGTATTTATTACTTCAAAATATGTATAAATACGGCATACTCTTACGGGTTATGAATCAAGTCTCTTTTCTTTTCTTTTTTTTTTCGTAGGTTCTAAATAGAGTTTGGTGTGAGTTTGAAAGCTGTATTGTATAAAATGTTACTTTTTTATTCCAAAAGTTTAGGGATTCTTGGCAAACTTCAGGGACTTAGAGGAGCCATTTGATTAAAAGTAGAATTTTACTCGAAAGATTTAATAATTTTTAGAAATTAAAATTCAGTAAATCTTATGAAGATTAAAACTTGAAAATGGTTAGAATGGATAATCTTAAATGTAGCTAATCATTGACTTATTGTTTGGATGTTCATTTCAATCAAACTTCGTTAGAGACAAAAGCCAAAATCGGTTTATATTTTTTAAAATGTTGGGATGTAATAAATTGAGGATTTGTTCAATGACAAAGTTAGAAATGAGGTTTATTAAAAACAATACTATTTGGCTTGTTTTGAAGCTTAAATTTTGTTTAAATATGCCGAAAATAGGATGCCAAACAGCCTCTTTTGTTGGGTTGGTTGGGACATCTCATTCTTAAATACTCTTTCCGTAGCTTAATTATGCTTGTTTAATTTGGCTTAGATCCTTAACCCTTCCCAAATGTTTCATTCTTAAATGCATAGATACAGTGCTTAGCTCAAAATTAATACAGGTTTTCATATGTACATGCCACAATTCCTGAGTATTTGCATATGTAACATCTAAACTTCAATTTTTGCATGTATTCCATCTTACCTATGTATGGATTTGGGTAAAGTGATAAAATAACCCCGACAATTTATGTGGGGTCGTTTTAATCCCAGAGTTTATAAAAATGTCGTTTTCAACTATTTTAACATTGAGTTCTAGTCGTCCTCTATGGGGATTATTTATTTCTAGCTCAAATCTAATGAGTTTGGAGATTATTTTGTCACTTCTATTATTACTGAAACTAAAACGACCTTGTGGGGACTATTTTGACATGTTACTCCTTGTAAAAGTGTATTTCATTTTTTTTTTTATTTAGATGCTGATATTTTTTATGCAATATGAAAGAGTTGGTGGTATAAGTGTAAAGAATAAAATTTAGATGTTAGACATGTAAATAAATAGGAATTGGGTGCAATATTTTGTTGGTAAATAATGATTGGTTGTTTAGCAAAACACAGAATGTTTTGTCAAATATTCAATATGATTCCATAAGATATATTTTCGTTCAAGTAACGAATTCTAGCCAATGAAAAAGTTATTCTTTTGATCAATCCAGAGATCATTTCGATGTATCATGTTTGTAAATAACCCACATTATTTTTGATGTTTTAATCTGAGTCTTTCTAGCAGCTCCAAGGCAAAAAATATCATTCAATTATAAAGTCTTTCATTCGCACAATTTAAAATTAATCATTCAAGTTAAAGCCCAACTGTTGAAATGTTCTATTCTTGCAAGATACGTTTGATGTGTATTTCTATAAATTGTTATTTAGCTTCTTGTTTCTCAATTTATTTTTTAACAAATAGCAAAAATAATTTTTGCACATGTTCTTAATCATTCTTTTTTTTTTTTTAATCAAAAAAAAAAAAATCATTATGGCCAACAATCACCATTACTATCCTATAAATTATTCAATAAAGAGTAATAAATATTATGTATAATTACATTTATAAGATAAAAAATATTATTTTATTTATTTATTTATTTTTATCAATCTGAGAAATTTCAGTACAGGAGAAGCGATGAAACATTGGAGCACCATCACATCATTAAAAAAAAAATAATAATAATAATAATTACAACAAATGGATATGACTGAAAGAAATGGATAGATAAGCACTTAACAAAAAAAGGAAAAAAAAGTTACTAATTATAGTTTATGGATATTGCTGACAAAGAAATGGATAGAGAAAGGGTACCAGAAAGAACAATAGCCAATGATTTGTCCGATAAAATAGGACAGGAGATCAAAAAATTTTATCCAAATATTAGTCATTCCAAGCTTATAAATAGCTTGGAAAAACAGAGATGAAGCCAACCAAATCATTTCCCCATTCCGATTTCCTCTACTTCTATCCTGAATTCCATCAAGCTTCGATTCAAATCGACAATGGCGGACAAAAACGCAGTGAATCATGGGAAGGAATACCCAGGCAAGGTGACACCTTTCGTTCTCCTCACATGTCTCGTCGCCGCCACCGGCGGCCTCATTTTTGGATACGATATCGGCATCTCCGGCGGAGTCACATCAATGGAATCTTTCCTTCTCCGATTCTTTCCGTCGGTCTACCTCCAGCAGAAAAAGAACTCCTCCACGAATGAGTACTGTAAATTCAACAGCGACCTCCTCACACTATTCACATCTTCCCTGTATATAGCCGCCCTTATCTCCTCCTTCTTCGCCTCCACGGTGACCAGAGTATTCGGTCGCAAGTGGTCCATGTTCGTCGGCGGCCTCATCTTTCTCATTGGCGCGGCGCTCAATGGCGTGGCGGTGAACGTGCTGATGCTGATCCTCGGCCGCATCCTTCTCGGCATCGGCGTCGGCTTCGCCAATCAGTCCGTCCCTGTTTACCTCTCGGAAATGGCTCCGGCCAGAATTCGCGGCATGCTGAACATCGGTTTCCAGATGATGATCACCATTGGAATCCTCATCGCAAATCTCATCAACTACTGGACGGCTCAAATCCAGGGGGGTTGGGGCTGGCGGGTGAGCCTTGCACTCGCCGCCGTCCCGGGCGCTATTATCGCCTTCGGCGCATTGTTTCTCCCCGACACCCCAAACTCCTTGCTTGAGCGCGGGCACGAAGAAGCGGCCAAAACGATGCTCTGCAAAGTGCGCGGCACCGATGAAATACATGAAGAATTTCAAGATCTCGTGATCGCTGGCAACGACTCGAAGGCCGTGAAGCACCCATGGAAGAACATTATCGAGCGGAGAAACCGGCCGCAACTCACCTTCGCAATACTAATCCCCTTCTTCCAACAGCTCACCGGCATAAACATGATCATGTTCTATGCCCCTGTTCTTTTCAAAACCGTGGGCTTTGGCGCCCAGGCTTCGCTCATGTCGTCCGTTATCACTGGTTTGGTGAACATGGTGGCGACCACCGTGTCCATCGTATCGGTGGACAAGGTGGGGCGGCGGGCGTTGTTTTTGCAAGGCGGAGTGCAAATGCTCGTCTGCCAGATCATAGTCGGCGCGCTTATCGGGGCGAAGTTCGGCGTGACCGGAGCGCACACCGAGCTATCCAAGGGCTATGCCGCCCTGGTGGTGACGTTCGTTTGCTTGTATGTGGCGGCGTTTGCTTGGTCATGGGGTCCGCTGGGGTGGCTGGTGCCGTCGGAGATCTTCCCTTTGGAGATCAGGTCGGCGGGGCAGAGCATCAACGTGTCGGTGAACATGTTTTTCACGTTCGTTATTGCTCAGTTGTTTCTGAACATGCTCTGTCACATGAAATTCGGTCTATTTTTCTTCTTCGGCGGATGGGTTATTGTAATGACTGTTTTCATTGCGCTATTGTTGCCGGAGACGAAGAATGTGCCCATAGAGGAGATGGTATTTGTGTGGAAAAGGCATTGGTTTTGGGGCAAGTTTATCCCTGATGAGGCGCTGCATGTCGGAAAGGGCGTTGCTGTTTGATCAAAGCTATTGTTTTTCTTTTTTTTTTTTGGAAAAATTTCTGGTTTAATTTTTGGTGAATGTTGCTATGATTTGCTTTGGAGGTTTTTGCTGGATTGATTTTCACATTCCAATAAATTCTTATGAATTTGAATATCTGAGCTATTTTGCTTTTTACATTTCATAAAACGTCAAAAATATTTTGTCGTTTTAACTGAAAAAAATAAAATTGACAGACTCATACATAGACAAGATGGTACTTGTGCAAAACTTACAATTTAAATGTTAGATGTGTAATTCCATATTATAATTAAGTGGTATTTATGTAAATATCCCTTTTAATTTCAATATTCTTTTCAACTACAATAATATATAGATTAAAATTTTGTCACTTACACATTCTTTACTTCAAATAAATAGAAAATCTTGTACATTGTTATTTATAGTCATTTTATGTGTTATTTATTTGGTTGGATGCTTAAAAAATAGAAAGAACTAATATATAATTATTTTTTATTTATTTGGTTGGATGCTTAAAAAATAGAAACAACATAAAAAATGGATTTCAACACATAAATCAGACGGCTTTGGATTCTACTAATCCGTAGTGGTCATTCCAAGATAAGCCACCCAGACACCACATATGATCGCGAGTGACCGGGAGTAACTGAGAATGGAAACGGGAATCGAGCCAGCACAATCAAGTATGGCTGACCAAGGCTGAATAACCGAGGCCGAACAAGCAAGACTGGATGATTAAGTCGAATGATTGGAGTCAAGAACCTAAATAACTTCATATAAAGCCAACTTCCTTGAGACCCAATACATATGGGGGTAGGGTATCAAAATTTAAGGGATTCTCATATCTTGTATCATGCAAGGCAGTGTACCAACTTTGAGTTTGCACATTGTATCGATTTTATATATAAAAAAGGGCTCTCGGGGGCCACTGAATTTGTTATATAGTAGATATGTTTATTATAAGATCATAATTTAATTATGATGTACATTTCAGGCTTATATTTGTATATTGTAAAACATGCGTTACCTATAGATTTCATTTATTTAGATACAGGCATATTTATATATAAATATGTAGAAGATTGCAGCAATGTTCTTAATGAGCTACAAATCAGCTGTAAATAATTTAGACAGATTTGCTATAGAAATGTTTGATACTTCATTTAATAGTTGATAAAGATTAGTTATAAATGTTTAGGCAACAAAGCTTTCAAAGTAAAAATTCGTTGGGAAATTAATGCGCATTAGTTAATAAAATGAATCATTGAGGGTTAATATATTTAAATGACCTCCTAAAATATCAACCAAATAAACAAAAAACATCATCGCCAATCACATTCGACTTATTATTGTAAATGGTTGTGTTTGGTCGAAATAGTTCACATCTAACCCTAATGAATGCCCAATCCCCACCAACATCCTTGTTCTTTGTGTTCGGCCTTGATGAACGAACACAAACCTATGAAAACTCTTTTTTGTTGCTTGTCGTCATTGCAACCATGCTCGTTGTGGTGGTCACCTTGCTACTCTAAACTATTGTTGTTTTTTTCCTCTCAAGTGTCTTGCTCTTCCCTATATTTTTCGTTGAAAAAATAAAATTTTCAATAAATTCCTAGTGTTGATCCCAATTTGTTCGGGGATCAACACTCTCATGAAAAGGGTTAGTAAACAAATATTAGAAGAAATAAATAGGAAAATTAGAGAAATAAATGATCTGTGATGCATGGGGAATCATTTTTCTTCTTGTATGACCACTTTTTTTATAAGTAGGAAGGATGATAGGTAACGGATAATGTCTTTATTTAGTAAGGACCTCGAGAGATACACTCTATATTTTATTATTTTCTGGCTCTTCTTCTAGTGAGGGCATTAATATATTCATTTGATATTTCTTTTTCTTCACAACAAATCCCGACATCTATAAGGTTTTAGCTTGAGCATTAATTTAGACAATATATATCCTAATGTAGATTTTGTGAACATGTAATTAAAAAAAAAGATACAAAAATTGGTGATTTATTGCATAACCCTTGTTGATAAGCCAAGAAGACTTGGGGTTTATTAAAATTTAGTTTAGCCTTAAAAGAGTTTGAATTTTATTATTACAATAAAAATTTTTGCAAGCTTAAGTAAAAATATTAAGTGATTGGAGCTTAAAAAAAGAGGTCTTCTAATGAAGTAATAATTATTATTGATGAGGAACACGTCGCAAACAAAAATACAGAACAACAACAACAAATTTTGTGATAAAATATATCTTATAAACTTGCATAAATGAATGCTTTCAAGGACCAATTAAAATCAAGCAATCTATAAAAGGAGAGCTGGAGCACTACATGAAGGGAGTTAGGTAGTATTTGGATGCTTTCTTCATTAGGTTCTAAAGTTTCTCTATAAAACTCTAGGGTTTGTCTTTCTCTTTCCGTGGGGAGAAACTCCTATGATGATTTTCCTTTGAGTATGTGAGTGTGTTGTATAAGAGAGAGATTGTGGAGATTTGAACATTTTGAAGCAAGAAGTTCGTGTATTGCTGAAAGCACTTTTTGTGGTTAAAAGTTTGTACCTTCTTGTACTTGTATCTTCAATTATTTCAATGAAATTTAAACAAGTTTTTTTTCTTCATATTTTATGGTTTACTAACATACTGTTGAGACTTCAAGATAGTTTTTCCTTATGTTTTTCTATGAATTTTTTCCTTTATACATTTGTTGTGCTTTTGAAAGATGCATGTTGATGTGTTAACCTTTTGATCATCATTCATTTCTAATTGAATCAATTAAACATTGAAATTTTTTTGTGATATGGGACTTCTAACTTTTTCTTAAAATAATAAGTAGGTTAATACACAATAATCTAGTGGAACAACTATATTATTAGTAGAAAATTGCAACCTAGACATAAGTCTGAGAAATCGTGACACCCACTGCATGGTTCAGTCCATCATAACTGCAATATGGTTTCCAAATATTCTTATGGCCTAGACATAAGCTAAGGAGGATTGTTTCTCTGGTTGTTAACTATCATGTAAGGGAACACATAATAAAACATAAAGAAATTACTATACCAGTGTCACAGGAGCATAAGTCTCATCGCCTTTGAAACTCTTAAAGATGTTACATATTATTTTTGTTTACTATCTTTTATATTTACTGCTCTTTTAGGACTGTTCGATTTCCATTCTTGCACTTAAATCACTTCAAACCATATTCAGTAGTTTAAGAACTGAAACTTCTCATATTATAAAGGTTTTGATACTATCCTTGTAAAATTGATATGCATTTTTATATTACTTGATTGACACATACAATTATGTGATTAAATAACATGTCTCGCAGTAAATTTAAGTAGTATTGGCCACCGATGTCGTAGTTAGAAGTTGCATGAGCAGTGAGTCACACAGATCGTAGTTTGTCATGTATGTTATAGTGGAGGATGCAATCGTATCTATTGGTCAAAAAAGATCGTAGTTGGTGTTGCATTGATAGATGATTGCAACAAAGACATCACTTATCAACATATGACGTAAGGAGATGACTATCAGAAGTTCAAAAAAAAGTTGTGTTCTAAATACAAGAGTTGTAAGCAATTGATGCAGGGAGTTATCGTCTGATCTTCGTTACATCATTATTCATTATCTCATATTATGATATTTCATTTAAATATATCTAGGGCGCATCATTACACCATATTCGATGTGCGCCTTTATCTCATATTTGGGATGTGTCGTTACATTGTATGCTAGATCACACGGATCATGTGATTTTTTTAGGATGGCTCCCGTTGTTCATTCCATGGAAGTCAATGAATCAATGCTGTCCAATTTTCTTTATTGATTTGGATGGCTCAGATTAGAGTGTATGGAGTAAATGTAGATAGTTCAACACGAGATCCTTATCCAATGCGAGAAGCCAATCATTGTGGTGAATCATGGAGAGCAATCTGGAAAAGCGGAAGACGGCGCTGATGCGGTGGCATCCATATGTGACTCTTATTTTAAGTTGGTAAATAACCCTTTAATGATTTAGATAATTATGGAAAAATTAAATGAGCTTTAAAAATTCATAAACAAATAAATAAAAATTATAATAATGTAAATTAAAATTCTACAAACTAAAAAAAAAAAAGATAAAAGGAAAAATAATATCAAAACCTAATAACTTTTAATTACTTCAAAATTTAATTAAAACAAAAAAAATTAAAATGATTAAAAATTAAATATAAAACAAAATGTAATATAAATTGGGTCGTTGTTGGTTCTTTATCTCGGTGTGCTTCCCTGATTTTTTAAAGACATAAACCATCATTTAATAAGGATATTATATTCTCTCATGAAATTTACAATTAAATGATAAAATAAATAAAGTAAAAAAAGAAAAACTAATAAAAAACTAAAATCCTTTTAGAAAAGTATAAAATCATTAAAACAATACACAATATTTAGGGTGTGTCGTTACATTGAAGAGTTATTCGACGGGCAAGTAGGGACGAACCAGCGGTAGTCAACAGTGGCTGATGAGTGGTGATCGACTGTAGTCTACAACTATAAAGTGTAAAGAATATTGTCGAATATTTGAATCTAGAACGACTCTTGGATTCCACCCCCCTTTCTTTAGGCCCTAGTCTCCCTAGGCTTCACTCCCTTTTTTTCATGAAGAGGCAAGACTCTATTTATAGAGTATGTGAGTTGCATCCCCTATAAACAAGCCATAAATCTGTACCACTCCATTAGACAACCCAGAACGATTCCCGTTGGATTCGCCTCACTGAGATTCTTGATTTGACTATAAGCTTGTTAGATTTGAAATTTATCTAATCTTCCAATTGACCAACCAAAGCTTTCAAAAGTGATTTAATAGCTAGATCTAGGTTTGATTTGGCTCTAACTGGATCGATTTTAGTATCATTGGGGTCGTCTCACAGAACCGATCAGTTTGGCTGCAAGCTTGCTGATAAATGAGGTCTCCGTGATTTTTAATTTGAAATTTAATGTCTCTATGGTAAAAAAGAGCTTCGAGATTGATGTCAAATGATGAAATTTGTTTGTCATATCAATCTTAATAGATCTAGTTTGAGCATTCATTTTGTCCAGGAAAAAAAAAAGTCAACTTAGAGCCAAAAAAAGAAAAAAAAAAATTCTAGAACCCTGATACAGGAAAAATAATGCAATAGGAATTTGTAATGGGTTTGATTGGATAATGGCTAGTTTTAGCTTTAATAATTATAAAAAGACGGTCTGAATTGTTTCAATGGTTAATGAATAGCTCACTAGTCCTAAGAAACCTTTTGATTTTGTAATTATTATTATTTGAAGCATTGGGAAAAATAAATTAGTTTCTTTTTGTGATTCTCAAAGAACTTTTGAAACTTAATTTCTGAAATTGCTGACATTCAAATGAGCACTCAAATGCGGCATGATGAAATTCTTCATTTAGTTCCAATCAATATTCTACACATTCGACACACAACTAAAATCATCAATATTTGTCATTAAGTGAAGCAATTCATTTTTTAGGGTAGAAATCATCTAGGTTTAGTTGTGTATGTAAATTATCAATCAATCTATAATTGTTAGAGCTCATATTCATCATATTTATACCTTTTATCTCGCTCAAGCTATCGTAGTAATACATCTCGTTTCTCAAAGCAAAATATAATACAACGAGCAAGACAAATAAGCTCAAATATGAATTCATATAGTAAAAACCATAATTTTCAAAAATATATTGTCTTCAGAAAACAAAAAAAAAAAAAAACAAAAAAACAATTCTTAGAACAACCATTCGGCAAAATTCTTTCGCCAAATAACATAAAAGAAAATACATAGAGATGAAATGGTATAGTCAATAGATATCGTATATATTGATATCCCGCCCCAAAACAAATAAATAAATTGCATACTTATAAACATCCACACAAAAGATTTCAACAATCACAATCGCTCCCGGACAACAATCAGCCATTTCACTTAAGCGGCTGCGCCACCTCTGCCGTGCAGCGCCTCATCGGGGATGAACTTTCCCCAAAACCAGTGCTTCTTCCAAACAAACACCATCTCTTCTATTGGCACGTTCTTCGTCTCCGGCAAGAAGAACCAGATGAACGTTGTCATTACAACAACCCAGCCGGCAAAGAAGAAGAATAGCCCGAATTTCATATGGCAGAGCATGTTGAGAAAAACTTGGGCGATGATGAAGGTGAAGAACATATTTACCGAGACATTGATACTCTGCCCCGCCGATCGGATCTCCAACGGGAAGATCTCGGACGGCACGAGCCACCCCAGAGGTCCCCAAGACCACGCGAACGCGGACACGTAGATGCAGACAAATATGACTACCAAGGCGGCGTACCCCTTGGACAAATCCGCATGCGCTCCGCTCACCCCGAACTTGCTGCCAATCAGCGAGCCAACAATGATTTGACAGATGAACATTTGAACCCCGCCCTCCAGGAATAGAGCGCGGCGGCCGACCTTATCGACGGAGAAAATGGAGACGAAGGTGGCCACCATGTTGACCACACCCGTAATAACGGCGGACATTAGCGAAGCCTGGTCGCCGAAGCCCACAGTTCGGAATAGAACAGGGGCGTAGAACATGATGATGTTGATGCCGGTGATTTGCTGGAAGAAAGGGATGAGCATGGCCATGACGAGCTGCGGTCTGTATCTTCGTTCCCTAATGTTTTTCCATGGGTGTTTCACGACCTTGGAGTCATTACTGGCAATCACGAGATCTTCGTATTCCGCCGCAATTTCATCAGTTCCACGGATTTTGCGAAGCATAGCCTTGGCGGCGGCTTCGTGGCCGCGCTCGATGAGTGAATTTGGGGTGTCGGGGAGTACGAATGCGCCGATAGCGATGATGGCCCCTGGTACGCCAGCAAGCGCGAGACTCACCCGCCAACCCCAGCCGCCTTTAATCTGAGCAGTCCCATAATTGATGAGATTTGCGGCGAAGATACCGACGGTGATCATCAGCTGGAATCCGATGTTAAGCATGCCGCGGAGTGTCGCGGGGGCCATCTCAGAGAGGTAAACGGGAACAGATTGGTTCGCGAAACCGACACCGATTCCGAGGAGAATGCGGCCTAGGATGAGCATCAGCACGTTCACCGCCGCGCCGTTGAGTGCCGCCCCGACGAGAAAGGTGAGACCTCCGCCGAACATGGACCATTTTCGGCCGAACACCCTTGTTACAGTCGCCGCGAAGAAGGAGGCGACCAGAGCCGCCAGATACAGGGACGACGTGAAGAGCGTGAGGAGCTCGCTGTTGAATTTGCAATATTCGTTCGTGGAGGCCCTCTCTTTCTCCAAGCGGTACACGGAGGGAAAGAAGCGGCTGAGAAATGAGTCCATAGCCGTCACTCCGCCGGAGATTCCGATATCGTATCCGAATATGAGACCACCGGTGGCGGCCACGAGACAGGTGAGGAAGACATAAAGCGTCATCTTCGCCGGATAATCCTTCCCTCCGGCGACATTCAAGACTGCTCCGCCAGCCATTTTTGATCCCGACGCTGGTAATTCAATTAATATATTAATCCGTTTGTGGAGACTGATTGATCCTTAGGTGTGTGCCACTGGAATTGAAGGTTTAGCAGAGTGAGAGAGGGAGGAGAAATAATTATATAATTAAGAGTGGTGAGGGGAGATAAGAACCGGTGGAAAACGATGGCCGGCTTGCATGCGCTCCGCCTTTCTCCGGCTTATATTTATAACCCAAATCTCAGCTCCCAAACACTGTTTTTTCTCAGTTGTTACAGCGAGGGAATTGCTAAAAATAGAGGTGGCGGGCCAATTTTAGTTGTGGACTTCTTTCTTTTCTCTCCGCTTGTTCAACTATTATCTGTTAACTTTCTATTAGTTGCCTAGTGTTTATCATCTTCGTCTTTGCCAAGTCTGCTTTACCATCTCGGACGAGTTTGTTTGGGTTATCCTCAATTCTTTCAGTTGGATCGACTGACTTCATTTGGGAAGTGCATATATGATCAATGTGCGACATTAATACAATGCTTATGTTGTTGATTGCCAATAACGTTGAAGCAATATATAAATGTCAGTTTAAATTTTAAATAGATACAATTTAAGTGTTATAGTTAAAATAGCAATATATAAAAAAAAGGATGATTTAACTTTCATATATACACATAGCCTTATTCATACCTATTTAAATATCTAATAGGGTTGTCAATTTGGCTCGTTGTTCGCGAACAACTCGTGTTCGGTTCGTTAAGCAGCTCGTCTTCGGCTCGTTCGTTAAGCCTAACGAACCGAACACGAACAAATTTTTAAGCTCGAAATGTAAATGAGCAAACACGAACAAAAGTTTGTTTGCTCGTGTTTAGCTCGAATTGACTCGAATATATATATA
>NW_018164992.1:2914578-2916099 GCF_001263595.1 Phalaenopsis equestris | reverse complement strand
TATTATTCATAAGATTAAATATTATAAATTATAATTATTTAAATTTTATACAAACATTTTTTAAGAAAAAAAATATTTTAATTTTCTTTTAAAAACAATTATTATAATATTTTTATAATATAACGAGCCAATTTCAGACCGAACAGGAACATGAATAAGTTTTTCGAGCAAAACACGAAGACACTATTCACTAGACATTTCTAACACGAGTCAATTTCAAACGAGTTGAACAGGAGCCAAGCCTGAGCTCGCTCAGGCTCGACTCGTTTACAACTATAATATCTAATGCATAAAATTTTCATTTTTTTTCTTATATAACATTTTATCCATGCATGAAAGGTGTAGTTCACTTAAAAATTTAATCATAATATTTTAGATGTAATATGATCTCATTGCTGTCATGCTCTCAATGTGAACACAGACATATTCATTGGGGATGATAATTCAAGGAAAAGAATATTTTCACTGACTTATATAAGAAGTATTGTATAATATTTATAGATATAAAATGATCCCAAAAAATAAGAAGGCGAATCAACATATATAATGAACTTCATCTTAATGTAGAGGATAAATATAGAAAATGCAAACTAAGGAAGAAAAAATGACTATTTTGATATCTCTACTATGCCAAATTGATTATTTTGATCTCTCTAGCCCTCATGATAGGCTCTCATTAGAGACACCAAAGTTGAAATTAGTTAGACGAGCTTTGTAGTGATTGACGGAACCATCTAGATTGTAAGTTGGATCATCTTTATCAATGGGATAGACAAGAATAGTTAGTTCATCATTGCTCGACATCATGACGAGTAGTTGGAGGCAATAAGTTTGATTTATGTCTCCGTGTCTATTATAATAAAGGCTTGAGATTTATAAAAGGGGGTTAAGAAAAATGTGGGCAATTGGAGTTAGAGGATGCCGTAGAAGAGGAAACGACTATGGGAGGAAGAAGATGCTCAGATAGACTGGCCTGCTTGGATGCTCGCCATCATCATAATGTCACTTACTTTCATATTTATTGAAGGAGGGAACATGCGAATAGTCAACAAAGTGGCTGCATCCTGGTGCTATCCTTCAAATGACTTTTGTTTTTGCTTGATGAGAGTAAGTATGCTATAATTATGCATCGTTTCATGAAACCGGGATAGGGCTAATGGTTTTGGAGCATAGTTCCAGCTAGCTTCAGGACGCCTGATTTCTCATATACAAAATAAAATATTCAGTTTGGACACCGTCGTCATGAACGTCAGCGGTGGGCGACATACCGCCCTACTATTGGCAGTCCGGACATATATATATATTTTTCAAAGTGGTGTGAAACTTAAAAGTTCTTCTCGTTTAAAAAGAATATAACATTATATATATATATATATATATATATATATATATAATGTTATATTCTTTTTAAACGAGAAGAACTTTTAAGTTTCACACCACTTTGAAAAATATATATATATGTCCGGACTGCCAATAGTAGGGCGGTATGTCGCCCACCGCTGACGCTCATGACGACGGCGT